>NW_015169178.1:263180-280085 GCF_001447785.1 Gekko japonicus | reverse complement strand
GTCTCAGAGCGGCTTACAAACTCCTTTCCCTTCCCCTCCCCACAACAGACACCCTGTGAGGTAGGCGGGGCTGAGAGAGCTCTGACAGCTCTTATCAGAGCTACGGCTTGCCCAAGGTCATCCAGCCAGGTGCAAGTGGAGGAGTGGGGAATAACACCCGATTCTCCCAGATTAGAGTCTGGGCACTTAACCACGACACCAAATTGGGGCTGTGGCTAGAATCTCTTGCCCATAAGCCTCTTTTCTGTTTCATCCCGGTGCCAACCAGGCAGGAGATCTGAACCTCAAACCTTCTCGCTTGACCTGTTGGATAACGGCTACCTTTCAAATCCATCCTGCGGAGGCTGACGGAACAACAACATGTGATTTTTGGCCACGTGTTTTAGATTGTCAGCCGTCACAAGTGGCCCTTGTAAGGGCGGGAAAGTGAGATGCACATTTTTGTAAAAAAAAAAAAAAAAAAATTTGAGCATGCACGCCCGTGGGGTAGGGTGGGGGGACTCAGGGTGGGGTAGGGTGGGGGGACTCAGCCGGTCATTAGAACTAAGCTGTTTCTTATGAGTAAAATGATCTTCGATTTTTAACCAATGTTATTTTAAGAATCTACTTGCTACGATGCCTTAATAGAAATTAGCTTTAGTATATATATCCATAGGTTTGGTGACCACACCTTGAGGCATGCCGACAATGTCAAAATACGCTCTGCTACAGATCGGTTGCCCATTTTCATTGTCTACATTTACAGAATGGTGAGGAGCAGGACTCTTTATTGGAGTCTATTATTATTAATGCTTGAAAATTTACTGTATTCCTTTTCAAACTAGAACATTATGCAAGCAATTTTCTCTTGTAGGTGATTCAGCCTGTACCTATTTCTTGGAGGCTTCTATATGTTAAGCCCCTGATACAGAAGAAGAAGAGGAGATTGGATTTATACCCTGCCCTTCACTACCTAAAGGAGTCTCAGAGTGGCTCACAAACTCCTTTCCCTTCCCCTCCCCACAACGGACACCCTGGGAGGTAGGTGGGGCTGAGAGAGCTCTGTCAGAAACTGCTCTTTTTCAAGAACAGCTGTTGTCAGAACTATGGCTTGCCCAAGGTCATCCAGCAGCTGCATGTGGAGGAGGATGAGATTGGATTTATACCCCGCCCTTCACTACCCAAAGGAGTCTCAGAGCGGCTTACAAACTCCTTTCCCTTCCCCTCCCCACAACAGACACCCTGTGAGGTAGGCGGGGCTGAGAGAGCTCTGACAGCTCTTATCAGAGCTACGGCTTGCCCAAGGTCATCCAGCCAGGTGCAAGTGGAGAAGTGGGGAATCAAACCCGGTTCTCCCAGATTAGAGTCCGCGCACTTAACCACTGCACCAAACTGGCTCTTATGGTTGTGCTTTAATGTGGTTTTAACCCTTATTATAAGCCGCTCTGAGCCTGCCTACGGCGGGGAGGGGCGGGATAAAAAACCTGAATTAATAAAATGAAGTAAAAGAATACATCAGCCGCCACGGTGGCCCTTGTAAGGGCGGGAAAGTGAGATGCAGATTCTGCAAACGGAACCGATGAGAGCATGCACTCTTGCGGGGTAGGGCGGGGGGGGGGGGGCACAAAAGAGATGATAACAGGTGTGGTCTTTTCTTTTCTCGGTTTTCCTCTTACCTAATTTGGGGTTAGTAGTAGCTTGAGAGGACTGCCCTGGCTGCGGTACAGTTAACTGTCCCATGGCTGCTGGCTGCGTTGAAGTAGCAGTGGTGGAGATGCTGGAAGTGGACTTACTTTGCGGCTGCGCCTGGGACTGCGGTACTGTGCTCCGGATGGTGAGGGTGGCCGGAATGACCGTCGTGAAAGTGTTGGAGGGCGGTCGGACCGGCATGGTCGGTCCTGGTCTCACCTGGGCCACTTGGGAGAAGACCTGAGGGACGCCGACGGTGGTGGGCTTCACAAACTGGGTACCTGGGGCTTGGGGGGGGGAGGGGAACAGGACAAGAAGGGGGTTGTCAGATTCAGTGTATTGTCCTGAAGAAAGGCTATCGGTATAATTCCGACCGCGGCAACGAAACAGGAGTCATAGAATCATAGAGTTGGAAGCAGTGTTCCCTCTAAGCTGAGTTAGTGTGAGCTAGCTTGCAGTTTTTTAGCCTCCGGCTCACACATTTTTGTCTTAGCTCAGGAAGGATGGCTCTGGAGCAAACTAATTTATGCAGTAGCCAAATCACTTGCTCTCACAAAGTAGAAATTTTGCTCACAAGACTCCATAGCTTAGAGGGAACACTGGTCGGAAGGAACCTCCGGGGTCATCTAGTCCAACACCCCCTGCACAAGGCAGGGAATTCACCAATACCTCCCCCCACACACACCACACAACTGCTATTCCACACCCAGGAGTTGACAAAAAAACCCTCCAGGATCCTCGGCCAAACTGGCCTGGAGAAAAATGGCTTCCTGACCCCGAAGTGGCGATCGGCATTTCCCTGGGCGTGTAAGAAAGGGCCACGAGAACTAAGCACCGATGCAACCCTTCCTGCCCTCCCTCTCGTGATCTGCCCGAGTTCACAGGATCAGCGTTGCTGTCAGATGGCCGTCTGGCCTCTGCTTGAAAACCTCCAAAGAAGGAGAGCCCGCCGCCTCCCGAGGAAGCCTCTTCCACTGGGGAACCGCTCCGACTGTCAAGAAGTTCTTCCGAATGTTTAGCCGAAAACTGTCCTGATTTCATTTCAACCCGCCGGTTCTGGCCCGACCTTCTGGGCCAACAGAGAACAACTCTGCCCCATCCTCTAGGGGACAGCCCTTCTGTTATTCTTTGCTACTCTTTACTGTGTGCTGTGCTGTATTGCCGTTGCATGTTTAGTCGCCGTCATTTCACAAGGAACAGACTACAGCTTAGTAAAAAAAAGGGGGGGGGGGCATAGCTAAGCGGCAGAGCAGTAGCAGTTCCCAGGCATTGAACGGCACTGCCACTGAGAGGATTCCAAGCAGCAGGTGTTTGGAAAAGTCCCTGTTCTGCTTGAATGAGGAGTTAGAATGAACCAATGCCTGATTCTGTATACGGCAACTCCCTATTTTTACTGAACGATGTTTTGGGGCTTTGGTGAGATGAAACAATGACGGCCTCCAGGGCTCTTTTTGTAGAAAAAGCCCAGCAGGAACTCATTAGCATAATAGGCCACACCCAACAGCAGAAACCCATTAGCATATTGGGCCACACGCCTGACAGCACAGCTCATTAGCCCATTAGGCCACACCCACACGTTACCAGAAGTGTGGTCATCCAGCCACACCCACCTTTCCCTTCTTATTCTGTTGACCTTGTTTGTGGTCAAAACCCAGGGCCTTTTTTGTAGCAGGAACTCCTTTGCATGTTAGGCCACACACCCCTAATGTAGCCAATCCGAATGAGTTTCTGCTGTTGGGTGTGGCCTGTTATGCTAATGAGTTCCTGCTGGGCGGGGCCAACTCGGGAGCCAGCCGGAACTCCGTTCCTGTGCGTTCCTGCCCAGAAATAGCCCTGACGGTCTCCATCCCTTTTTTTCTTAGCTGCTTTCCACTCCAGTTCTCCCATGAAGCCCAGTCTCTCTCCATTCTTTGTAAACTCAACGAAAGCCCCCCCCAAAAAAAGATGAAAAATGAGCAAATTTTGAGCACTGCAATCCTAAGGGGAGAAAGATCAAGACGAGTCGCCGTGTTAGTCTGCCTGTAGCAGTAGAAAAGAGCAAGAGTCCAGGAGCACTTTCGAGACTAACAGTTTCACAGAAGAAGTGAGCATCATGTAAGCTTGCACCCTGCCACAAATTTCGTTAGTCTTTAAGGTGCTACTGGACTCTCGCTCTTTTCTACTGCCAGGGGTCATTTCCTGCGGGAGCACACAGGAGCGGAGCTCCGGCAGTAAGGAGCCCAGGGGGGCGGGCACATGCAACAAGCCCCGCCCCCTGCTCCCAGCAGCCCTCAGTCAGGCCACGAGGAGCAAGTAGCAGCCAGGTAAGTTGCAAAGCCCACCCCCTGGCCCGCCTTCAGGTACGAGCTCTCCCTCCTCTGTGAGGGCAGATCTGCACGTTCCCCCCCCCCCATAGCTAGCAATCCAAAACAGTCCAGTGGAGCCTGAGCAGTGGGTGTTGCCTGCTGATACACTTCCGGTGATGCCAGGGGGTGTGGCATATGCAAATAAGTTATGCTAATGAGCTCCTGCACCTTTTTCTACGAAATGACCCCTGTCTACTGCTAAGGGGAGAAAGTCAGTGGGGCTTACAAGGACATACAAGAAGATGAAGATTGGATTCATAGGCCGCCCTTCACTACCCGAAGGAGTCTCAGAGTGGCTTACCATCTCCTTTCCCTTCCCCTCCCCACAACAGACACAGGTGGAGCTGAGAGAGCTCTTTCCAGGACTGCTCTTGAGAGAACGTGTGCCTGACCCAAGGTCACCCCAGAAGCTGCATGTGGAAGGGTGGGGAGTCAAACCCGGTTCTCCCAGATTAGAGTCCATGCTCCTAACCGCTACACCAAACTGGCTCTCCTCTAGTTAGGGTCACACTGTAATAGGGGAGAGGCTGTGGCTCAGTGGCTGAGCACCTGCTTGGCATGCAGAAGGTCCCCGGTTCAATCCCCGGCATCTCCAGTTGAAAAGGACCAGGCAGGAAGCGATGGGAAAGACCTCCGCCTGAGACCCTGGAGAGCTGTAAAGAGGGGCTGTGGCTCAGTGGCAAAGCCTCTGCTTAGCATGCGGAAGGTCCCAGGTCCAATCCCAGGTATCTCCAGTTAAAAGGATGAGGCAATAGGTGAAGGGAAAGACCTCCGCCTGGGACCCTGGAGAGCTGTAAAGAGGGGCTGTGGCTCAGTGGCAGAGCCTCTGCTTGGCATGCAGAAGGTCCCAGGTTCAATCCCCGGCATCTCCAATAAAAGGACCAGGCAGGAGGTGATGGGAAGGATCTCAGCTCAAGACCAGTGTTCCTTCTAAGCTGAGTGAGTGGGAGCCAGCTCACAGTTTTTTAGCCTCCGGCTCACACATTTTTGTCTCAGCTCAGGAAGGAGGGCTCCAGAGCAAACGGATTTATGCAGCAGCCAAGTCGCTCGCTCACAACTTTAATGCCAGTCGCTCACAAAGTGGGATTTTTGCTCAGAGGACTCCATAACTTACAGGGAGCATTGCCCAAGACCCTGAATTGCTGCTGCCAGTCTGAGTAGGCAACACTGATCTTGAGAGCCCAGTGCTCTGACTCAGGACAAGGCAGGTTCAGGACACCCTCGTCATCAACTGTCAGTTTGGTGCAGATACACACGAGCACTTCTGCCCTCCTCTTTCCACGCCGTCACGGTCTCGTCCCCCTTCCCTGTTCCCGCGTCTGCCTTACCTGGGACTAGCGTGATGGGCCTCACCGTCTGGCCTTGCTGTACATTCAGGACGATCCCCACCTGGTTCATGGTGTTTTGCACGGGCCGGACATTCCGCACGGGGAAACCCTGAGCCGGACACACAAAACAAGCAGCTTTACTAGGTTGGCTTCAACGAAAGGATATTGCTAGGCGCTCGCGGAGGCCGTAATGCTGTGGCAATGCAGGAAGTGGTACCAGAAACATAATACAACTTCCTAAGGATCAGGGGTCATTTCCTGCAGGAGCGGAGCTCCGGCAGTAAAGAGCCCAGGGGGCGGGCACATGCAACAAGTCCCACCCCCTGC
Organism: Gekko japonicus; assembly: GCF_001447785.1. NCBI lineage: Eukaryota > Metazoa > Chordata > Lepidosauria > Squamata > Gekkonidae > Gekko > Gekko japonicus. Next base: position 274,417 of record NW_015169178.1, on the reverse strand, counting down.
TCCTAGAAGTAAGAGCAAGAAGCAGCCAGGTAAGTTGCAGAGCTCCCCCCGGCCTCCCGGTCCAAAACAGTCCAGTGGCACCTTTAAGACCAAGTTTTATTCAGGTACATACTCTCCCTCCTCTGCGAGGGCAGATCTGCATGCCCCCCTCCCCCAATAGCTAGCAATCCAAAACAGTCCAGTGGAGCCTAAGCAGTGGGTGATGCCTTTTGACACACTTCCGGTGATGTCAGGGGTGTGGCATATGCTAATGAGCTCCTGCACCTCTTTTTCTACAAAATGACCCCTGCTAAGGATCACAGAGTTGGAAGGAGCCGTGGAGGCCTATCTAGACCTATGTAAATCAATGGTGCGACCTCATTTGGAATACTGTGTGCAGTTCTGGTCACTACACCTTAAAAAGGATATTATAGCTTTGGAAAAAGTGCAACTCGAATGATAAAAGGGTTGGAACACTTTCCCTATGAGGAAAGGTTAAGGCGCTTGGGGCTCTTTAGCTTGGAGAAACGACGACTGAGGGGAGACATGATCGAGGTTTACAAGATTATGCGTGGGATAGAGCAGGTAGAGAAAGAGGTACTTTTCTCCCTTTCTCACAATATGAGAACTCGTGGGCACTCCATGAAAGTGCTGAGCGGTCGGGTTAGAATGGATAAAAGGAAGTACTTCTTCACCCAAAGAGTGATTAACACTTGGAATTCACTGCCACAGGAGGTGGCAGTGTCTACAAGCATGAACATCTTCAAAAGGGAATTAGATAAGCATATGGAGCAGAGGTCCATCAGTGGCTATTAGCCACAAGGGATAGATAGGGACTCTGGGGCAAGTGATGCTCTGCCTTCTCGGTGCTTGGGGGGGGGGCAACAGTGGGATGGCTTCTAATGTCCTGGCCCCACTGCTGGACCTCCTGATGGCATCTGGTATTTCTGGCCACTCATTCCCCCCCCCCCCAACCCCAGCCTGTGTCTTTCCAGCCATAATTTAAACCCCTTCTTGCGAGTCCTCTCCTCCGCTGCCCACAGGAACCGCTCCCTGCCCTCCTCTAAGTGACAGCCCTTCCAATACTTCAAGAGAGCCATCCTGTCCCCCCTCAACCTCCTCTTCTCCAGACTGAACCTTCCCAAGTCCCTCGGCCTTTCTTCGTAGGCCTTCTTGGTCTCCAGGCCCCCAGTCGTCCTTGTCACTCTCCTCTGCACACGCTCCATCCCACCCACATCCTGTTTGAATTGAGGCCTCCGGAATGGCACACAAGACTCCAGGTACGGTCTGACCGATGTGATGCACAGCGGGACTATGACATCTTGCGATCTGGATGTTATGCCTCGGTGTGTTTTCATTTATTAAAACCAGGGGTCATTTCCTGCAGGAGTGCACAGGCGTGGAGCCCCGACAGTAAAGAGCCCAGGGGGTGGGCACATGCAACAAGCCCCGCCCACTGCTCCCAGCAGCCCTCAGTCAGAGCAAGAAGCAGCCAGGTAAATTGCAGAGCTCCCCCCATCCCCCCGGTCCAAAACAGTCCAGTGGCACCTTTAAGACCAAGTTTTATTTAGGTACAAGCTCTCCCTCCTCTGTGAGGACAGATCTGCACGCCCCCCCCCCATAGCTAGCAATCCAAAACAGTCCAGTGGCACCTTTAAGACCAAGTTGTATTCAGGTACAAGCTCTCCCTCCTCTGCCAGAACAGATCTGCATGTCCCCCCCCGGTCAATAGCTAGCAATCCAAAACAGTCCAGTGGAGCCTGAGTGGTGTGTGTTGCCTTCTGACACACTTCCGGTGATGTCAGGGGGGGTGGCCTATGCAAATAAGTTGTGCTGAGTTATGCTAACGAGCTCCTGCACCTCTTTTTCTACGAAATGACCCCTGATTAAAACCAAAGGTTTCTTTATTCATGGGTAACACCAGCAGCTAGAATTGGGTGTTAATATTTTCTTCTAAGGTTGTTTCTGGTTTATGACTGGTTGCCCATTTATACAAACGGCAGATTCTCCTGAGGGATGCTCTTCTGAGACGTGTCTACCCTGGTTTGTATTGAAAATTATACCTGAGAGAACTTGGAATAGCCTTAACTGAAGAAGAATTTTGAAACAGAGTTATTAATATCCAGAACCTTCGTATCGACTCATCGGACTACTTACCTGCTTGACCTACTTATGCTTTATAGCAGGGGTGTCGAACTCATTTGTTACGAGGGCCGGATCTGACATAAATGAGACCTCGTTGGGCTGGGCCACGTGTGTCATAAAATGTAATGCCAGGTAGCGGAGATATCAACTTTATAAAGGACACAAACTCAAATGGGTTCATTTTTTACTTTTTAAAAAAATCATGCTTAAAACGTGAGCACTCTTGCAATATTTTGTTTATTTAACAGTGTCTGATAAGTGACACCTCTTGCTCTGTTGCAGCCTTGAGTATGGATGTTCAGGTGTATATCTGTAAGCTGCAAAGCTACGACGACGCAGCAGCAGTAGAACTGGAAGAAGAAGCAGAAGACAGCCCGTTCCACTGCGGGCCTGATAGACGCCCCTCCGGGGGCCTCATCCGGCCCCCGGGCCTCATATTTGACACCCCTGTTATATAGCATCTATGTATTATTCTTGTGCTTGTTGTATTCTATGGCTTTGCTATTCTTTAATATTCTCATCCATCTCCTTAGATATGTTACAATATTGTCCTGATTTGCTTCTGCTACTCTCAGTGTCTTCTACTGTGCACGGCTTTGCTTATTTTTTTTTATCCCCCCCCCCCCCCCCCCCTTACTGTTTATTTTCTGGGCGATTCTTCTGTGCCAGAGGCGGCCAGGCGTGTGCCTGTTCACAATCCTCGCCTGGCCGACTCCCGTGAGGCCCTGATCCAAGCCAGGCTGGCCTGGGGCGGCACGGCAAAAGATCGAGGGACTTGGGGATGGCGTCCTCACCTGGGTGGTGATGAAGATGGGTTGACTGGTCACGGGGGCGTTGGTGACGTGGTTGGCGTTCTGCATGACCTGTACGGGCCGGAGGACTGGCTGGGTCACCACGGTGCTGAGGCCGGAGGCGGGGCTTTGCGTGAGGATGAGCGGCTGCCCGCCTTGCTGGACCAGAGGAGTGCCGGCTGGAGGGGGAAGAGGGAGCGAGAGAGAGAGAGCAAGAGTTAAAGAAGAGAGATTGGATTCATGCCCCGCCCTTCACTACCCGAAGGACTCTCAGAGCGGCCTAGTCTCCTTTCCCTTCCCCTCCCCACAACAGACACCCCGTGAGGCAGGTGGGGGCTCATGAGAGACAGAAAGCTCTGAGAGAACTTGTGACTGACCCAAGGTCACCCCAACAGCTGCACGTGGAGTGGGGAATCAAACCTGATTCTCCCAGATTAGAGTCCACGCTCCTGACCACTACACCAGACTGGCTCTTATACCCTACTTTTCACTACCCGAAGGAGTCTCAGAGTGGCCTATGATCTCCTTTCCCTTCCCCTCCCCACAACAGACACTCTGTGAGGTAGGTGGAGCTGAAAGAGCTCTTTTGAGGACTGCTCCTGAGAGAACAGCTGAGAGAACTTGTGACTGACCCAAGGTCACACCAGCAGCTGCACGTGGAAGAGTGGGGAATCAAACCCAGGTCTCCCAGATTAGAGTCCCCCCTCCTAACCACTACACCAGACTGGCTCTTGTACCCTACTTTTCACTACCCAAAGGAGTCTCAGAGTGGCTTACGATCTCCTTTCCCTCCCCCTCCCCACAACAGACGCCTTGTTAGGTAAATGGGGCTGAGAGAGCTCTTTTGAGGACTGCTCCAGAGAGAACAGCTCTGAGAGGACTGACCCAAGGTCACCCCAGCAGCTGCACGTGGAAGAGTGGGGAATCAAACCCAGGTCTCCCAGATTAGAGTCCCCCCTCCCAGGGCTATTTCTGGGCAGGAACGGAGTTCCGGCTGCCTCCTAAGTTGGCCATGCCCAGCAGGAACTCATTAGCATAATAGGCCACACCCAACAGCAGAAACTCATTAGGATTGGCTACATTAGGGGTGTGTGGCCTAGCATGCAAAGGAGTTCCTGCTACAAAAAAAGGCCCTGGGTTTTGACAACAAACAAGGTAAACAGAATAAGAAGGGAAAGGTGGGTGTGGCTGGATGAGCACACTCCTGGTAACATGGGGGTGTGGCCTAATGTGCTAATGAGTTCCTGCTGTTGGGTGTGGCCTATTATGCTAATGAGTTCCTGCTGGGCTTTTTCTACAAAAAGAGCCCTGCCCCCTCTTAACCACTGCACCAAACGTAGCTTCTGCTGTCTTGGCCGCAAGAAAAACCCATCAGTCCTACAAGCAGAACTTGTTACAAATTGTGCATGTTTTTAACATCATCACGTCATCCAGCTGCAACTCCCATGATGCCGCTCCAAACTGTCATCCTTCTCACCCTCACCGTGCTTAAACAAAGGACCAAGTCAAGGGAATCTTCCTAGCTGTTGCCTTTTTTGGGACTGAAAAAGACCATCTCCCTTTTCCAACACTGTAAGTCAGGTTGACTAGTGTCAGCTAGCTGCCATAGTATCTGGTGTTACCTGCTTAACACGTCTTGTGCTCTCCCCCCCCCCCCCTTGTTCCTGTAGCTTCATTATGCTTCTCTGTACTTTGCGGAACTGGCCAAGGTCATGCAGCTGGTGGTGGGAGTCGGTGCTTAGCTCAGCTTGTTATGGGTATCTACCCTGTGAACTGAACCTGTGTTGATTGTACTGAACTGTTACGTTCCCATGAAATGGGCGCGCGTTTCCAAGTTCTATTCCCGCCAGCGGGAACTGGGCTCATTGGCCCTAACTTGGTTCAAATCCCTTTATTATGTTATATCTGTGTATTGGTAGTCATTCCTAACAATGTCCTTGTTCCTGCTTGAACCATCGCTTTGAAATAAACCTTGCTTTGAATCAAACGTGGAGTTATTTCGAATGCCTGGGGATCCAACAACTAGTGACTAGTAACTGAATACAAGAATATTCCTGAAGAAGCAGAAACAGACGAGGAGGAGGTTGGATTTATACCCCGCCCTTCACTACCTGAAGGAGTCTCAGAGCGGATTACAAACTCCTTTCCCTTCCCCTCCCCACAACAGACACCCCTGTGAGGTAGGTGGGGCTGAGAGAGCTCTGAGAGAAACTGCCCTTGAAAGAACAGCTCTGACAGAACTATGGCTTGCCCAAGGTCATCCAGCCAGGTGCGAGTGGAGGAGTGGGGAATCAAACCCGGTTCTCCCAGATTAGAATCCAGAGGTCATTTCAGGGGGGGATCGTGGGGGATCGCAGTTCCCCCGGGTGAGGTATGGGGGGCGGGGCACATGACGAAGCCCCGCCCCCTGCTTCCGGCCGCCCCGCTTCCGGCCCTCATTCAGCCAGGAGGAGGCAGGAGAAGAGGGAGGGTAAGTTGCTTCCTCCCTGCCTCTCCCCACCCCTGCCTGCCTGGGGCCAGGGAGGGCCTTCGCGGGGCTTCCTTGCACTCCCACCGGCCTTGCAGGTCCACCGCCGGGCCCCTCATGCAGTGGAGCTGCAAGGCCGGAGGTGGCGGCCAGGACCGTTGGGGGCGGGGTGTGTGGCCTTAGGACACACTTCCGGTGATGTCAGGGGGTGTGGCATATGCTAATGAGTTATGATAATGAGTTCCCCTAGCTCTTTTTCTACGAAAGGACCCCTGTTAGAATCCATGCTCTTAACCACTACACCAAACTGGCTCTCCAGTTTGACTATGCAGGACTGCAATAAAAGTGCACAATGTGGTGGCGGAACATGGCATTAAGTTGCGGCTGACTCATGGCACCCCCATAGGGTTTTCAAGGCAAGAGATGAACAGAGGGGGGCTTGCCATGGCCTGCATCTGCGTAGCCACCTTGTCGTTCTTTGGTGGTCTCCCATCCAAGTACTAACCCGGATCAACCCTGCTTCGCTTCCAAGATCTGATGGTATCGGGCTACCCGGGCCACCCAGGTCAAGGCAAAGAGATGAGTAGAGGCGGTGTGCCATTGCCTGCCTCTGCATAGCAACCCTGGACTTCCTTCGGTGGCCTCCCATCCAAGTAGTAACCAGGGCTAACCCTGCTTAGCTTCTGAGACCTGATGAGATCGGGCTAGTCTGGGCCATCCAGGTCAAGGCAAGAGATGAGCAGAGGTGGTTTTGCCATTGCCTGCCTCTGCGTGGCAACCCTGGACTTCCTTGGTGGTCCCCCATCCAAGTACTAACCAGGGCCGACCCTGCTTAGCTTCCGAGATCTGATGAGATCAGGCTAGTCTGGCCCATCCAGGTCAAGGCAACAGAAGAACAGAGGTGGCTTGCCATCGCCTCCCTCCCTCTGCACAGCAACCCTGGACTTCCTTGGCCTTTTCCCACCCAAGTATTAACCAGGGCTAATCCCGGTTTAGCTTCTGACGATATCGGGCAAGCCTGGGCCATCCACGTCCGGAATGCGGCAGCGGAGGCAAAATGCAGTCTCCCGAGAACCCCAGCTCTTCTCTTTGTTAAAGAAAGGACGACTGCTAGCCCTCGTGATCACCAAGAGACACTTGAAAGCCGAGAACGGGTCATGCAGGCAGGAGAACACAGAGCCGCTTGACAAGAGTAGCTTCCCAGTGCTCCAGAGAAGCCCTCTTCTCGCGAGCAAAGTCAAAACGATTTATACCAAATCGGCAGACTGGCCAAATGCGTACGAGAAAGCAGACCTGCCTGCCCAATCTACATAATGTATACAGGTTACGTAATTCGGCTTCATTTTGAACACTGCTGCAGGATTTTAAACTTTGAGCACATCATGGGCCCCTGCAGACGGCCTGTGGGCTGACTTTCAAAGCCTCTCTCTTTACCGCTGTTGTTCGCGAAGAGCGTGACGAGGGTCTTCTTCGTCCCATCGCTGTTGATAGGCCCGCTGGTGCTGACGGGCGTTGGCGTGGAGAGGTTGCCGCCAATGGACGCGTGGGCGACGATCGGCATGGGGGTGGCGACCGGTTGCACGCTCACTGAAACTGCCGGGAAGAAAACACAGAGTGGTTAGTGGCTGGATTCGGACACTGAAAAACCCTACTCCGACAGAGGTTGGATTGGATAAACATAGGAAACAGAGGTCCAGCACTGGCTCTTAGCCACAAGGTATAGATGAAACACTCTGTCTGGGGCAAGTGATGCTCTGTCTTCTTGGTGCCTGGGGGGCAAGAGTGGGAGGGGCTTCTGGAATTCTGGCCCCACTGCTGGACCTCCTGATGGCTCCTGGTATTTCTGGCCACTGTGTGACACAGAAGGTTGAACTGGAGGGGCCATTGGCCTGATCTGACATGGCTTCTCTTATGTTCTAACTCTACGTTGGAAGAGGAATGGGGTCAGCCTCACACTGGCCAAAACAACTCGATGGCTATGCCCGTGCCCACTCCCAAGCATTTTATTTATTTATTTTTAAAAATTTATGCTACCTTCCACTTGATCAGGGCACCAAGGGCGATGCAGGTCAAGCATAAAAACGCCAGAACAACTGAAAACAACATTTAAATGATAAAATAACTCAATAAAAACATAAACAAACACCCCCAGACCAGGTAGGCCCTTGTAACGGCAGAAAGGTGGGATACAGATTTTGTAAATAATGACGACAATGATGATGATGGCTACCAGTTTATTTCTGGCCTCAATCCAAAGTGCTAGCATTGCCCTGAAAGCCATCAATGGAAAGAAAGGAAAAAAATAATCCCTGAAGTCAGGGAGAAGAGTTCTGAACAGGAGCCCAGAGAAGGTAGTGGAGGGGGGAGGGGGAGGAGGAGGAGATTGGATTTATACCCTGCCCTTCACTCGGAGTCTCAGAGTGGCTTACAAACTCCTTCCCCTTCACCTCCCCACAACAGACACCCTGTGATGTAGGTGGGGCTGAGAGAGCTCTTGACAGAAAACTGCTCTTTTTCAAGAACAGCTCTTATCAGAACTACGGCTTGCCCAAGGTCATCCAGCAGGTGCAAGTGGAGGAGTGGGGAATCAAACCCGGTTCTCCCAGATTAGAGTCCGTGCACTTGACCACTACACTTAACCACTACACTTAAGCACTACACCAAGGACCAATCAACTGAAGCCGAGACCAGACAAGACTGTGGTGTTGGATTGAGCTCCTCTGAAGGGGCTGGTTCCTAGACAGCTTGAGGGTGCTATTGGATCCTGGCCTGTGGTTGCAAGCCAGGTCTCCTCCGCTGACATGTAGTGCCTTTTAAGAGATTTGTCTGATTTATGTGACGCCCCTTGGTTCTTTCCCTTGGACATGCAGCCCACAGGGTTAATCAAAACAAGAAAGTTTTATTTACAGTAAAGTCTAAGACAGGGGTGTCAAACATATGGCCCGGGGGCCGGAACCGGCCCGTCCAGGGCTCTCATGTGGCCCACGAGCAACTGATGTGAGGGAGGGAGCGCTGGGGGGGGTGGAGTGGGGGGCACGCCATTTGTGGCTTCAGCATGGCGGAACAACCTCATCTGCAGCAGGCGAGCACTGTGGAAGCATCTGCCTGTCAGAACCCACAGCTAACAACGAAGTACACGAATTCAGGAACGGTTATACTTTTATTGCAAAGCTATAGATACAGTAACACAGGCACTGTTAAGAATGGCGGCAACCAGTAGAGCCTAATAGGATATAGGGTATTCGTATGCACACACACACACACCCATGGCACGGGCCAATTAGGCACCCTCCCGCACGCGGGATAAGTCAGGCAACCGTTAGGTGGCTAAAGCTGAGAACCAGAAGTCTCTCACGGTACATAGGAGCCCTCCAAACATCACAACCTCCTCCTGCACATCTGTAGAGATAAGCGTTTCAGCAGAGGCAGAACAGCAGGGATAGGAATGCAAGAGCAATTAACAAGACACAGAATGAACTCCCTAACCCCCATGGCAGCATAGCTGACACTGCCCAGTGCTGCGCTGCTGCTTCTCCAAAGCACCTATGTGCAGCCCATATGAGTTTTCCTTTGCAACCCCTCCCAGCCCATGGGGCCTTGCAGAGAGGATACACCAAGTCGGAGCTTACCAGCTTACTTCTGGCTGGAAAAGCCCTTTTCACCTCGGCCCCTAAGCTGTCAGCTTCCCTCTCTGCTGCTAACCCATCAACTGTCCCTTTGCAAATGCTGTTTTTCAAGCCCCCTTCTCTCAACATCCCGTCAGCTCTCATTGGGTGGTCTTAAGCAGAGGCGGAACCTGCTACGGCTGTTCACCTAAAAGCCTCATCTAGCTTCCAGTAGTCATGTATGGCTGCGAGAGTTGGACTATAAGGAAGGCCGAGCGCCGAAGAATAGATTCTTTTGAACTATGATGCTGGATGGAGAAGACTCTTGAGAGTCCCTTGGACTGCAAGAAGATCAAATCAGTCAATCCTAAAAGAAATCAACCCTGACTGTTCCCTGGAAGGCCAGAGACTGAAGCTGAAGCTCAAATACTTTGGCCACCCAATGAGAAGGGAGCCCTCACTGGAGAAGAAGACCCTGATGCTGGGAAAGACTGAAGGTCAAAGAAGACGGGGGCGGCAAAGGATGAGATGATTAGACAGTGTCATAGATGCAACGAACATGAAATTGAGCAAACTTCAGAGGACGGCAGAAGACCGGAAGGCCTGGCGGGAGCTGGTCCATGGGGTCGCGAAGAGTTGGACTCGACTGTACGACTGAACAACAACAACAAAAGCTTCTGTGATCAATGGTCTGATCACATCTCGGCTACTAGAGCATTGTCATTTACAAGATTTCGGTCCTGCCTTGTCCCCTCAGGCTCAAGGTGACGAATGGTGGAACAATCAGAGGTGTAAAATTTCTGAGAACATGAAAGCTTATACCCAGAATTAAAACTTTGTTGGTCTTCAAGGTGCCACTGGACTCAATATTTGACATCGTTGTGGGAAATAAAAGCTATAAATGCCTTTGTTTTCTACAAGCAAAACTGCAAATATATCCACTACTGGAGAGAAAACTGCAGGAGTCCAGTAGCACCTTTCAGACTAACGAGATTTGTGGCAGGGAATGAGCTTGCATGAGTCGCTGCTCACTTCTTCAGATACAGCCAGAATGTGAGTTCATCTGTCCTTATATCTTGGAGAGTGGTGTGACTTCAGATGCCAAACGACAATAGCAGATGTGATGTCATTTGGGGTATAAGACCTTCTGCCCTTCCTGGTTATGGCAGAATACAGTTTTGGAATTGCTGAAGTGCCAAGGTACTCAGCCCTGTATTCCCTGTTTTAAATGCATTAAACAGATACTCATCTAACTCGTTGGACTCCGACTGTGTGTTTCCAACTCGGCAACGGGACCATGCAGTCATAGATTTGTGCATCAAAGTGGAGGATCTTTTGTAGACGACAGTGGACACTACAGCTAACCCTGGTTAGTACTGTGCAGAACGAGGCAATGGTAAACCACTGCTGAACGTGGTGAGGGCCAGTTTGGTGCAGTGGTTAAGAACGGCGGACTCTAATCTGGAGAACCAGGTTTGATTCCCCACTCCTCCACATGCAGCCAGTTGGGTGGCCTTGGGCCAGTCACGGTTCTCTCAGAACTCTCTCAGCCCCACCCGCCTCACAAGTTGTGGGGAGAGGAAGGGGAGGTGATCATAAGCCGCTCTTAGAGACTCCTTAGAGCAAAGAAAAACGGGTTACAAAAAGCAATTGTTCTTCTTGAAGAACTCTTACCTCAGAAACCCTACGATGAGACAATCCAGGTGCTCATTAGCGCGTCGGCTTATCACAAGTTGGAACAGTTTATTAAGTTGGAACTTTGTTACTGCTGTATTAAATGAACTTTGTTGCTTGTTTCATACAAGCTTATTACAAGCAGGAAGCCTGTCATTATTGCACTAACTGCATTTTGCATATAAGCTGAAGCCTTGTGATTGTTTCTGATTCACACCATAAAAACGATTATAGGTTTCAATACAGGCTTACACTCCTTTATTGCGATAAGCCATATATTAAGTACGCAGCATTCGACATAAGTTGAGCCGCCTTCACCCACAGTGGTTTTTTTGTGTTTATTGTTATTGCCATACACTGTGATCCTGTTACATTGTTGTTATTCCGCGCTTTATTGGGTGACCTTGGGCCAGTCACAGTTTTAAAAGATTCCCCACTGTTACACATGCAGCCAGCGGGGTGGCCTTGGGCCAGTCACAAGCTCTCTCAGAGCTCTCTCAGCCCCACCTGCCTCACAAGGTGCCTGTTGTGGGGAGAGGAAGGGAAGGAGATTGTAAGCCGCTCTGAGACTCCTGG
>NW_015169178.1:246557-262947 GCF_001447785.1 Gekko japonicus | reverse complement strand
AGCTCACAAAGTAGAATTTTTGCTCACAAGACTCCACAGCTTAGAGGGAGCATTGCCTGTGAGGTAGGTGGGGCTGAGAGAGCTCTGACAGAAACTGCTCTTTTTCAAGAACAGCTGTGCCAGAACTATGGCTCGCCCAAGGTCATCCAGCAGCTGCAAATGGAGGAGTGGGGAATCAAACCCGGTTCTCCCAGATTACAGTCCGTGCGCTTAACCACTACACCTAACTGGCTATACACCAAACGGGGTATAAAAGCCAACTCTTCCTCTTCTTCCTCCTCCTCTTCTACAACTCTTACCTCAAAAGCCCTATGATGAGACAATCCAAAATGGAAGAAAAAGATATAGTCCTGGACAGTGTTCCCTCTAAGCTGAGTTAGTGTGAGTTAGCTCACATTTTTTTAGCCTCCGGCTCACACATTTTTGCCTTAGCTCAGGAAGGAGGGCTCCAGAGCCAACTAATTTATGCAGGAGCCAAATGGCTCGCTCACAACTTTAATGCCAGTAGCTCACAAAGTAGAATTTTTGCTCACGAGACTCCACAGCTTAGCGGGAGCATTGGTCCTGGAAGACGGAACCCCCAGGTCGGATGGCCCTCAACCAGCTACTGGAGAACAGCTGAGGACAAGTACGACTGCAGCTACTCTTAATGACGCAACTGGACTAAAGCCGGAAGGACGTTCGGTTGTTGGCGTGAATGGATGCAACAGGGAAGTCCAAAGCTGCTCAACGCATATAATAGGAACACGGAGCGTGTGAATCAAGGCAAGTTCAAAACTGTAAAACGAGAAATGGAACGTTTAAACATTCCGATCCTGAAAGGGAGCGCATTAAAGTGGACTGGAGAAGGACATTTTCAGTCAGAATATCACAAAGTGTTTTACTCGGGGAATGACACGCACAGAAGGAACGGAGTTGCGCTAACTTCCACCCATCAGATCTAGTCTTGCAATCCAGAGCAAGAGAGAATAGATCTGCTCCATCTTCTACACGACAGCCCTTCAGATACTTGAAGACTGCAATCATGTCCTCTCTAAGCCTTCTCTTTCCCAGGCTAAACATACCCAATGCTTTCAGCCCTTCCTCATAAGACTTGGATTCCAACCCTCTCACCATCCTGGTTTCCCTCCTCTGGACATGCTCGAGCTTGTCAACATCCTTCCTAAAATGTGGTGCCCCACACAGGACTCCATGTGAGGCCTGACCATAGCAAAATAGAGTTGGTTCAAAATACTACAGCTGGGTTATCTTGGGGTGGGGTGGGGGTGGAATAGAGGGATCACATCTCTCAACTGAAAGATCTGCCCTGCCTGCCCACATCTGGTGGTGGTGGTGGAGATGATGATGATGTTGGTGATGATGATGATGGTGGAAGAGATGATGATGGTGGTGGTGTTGGAGGTGGTGGAGATGGGGGTGGTGGTGGAGATGATGATGGTGGTGGTGGAGGAGGTGGAAGAGATGATGATGGTGGAGGTGGAGGTGGAGATGGAGGTGGTGGAGGTGGAGATGGAGGTGGTGAAGATGGAGGTGGTGGTGGAGGAGAGGATGATGGTGGAGATGGAGGTGGTGTCGGAGGTGGTGGTGGAGATGGAGGAGGTGGTGGTGGTGGAGATGGAGGTGGTGGAGGAGATGGAGGTGGAAGTGGTGGTGGAGGAGATGATGATGGTGGAGATGGAGGTGGTGGAGGAGATGGAGGTGGTGGTAGAGATGGAGATGATGATGTTGGTGATGATGATGGTGGTGGTGGAGATGATGATGATGATTGGTGGTGGAGGAGATGATGATGGTGGTGGTCAGTGTTCTCTTTAAGCTGAGTTTGTGTGAGCTAGCCCACAGATTTTTAGCCTCCAGCTCACACATTTTTGTCTTAGCTCAGGAAGGATGGCTCCAGAGCAAACTAACTTATGCAGTAGCCAAATCGGTCGCTCACAACTTTAATGCCAGTAGCTCACAAAATAGAATTGTTGCTCACAAGACTCCACAGTTTAGAGGGAACATTGGTGGTGGTGATGATGGTGGAGAGAACCTTCTGCACACAGGACTTGTGAGCCTGGAGGAAGAGGCTTTTCACTCTCTTCAATAATTTCTGCTTCTGCCTCAGTGCTGCTGGGAAGACCGCTGCACAGGGTCAGTGTTCGTGGCTAGAGAGCTGGGATTGCCATGTTTGCCTTTGTTTCAATGAACACACCCCTTTTCCCTTGTTTGTTTTTATTATAATTTTGTAAATAGTTTTTTATTTTGTTTTAAAGCCACGGGAATGAGTTACTGGCCCAGAAACCAGTAATTCCTGACTGTGTGATTATTATTTTTTTGTATCGTTCAGTGTGTTAAGACTTATGCTTTGCTTCAGTTCTGCTTGGCTCTACAACCGGAATCCTATTTTATTGCTTACTGAATGCCCCATGCTGTCCATTTGCCTTCACTCACTCTGTGTTATCTGCCTTGAGTCAGTGAGGAAGGCAGACTGAAAGCGATGTAAATAAATAAGCAGATTCTTCATATTTCCGCCCGTGGGGGGGGGGGGGGGGGGCGGCGCTGGTCCCGCTGAGCCAGCTGTGGAGCCCTGGAGCCTCCATGGAGGAGCAAAAGCATCCCGCCGACTCCTGAAGCCACCCCCGATGCCCAGGATTCATCCGCTGGTAGCAAGGGTTGGGGGGGCAGTCTCGGAGAACCGCGCCAGCACAGAGTTGGAGACGTCGGTCAAGAGGCCAGCGATGCGACAGCCAGGGTGGGGTTAGGGTTTCCGCTTTCTGCCTTGAATAGTTGATACGGGAGATGCAGTTCCCTGTTAAGACTTTTATTTAAAAGGTAAATGTCTCCCTTGCTCGAAAGCCAGTCGAGTCCGACTCTAGGGTTGCGGTGCTCATCTCCGTTTCCGAGCCGAAGAGCCAGCGCTGTCCGAAGACGTTTCCGTGGTCATGTGGCCGGAATGACTAAACACCAAGGCGCACGGAACGCTGTTAACCTTCCCACCGAAGCGGTACCTATTTATCTACTTGCGATTTCTTGCTTTCGAACTGCTAGGTTGGCAGGAGCTGGGGCCAGAGACGGGAGCTCACTTCGTCATGTGGCACTCGGGTCTCGAACTGCCGAACTACTGACCTTCCGGTTGGCAGTTCAGCGTCTTAACCACTTGAGCCACCGCATACAAGGTCCTTCATTCCACTGAACCAACAAGACCCCCCCCCTATGCTGTGATATTCCACTGTGCCAGCTGGGCTTATGAGAAGGTGTCAACCTGTACACAGGTAAAACCAGCCACTGCCCATCACACGTCTTCTCTGTGGTGGCTCCTGCAATAGGGAGAGGTCTACCTGAGGCTGTCAGGAAGGCCCCTAGACTACCATTGTTTTGCAAAATGTGTAAAACAAAATCGTTCAGTTGGGGCATCCGTATAAAGGGAACAGAACTATTCGATAATGGATCAACAGGTGACTTCTGTAAGGAATAAACTTTCCCTGCATAGATGGTTTTGTTGTCTTAGACAAGAATTTTTACGTTCCCAGGCCCACTGGATTATTTTATTTTAGTAAGAATCTTGCTGTTAGATTGAATTGTATTACATAAGGGATAAAGGCGACCTCCATCGACTACTTTGTTGCCTTAGAGACGGTTTTCGGTTTGCTTGTGCTGTTTTTCCAGTCCTTCGGCACCAGCCTCACAGCGTTAATTTTGTTTTATTAAGAATCTCTGCTGTTAGACTGAATTGTTTTATCGTATTTTGTAGTCCGCTGGCTGATGGGACTACATCTCATACTGGTAATTGGCCCAGTCCCACAGTGTTGTTCTCTTTTACTAGAAATCTTTGCTCTTAGGATTCAAACTTTGTAATTCACTTGCCAACGGGCTGAAGAGTACTTATCATACTTGCATCCAGTGTTTCCCTCTAAGCTGAGTTAGTGTGAGCTAAACGGCAACAGCCAGATGAGGAGACAAGCTATTAAACATGCCAATTTGATACACCCCCAAGGATATTAACAGCCCGGAAGGGATGATTTCTCTTACATGCCAGATTTAAGAACACGAATCCAAGCCGAAGACAATGTTTTCCAACAACTCTTCCACATCGTTCTCTAGTCTTTCATTTTTAGCACATTCTAATATGGAGCAGATGCGGTTATAAAGCAACACTGGTCTTAACCGGTGTCATGACCCCCTGTGGGTTGCCACCTTCGACTGCCACCACTTTGGACTTAGGGTCCCTTGGGAAGGCCCAGAGTACCCTCCCAAGCCCAACCAAAATGCCCCTTTTAAGCCAAAAAATATAGGCGTGATGACCAGGCAGAGAACATTAAACAAATGGGTTATTAATACAGTAATGGGGCACTGAAACCAAGACAAGGTGTTTAAAATATATAACAGTGTCTAAAGGCAAAATAAACACAAAGCTAACGCGACAACCTATTTCTCTTGTTACTATTCAAGGCCCGCAGCCTTGTATACCAGGCCTGGTATACTCACTCTGTCCCAAGTGAGGGATCTTTCTCTCAGCTCAGACTGTCCTGTGAGCATAACACTGTGAGGAAAAAGAACGCAGTCCCCTTCGCTTTAACTCCTTGAGGGAAAGAACACAGTTCCACAGCCCACCAAGCTTAAGTCGCCATCCCCTCACAGAATTGTGGCATTCACACAATTGTGGCCTCCCACCGTTCATGTTGTTCAGATGTAGTGGCTAACTATGACAAGGGAAGGAAAACAGTGTGCAATCCTTGATCCCGGTTGTCATGGTCTGTGTAGGACTGGGAGATGGGGCCTGGTGCGGCCTAGGCCCAGGAGAGACCTGTGTGGGAGTGGGAAGCAGACAGCCTACAATCCCCACAATGCTTAGCGACGGTTGTAGCCAATCTTTGTCTAGGGATTCTGCAAAGTTCAGCAGAGGGAGAGAATGCTGTTCAGCCCCCTTCACTAGCTTCACTGGGACCAACAGGTGCTCTCGGCTCCTCTCCTCACAGAACTATCCCCAACGTCGGCCATTTTAATTGGTCGGTATTTCAAGATGCACAATTCATCTGGTTAATCAACCAGATTCATCAATTCAATGCAAAATATTGTGATCAATTAAGAACATGCCTCCAAGTAACTGAACAACAGATTTCTTTCCCCTCCCAGCTGAGAATAATTTTTCAATGCAATTTTTTACACATCCCTGAGATGACTGTTGGCTTCATAGAAGAGGCACCCCCCCCCCGCGTTTCTCCAGCTCATGAGGATGGTTGCCAGGTACCCCTGGCAACCAGTGGGGAGCGGGAGGGAGGCCTAGGCCCACCATCACTGGTGATGTCACTTCTGGTGTGACATCAGTGCACCACCTACGTGGGTAAGCCTAAGGTGATGCACACTGAAACCACAGCAACAACCGAAACCACAGCAACAACAAGAAAAATCCCAATTTTAAATATATTCTGATGGGGTCTGAACTGGCTCAGAGCCAGTGTTCACTCTAATCTGAGTGAGTGTGAGCTAGCTCACAGGTTTTTTAACCTTCAGCTCACAGATTTTTGTCTTAGCTCAGGGACGACGGCTCCAGAGCAAACTAATTTGTGCAGTGGCCAAATCGCCTGCTCACAACTTTAATGCCAGTAGCTCGCAAAGAGGAATTTTTGCTCACAAGACTCCACAGCTTAGAAGGAGCATTGGCTCAGACTAAGACTGAAAGAGGTCTTGGGGTTGTAGTGGAAAGCTCGAGGAAAATGTTAGGGATTATTAGGAAAGAGAATGGAAATAAAACAACCAACACTACAATCCTCCTGTATGGTGCGGCCTCATTTGGAATAACGTGTACAGTCTTGGTCACCGTATCTCTCAAAGGACATTCCAGAGAGGGAAATAGATGATGAGGGGGTTGGAACACCCTCCCTACGAGGAAAAGCTGGAGACTTTCCAGTTTGGAAAAGAGACGACTAAAGGGGGGGACATGAGAGAGGTTTATAAAATTATGCACAGGGTAGAGAGAGTTGACAGAGAGAACTTCCTCTCTCACCCTCAAAATTCTAGAAATCGGGGGCACCCAATGAAGCTGATGGGCAGTAGGGTTCAGGCTGGACCAAAGGAAATACTTCTTTACATAGAGAGTGATTAAAGTGTGGAATTTGCTGCCAGAGGATGTAGTGATGGTCACAGGAGTGAACAGCTTGAAAACGGGATTAGACAGATTCACGGAGGACAGGTCTGTCAGTGGCTACTAGCCATGGTGACTAAAGGGACCTCCACATTAAGAGGCAGTCAATCCCTGAATCCCAGTGCCAGGAGATAGCATCGTGGGTAGGTCTTGGCCTCTCTGCCCTGTTGTCGGACCTCTATAGTAACTGGCTGGCCACTGTGTGAGACTGGATGCTGGACTAGATGGTCTGATCCAGCAGGGCTCTTCATATGTTCCTACTGCCCTATTTCAGTGTAACCAACAAGAAGAACCCCGTAATGGTTCTATGTTTTGGTGTGTGTCTCTCTTTAAATGTTGAGTTTGACTGCAGTACTGTAAGAAGAGTGATAGAGGGAGATAAGTGTATTGTGATTAGCTGCTGACTGAGAGTGTGGGAGGAGATGTTCTGAGAGGAGTCTGTGTGTGTGTCTATGAGTGATTCCTTGTTTGGAGAGAGACAAGTATGGAAGAGTTTTGAAGAGAGTCTGTGTGACAGAGAGTTTTGAAGAGAGTCTGTGTGATTAAGAGTTTTGTGAGAGAGTCTATACGGCAAAGAAACAAGTTGCATCTAAACTGTGTGGTTGGACAAATGTTTTATCTTGTGTGCCTAAGACCAAGAGTTTAGCCTGTGTGGCTAGATAGATAGATAGATGATAGATATAGATATATATAGATATATATCTATATATATAGATAGATATAGATATATAGATAGATATAGATAGATATAGATAAATAGATAGATATAGATAGATAGATATAGATATATAGATATATAGATATATAGATATATAGATGAGAGAGAGAGAGAGAGAGAGAGAGAGAGAGAGAGAGAGAGTGTCAGAGTGGAGTTTTGGGAGTTTGAGAGACTGTTTGCGACATCAAGCTTTGCCAGTTATATCTACAACTTCCTTTCATCAGCAACAGTTCAAAATAACCAGAAACATATTTTGTTCATTATTAAATAAATCATTTTTGTTTAAAGGTATCCCAGAAATCAGAATAGTCCTTCCTCAGGGCCACATAGTCCTCTGAAGTGCCCAGACCCTAGGTCATTCTACCAAAAGAGAGAAAATTGGAATTTTAATTCCTGGTGGCAGCAGAAATCTACCAAGTTTAGGTACACAGAGTGTGAATCAAAGAAAAACTGTCTCCCCTATAGGCAAAAACCTCACAAACCCAGCTGTGTTTCATTCATTTATTTATTTAACAATCTATCAAAACTCTATCACTTCCAGAACACAGGAGTCTTTCAGGGCAATTTCTGTCAAATCTGAGTGGACTTGTCTTCTTTACACATAGAGCATATATACCACAGCAACACTGAGAGGGGTGTGATTTGATGAAACCCAAGGGACGAGGCTCTCTCTCTCACCATTAGGACTCATTCACACTTTACAAAATCCCTACATGGAAGGCACTGCCACGTAAGAATTTGCTAAAAGAAGAAGAGAAGAGATTGGATTTATACCCTGCCCTTCACTACCTGAAGGAGTCTCAGAGTGGCTTACAATCTCCTTTCCCTTCCCCTCTCCACAACAGACACCCTGTGAGGTAGGCGGGGCTGAGAGAGCTCTCTCAAACAGCTCTGAAAGAACTTATGACTGACCCAAGGTGACACTAGCAGCTGTGAGTGGAGGTGTGGAGAATCAAACCCGGTTTTCCCAGTTTAGAGATTGCGCTCTTAACCGCTACACCAAACTGGCAGGTCGTGGTGGGGAGCAGTAGTCGACGACATTAATATTTATTTATATAATGAGGAAGATATTTGTTAGCTGCCTTCTACTTTGCGGAACCCAAGCCAGCTTACGATGTCCATAGAACAACAATTACAAAAACAGATGAAAGATCGCAATTTAAATATCTTTCACTTTCTCCCTTAAGGCCTCAAAGTGGTCCACAATCACGTTAAAATCAATCAAATACAACAAACCAGCTCTCCGTTGCCCAAGCCAAACACATTTAACCGTTACATGTCACACCCCTCTTCAATAAGCTCCATTTCTCATCACTTCCTGAACTCCAGCATGGAGGCTGACTGTCCGAACATCTTACATCACTTCCTGAACTCCAGCATGGAGGCTGACTGTCCGAACATCTTACATCACTTCCTGAACTCCAGCATGGAGGCTGATTGTCTGAATATCTTACATCACTTCCTGAACTCCAGCATGGAGGCTGATTGTCTGAACATCTTACATCACTTCCTGAACTCCAGCATGGAGGCTGACTGTCCGACCATCTTACATCACTTCCTGAACTTCAGCATGAAGGCTGATTTTCCAACTGCTGAGAGGCCACTGAACAATGGCGGAGCTAATCTTCAGATAGTTCATGCCCTACCTTATAGAAGGTGTAGGGGATGAATAGGAGGGTTTTGGAATGTGTGCAATGTTTAATTAAATATAGTGAAAGGAGATTATTTTTGATATAGGTATAAGTTTATGTTGTGGCATGTGAAGGCTTAAATTTATCATTGGTAAAAGAGAACAGTCTTGTTTTGTTAAAGGATTATGAAAAAGTATCTATGCTAATGACTGAATTAAGGCATGAGCAGGAGCAGAAGTTTATAAATATATATAACTATAAGAAGATAACACAAGGAAAAAAATATATAAAAATCATAGTACTAAGAAGCTTAAGGTCCACAACACAGATAAGAACCATGATATAGCTCTGAAGGAGTAAAAGCTTTAGCAAGAGGTATAAGTATAAGATCCTAATTAATAAAAAGTGAAGGCTATGAGAGAAAAGGGAAGACAGGACTTAGAAAGGATGTGAGTCTCTCTGTGTTGCTATGGAAAAGATAATTGTGGGGGTTCTGGTGGAGGGTGGTTGTGGTTGTTTATATGTATTTAGGTTTGTCACTGTTATGGAGGTTTGTCTTAGTAAAGTGTTGAAAATTAATAAAAATACTTGGGGGAAAAAAAAAAAAACAATGGCGGAGCTAATCTTCAGATAGCTCATGCCCTGCCTGCACTCCAGCCCGCGACAGCCTCCAGCTCACAGATTTTTGTCTTCGCTCAGGAGGGAGGGCTCCAGAGCAAACTAATTTATGCTGTAGCCAAATCGCTCGCTCACAACTTTAAAGGCAGGAGCTCACAAAGTAGAATCCTTGCTCACAAGACTCCACAGCTTACAGGGAACATTGGTTAGTACCCTAATCCTGAACCTGATCCGGTACTCCACCGGAAGCCCGTGCAGCCCCCAGGGCACAGGATGGATTTGTGCCGCGCGCAGAATCCCCGGGAGGACTCGCGCTTGCCGCATTCTGGATCAGCTGAAGTTTCCAGGTCAGACCGAAAGGGGCAGCCATACGTAGACTGAGTGACAGTAGTCCTATCTGGAGGTGACCGCGGTGTGGATTACAGTGGCTAGGCTGGGGCGAGAGAGGTCAGGGGCCAGTAGCCTGACCTGGCATAGCTCGAAAAACAGCAGCCTGGCAACATTTGCGATCGGGGCCTCCACTGACAAGGAGGCATCCACACTCACACCCGGGCTCTCACCTCATTCCCTGTGTGTTTTCAAAAATTGCTTCTCTTGTTCCCTGCACTTGGGGCTTCTCTGTGCGTATCTGGCTCCACCTCCTCTGGTGGCCATTCTGCGGTAGCACCCACCACCAGGGGTCATTTCGTAGAAAAAGAGGTGCAGGAGCTCATTAGCATAACTCATTAGCATAGCTCATTTGCATAGGCCACACCCCCTGACATCACCGGAAGTGTGTCAGAAGGCAACACCCACCGCTCAGGCTCCACTGGACTGTTTTGGATTGCTAACTATGGAGGGGGGGGGGGCAGATCTGCCCTCACAGAGGAGAGCTTGTACCTGAATAAACGTGGTCTTAAAGGTGCCACAGGGGGCTGGGGGGGGGGCCTCTGCAACTTACCTGGCTGCTTCTTGCTCTGACTGAGGGCTGCTGGGAGCAGGGGGCGGGGCTTGTTGCATGTGCCCGCCCCCTGGGCCCCTTACTGCCGGAGCTCCGCTCCTGTGCGCTCCCGCAGGAAATGACCCCTGCCCATCACCCATGTCAGAATTCCAAAACGTACCCACCAATGCTCCCTCTAAGCTGTGGGGTCTTGTGAGCAAAAATTCTACTTGGTGAGCTCCTCCTGCCATTAAAGTTGTGAACGAGCTATTTGGCTACTGCATCAATTGGTTTGCTCTGGAGCCATCCTTCCTGAGCTGAGACAAAACTGTGTGAGCTGGAGGCTAAAAAACTGTGAGCTAGCTCAGCTTAGAGGGAACACTGGTGCTCATACGCTAAAAAAGGCAGGGGACCCCCGAGCTAGAATGTGTGCGTGTACCATAATAATCTGTCAAGCTCAGGTCTTGCTTGCCAAATATTTCCTGTTTTCTTACACTCATGTGCTGTTGCATTAGGGGGTTACTCTCCCACATTTCATTATTCCATTGGTTGTGTTATGGATTCACATGGATTCTTCTACGACTCCTATGTTGCATGCAACCTTGCTCTTCTTCACTGCTGTTTATCATCTCTGCCGGGAACTGGGGAGTGGATGTGCACGGCTGTCTGCTTTGCTTGGTTAGTGCCAGCTCGTAACAGTTCTCACACGGGGCCCGCCGAGTGTGTTGAGAACACCTTGGGAAGTATATAATCTCATCGTTCTGTGTGACCTTGTAGTCTGGGGAGCTTCTAGATAAGGTAACCATTAGCTTGCAGGTGTTAGGGGCAGTTGCAAGGGCAGGGGCAAAAGTATGCCAGGCTAAATGGGAGCAATGATTGGTTGCATGGCATTTGTGGAATTTCTTGCTTTCAGTATATTGGCGGAACTGGCGTCTGGGCCCCAGTTCCGACACAGAAGCTGTCTATGCTTGGAACCTTTCTACCTCTTAATGAACAAATCTTGCTGCTACAAGAGTGTTTGTGAGAGTGATTGCATCCAGGACTTGACATAATCATTCTGAATCAACTGCAGAGCACCAGGAGAGTTCCACCCTGCTTAAAAACCTCTATTAGAGAGTGATGAACGAATATTCAGGAGTATTTTATGCACTGGGAAAACAAACAACATGATATGCCTGGGATCGACAGGCAACTTGATTTTTTCCCAGCTACAGACAACACAATCACCATTGTTTTCCACCAAATGCCGAGCGACAGAGTACAACACCTGACATCTCAAAGGAAAAGAATACATAAAAGATTACTTACCCGTAGCGGTTTTGTCGATCAAATTGTAATCTTCAACCACCGAGTCCTCGATTACGTCGCTGATTTTCTGCCACGGCTCTAACTCCTCCTCCTCACATTCCATAAACAGGTCTGTGTCCGCCATCCTGAAAAGAAGTAGGAGACACCTTCAGGTGTGTCTTCTTGAGCACGCTGAAACCGAAACCTAAGCAGAATTCTTCCCAGTTGCTCTTGAAGGCTGCTGGAACCTCATCCAAATATTATCCTGCCCCTTTTTGGATCAGGTTATGTGCCTGCACTTCATATATCAGTGACAGGCCTTCAAAGAAGCCTTGCTATAAAGACTCTTAAGATTTCTCCTCTTTCAACTCAGCTACAAGTCTACAATATGCACTAAACACGAGGAGACCTTTTGATATGTGAGATATTTGGATACATATATACATGGTGATTACCTTTATATTCATCGGAAGCTGCTTTATTGCACCACTGAAGAAGGCAGTAGAAAAGAGCAAGAGGAGGAAGAGGAAGAGGAGGAGGAGAGATTGGATTTATACCCCACCCTTTACACAGAGTCTCAGAGCAGTTTACATTCCCCTCCCCATCCCCTCCCCACATCAGACCCCCTGTGAGGTAGGTGGGGCTGAGAGAGCCCTTTTTGAGGACTGTCCCAAGGTCACCCAGCTGGCTGCATGTAGAGGAGTGGGGAATCAAACCCGGTTCTCCCAGATTAGAGTTCGCCGCTCTTAACCACTACACCAAGCCGTAGATCTTGTCCAGTGGCACCTTAAAGACTAACAAAATGTGTGGCAGGGTATGGCAGGGTATAAATCACTGAAGAAGGCAGTTAGCCAAAATGCGTTTGCCGTTTTTCGTTGTATTGTATTCTTTGACCAACTGCATATGTATAGTAGAGCAATTTTATGGAAGATTCGGGTGGGTAGCTGTGTTGGTCTGAAGTAACAGAACAGAGTCCAGTGGCACCTTTAAGACTAACAAAATTTAATTCTGGATATAAGCTTTTGTGTGCACAAAAGTTTATACCCAGAATTAAACTTTGTTGGTCTTAAAGGTGTCACTGGACTCAGCTTTGTTCAATTTTTATGGTGCATGTGTAATTTATGTGTGATTAAAACTCATTTTATGTCTTCTAAATTGTATTTATTTTGAGGTTTGCAGAGGTCTTCTGAGACTCCATTCCCCCCCCCCCAATCGATTCTTTGTGTACCTTAGGGGTACACTCTTGTTCTTAATCAGCACCTGTTGGGTCTCATTTAGCACAGCTAGATACAGGTCCTTTCCGCACTTGGATCTCATCCCTGGTTTTATCAGAGTTCAACTCGCGACACAATACCTTGCATTTATCCCTGGTTATAACAGCATCTGTTTATCCCGGGACAAGTGTATGGCGAAACCGTGGTGATCTCAATGTAATGTGGAAACAAAAAATACTCCAAGATAATTATAGGGGTGAACTCGAGTGTAGTGTAGAATGTAAAAATACCCTAAGATAATTACTGGGGTGAACTCGCGTGTAGTGTAGAATGTATCTTCGGGGACAGGGTTGAACCAGGATTTAAGGTCTAGTGTGGAAAGGACCATAAAAGTACGTGGTTTCTTTATCTTCCAACAGCCGGGAAAGTGTGGTTAAAGCTTTAACTGATGGAGACTTGTCCACCACTCCTGATATTTTGATTTGAGGAAGAATTGAAGCTTCTAGCTCGGTGTAGTGGTTAAGAGCAGCAGGACTCTAATCTGGAGAACTGGGTTTGACTCCCCTCTCCTCCACATGCAGCCAGCTGGGTGACCTTGGGTCAGTCACAGTTCTCTCAGAGTTAGAGTTCTCTCAGCCCCACCTACCACACAGGGTATCTGTTGTGGAGGGAGGAAGGGAAGGCGATTGTAAGCCACTTTGAAACCTCTTTGGGTAGAGAAAAGCAGGGTATAAAACCAACTCTTCTTCTTCTTCTTCTAGGAATTTCATGGTTCCTAAGTTCAAACTCTGCACACCAGTGGTTCCAAGAAAGAACCCCCCTCTATTGATTTGTTCCATACAGATGGCAAGAAACACAGAATCACAACATTCTTCGCATTGCCCGCGTTTCAGTTAAAGCCACATTATGTTGCTGACACTTGTACCAGAAATGTATTTTGAGACTCAGGCTACCGCTATGTATGCTTGGCGGGGGGGGGGGAGATCATGCTGCCCCACAACGAATGTAAGAACGGTGGTTGTCTGACGATTTCATCACCTTCAAAATGCTACAGTTCCCACAATTCTGGGGGAGAAGCCATGACAATTAAACCAGAAGTCCACAGTCCAAAACTGTCTTTACTTCCTGCTCCACTCTTGGTTTGGAGATACTCAATGAAAGCAAGACTTCTATCCTTTTGCCTAACCTTGTTCCTTTGTCAACTTTTACCTCTATACTGGAGAATTCATTTCACATCACCAGATGTTTTGGTCCTTTTGTCTCACAGACACTCTTTTCTGGGAGTCCTGGGTGAATTGCAAGAAGACTTTCCTTTTTTTTCTTTTTTTAGACTTGACAGATTTTAAAAAGATGGCACTGAATAAAAAAGTTAATCTTTTAGGTCACATTCAGTGTTCCCTCTAAGCTGTGTTAGTGTGAGCTGGCTCACAGTTTTTTAGCCTCCAGCTCACACAGTTGTCTCTTAGCTCAGGAAGGAGGGCTCCAGAGCAAACCAATTGATGCAGTAGCCAAATCGCTCGCTCACCACTTTAATTGCCAGTAGCTCACAAAGCAGAATGTTTGCTCACAAGACTCCACAGCTTAGAGGGAGCATTGCTCACATTTATAAATTTTTACTTCAATATGGCATAGAGACAGAACAGATCCAGAAACGGATGGTGAAATGGATGCAGAACTTCGGCAAAGAGATCTCATTTCAACAACGGGAACATTTGTGGACAAAGAATATAAGATTTACGGCTAGTCAGGCACTTAAGAGAAAATTGGTACGAGATGTTTTTTCCGCCGGTATAGTACCACGAAAGATATAGAGAGAATGGACAAAAATTATGCTGGAAAATGCTGGAAATGTACAGAGACCGATGGTACGTTTTATCATATGCGGTGTTCTTGTCAAAAGACTACTAAATATCGGAAAGAAATACATGCTGAAATGCAGAAAACCTTGAATATAAAATCTGCCACAGTACCAGAGACTATGCTATTGGGAATTTTAACTATTCAGCCGATCAGCAAGCAAGTCACAAAGTATGACAAAACATTTGAGAGGACTTTTTTTTTTTTGTCCTGTTCTTTTGGCAACCCTGGCCAGGAGAATGGCGTAAGTGCCTTGAAACTTTAATTCACCTTGCGGAATACACCTCCACGCCATTCTTGGCTAATACATGGGCAGTGATGTCATCCCGAACGACTGAGGACACGTTGGGGTTCCCTGGTACGGCTCATGATACGGTTGACAGATAAGAAGGCAAGAACGAAAGTAGAACCACGCTGGGTCAGACCAAAGGCCGATAAAGTCCAGCATTCTGTCCACACGGAAGCTGACCCACCTGCCTCTAGGAAACCCACAAGCAGCATGACGGCAACGGCATCCTCCCACCCGGGCTCCCCAGGAATGGATACAAAGAGCCATACTGCCTCTGGTACTGGAGAGAGCTAATATCCATTGTGACTAGTAGACACTGATCGCCCCGTCCTCCATGACGGGTCTATCAGCAGCTATTAGCCGTGGTGACTGAGGGGAACCTCCACATTCAGAATCACTAATCCTCTGAATCCCAGAGCCAGGAGGCAACACCAGGGGAAGGCCTCGGCCTCTCTGCCGTTGTTGGCCCTCCAGAGGAACTGGCTGGCCACTGGGTGAGACAGGAGGCTGGACTAGATGGACCCTCACTGGTCTGCTCCAGCAGGGCTCTTCTGAGGTTCTTCTCAGGGGAAGGCCTCGGCCTCTCTGCCGTTGTTGGCCCTCCAGAGGAACTGGCTGGCCACTGGGTGAGACAGGAGGCTGGACTAGATGGACCCTCACTGGTCTGCTCCAGCAGGGCTCTTCTGAGGTTCTTCTCAGGGGAAGGCCTCGGCCTCTCTGCCGTTGTTGGCCCTCCAGAGGAACTGGCTGGCCACTGGGTGAGACAGGAGGCTGGACTAGATGGACCCTCACTGGTCTGCTCCAGCAGGGCTCTTCTGAGGTTCTTCTCAGGGGAAGGCCTCGGCCTCTCTGCCGTTGTTGGCCCTCCAGAGGAACTGGCTGGCCACTGGGTGAGACAGGAGGCTGGACTAGATGGACCCTCACTGGTCTGATCCAGCAGGGCTCTTATGCTCTCCTCAGGGGAAGGCTTTGGCCTCTCTGCCCTGTTATCAGCCCTTTAGAGGAACCACTGCTCTATATCTTACAATAGCACTACAGATAAAATTAGAATTTCAACAGCCGATCCATATGCAAAAGAACCTCCTCAGGAAAGCTCCTCCATTAGCATGTCACACAGTCTGGGGAACTCCTGCAAGAGAATGACTCAGCCCTACCTCACCTTCCTGAGTAGATATAAATTACCTGCCTACCATTTTTGTTCTTACCTCGACACAGAGAGTACTCCATCTTTCTGTGTTATACCTCTGAGGATGCCAGTCACAGCTGCTGGCGAAACGTCAGGCCCTACAATGCCAAGACCACAGCCACACAGCCTGGAACATCTAAAACATCTAATGAACTCCGGCCATGAAAGCCTTTGACAACCAATCCCAGAAACATTAACACTGCCCAGATGCAGGGAATCCTAGATGCATCTCCAATCCTTACTGGGCAAACAGACCGATGGACTGACAATTGGTACCACTCGAAGATCACCAGTTACAGGTAAACAACCTGTTTTTCTGGACTGGCTTCTAAAACAGGGGCCTGGCATGGAACACTTTCTGCAGTTGTGTGGTCTCCCAGTTAAGTATTACCAATTGTCAGTCCATCGTTCTGTTTGCCCAGTAAGGATTGGAGATGCATCAAAAGAAGAAGAAAAATCTGTGTCCCCAAGTACCAGAAGTTTGGAAAACCCTGGAACAATTAAGGGAAGGGTTATTAGAGCACTCAGATTTCTATTTTATAGCCAGCTG
>NW_015169178.1:231393-246511 GCF_001447785.1 Gekko japonicus | reverse complement strand
GGCTCAGCATACTGCTCTGTACACAAATTACCCCGTAATGGGGAGGGGGGGAGAGATCTGTTTTTCCTCATGTTGATTTAACAGTTGGCGTCTCCCTCCCTCTCTCTCTCACAATATTAGCTCAAGCTTGGCAGCCGATTCCACGTTTGCAATCTTATTTTCCAATTAGCGGAAGGGGGGGGGGAAATCCACCACAGTTAGGAAATTATTTTGCAGAATCTGACTGGTTTTCCCCACCAAAGTCAGCTAGCACACATCCAAATTTTACTCCCTTCCGAAAGAATGATGGGGCAATGAACAAAGCATGTAACGGGCATGATCTGTCCCCTCCCACGCCCCCGGCATACTTGGCATGTTAGGTAGGCCTAATTTTAAAAAAGAAAAAAGACTTTGCCCAGAAGTAATTCTTACTCACCACAGGTGACCAAGCGTCCAGCTGCTCAAAAGCCAATTTAAAATTAATATTAAATCGTAATATTTGGGGTCTCTGTGCCATCACCCACCCTGGAAATTCAAAGTACTCCCCAAGTGCAGTTATGTTTTAGGTCTCACGACATCCACACAATGCTCCCTTCTAAGCTGCGGAGCCTTGTGAGCAAAAATTCTACTTTGTGAGTTGCCGGCATTAAAGTTGTGAGCGGGCGATTTGGCCGCTGCATGAATTAGTTGGCTCTGGAGCCCTCCTTCCTGAGCGGAGACAAAAATGTGTGAGCCGGAGGCTAAAAACCTGTGAGCTAGCTCACACTATCTCAGCTTAGAGGGAACACTGGCCCCACCCTATACACTCCCTTTTGAGCCTTTTCCCTGCCTACAAACAGGAGTCATGCAGTGTTCCTTCTAAGCTGTGGAGTCTTGTGAGCAAAAGTTCTACTTTGTGAGCCGCTGGCATTAAAGGTGTGAGCGGGCGATTTGGCTGCTGCATAAATTAGTTTGCTCTGGAGCCCTCCTTCCTGAGCGGAGACAAAACTGTGTGAGCCGGAGGCTAAAAAACTGTGAGCCAGCTCACACTGACTCAGCTTAGAGGAAACACTGGCCCCACCCTATACACTCCCTTTTGAGCCTTTTCCCTGCCTACAAACAGGAGTCATGCAGTGCTCCTTCTAAGCTGTGGAGAGTCCTGTGAGCAAAAGTTCTACTTTGTGAGCTGCCGGCATTAAAGTTGTGAGCGGGCGATTTGGCCGCAGCATAAATTAGTTTGCTCTGGAGCCCTCCTCCCTGAGCTGAGACATAAATGTGTGAGCCGGAGGCTAAAAAAACTGTGAGCTAGCTCACACTAACTCAAGCTTAGAGGGAAGACTGCACCCACATGAGGTTGGCCTGGATGAGGCACTCTTCACTGACAGAAACAGGAGAGCGGGGAGAGAAAAGACAAAGGGTGGGGGAGAACTTTGCTCCAAACAGCAACCCGGCCAGACAGCCTGTCTAGGAAACATGCTCTCTTCTTCCAACCAAAAGAAAAACCTCCAGCTTGGTTTAAAACATTCAGGCCAGAATGAAAACAGATATAGCCTAGGTGGGGAAAAAATATATTTATGTGGCTTACAACCCCCCCCCCCCTATGAGTCTGTCTCTGTCTCTCTCTCTCACACACACACACGGCTATTTTTGGGCAGGAACGCACAGGAACGGAGTTCCAGCTGGCTCCCGAGTTGGCCACGCCCAGCAGGAACTCATTCGGATAACAGGCCACACCCAACAGCAGGAACTCATTAGGATTGGCTACATTCGGGGTGTGTGGGCTCATTAGCACATTAGGCCGCACCCCCATGTTACCAGAAGTGTGGTCATCCAGCCACACCCACCTTTTGCTTGTTATTCTGTTTACCTTGTTTGTTGTCAAAACCCAGGGCCTTTTTTGTACCAGGAGCTCCTTTGCATGTTAGGCCACACACCCCGAATGTAGCCAATCCTAATGAGTTCCTGCTGTTGGGTGTGGCCTATTATGCTAATGAGTTCCTGCTGGGCTTTTTCTACAAAAAGAGCCCTGCCACACACACACAAGCACACTACACCTGCCGCTTCAAGTAGCAAGACAGCCCCATCAGATTCTATCTGCAAGGCAGCTTTCAGCTTCCCGACAGAGGGGTTCCCTCAACGGAACAGGCCTCCTCGGGAGGTGGTGGCGAGCTCTCCTTCTTTGGAGGTTTTTAAGCAGAGGCTAGGTGGCCATCTGACAGCCATGCTGATCCTGTGAATTCAGGCTGCTCGTGAGAGAACATAAAAACATGAGAAGAGCCCTTGGTGGATCAGACCAATGGTCCATCTAGTCCTGTCTCGCACAGCGGCCGACCAGTTCCTCTGGAGGGCCAACAACAGGGCAGAGAGGCCGAGGTCTTCATAGGAACACCAGAAGAGCCCTGCTGGGTCAGACCAGTGGCCCATCTAGCCCCGCATTCTGTCTCACACAGTGGCCGACCAGTTCACAAACACGAAACTGAAAGCAGTGCTGCTCTGCGGAACGTGAAACGCTTGTGTGATTGCGCCGCGCCGCTTCTTTGCCACGCTGTACCATCGCCGTGAGATCACCAGCTAACAGCCGAAGCACGGAGACTCGGAGGACCGTGTGATCGGGCTACCGCGCTTTATTTTGCTCCGGGGCGAACAGCCACGCCTCCCCCCCTCCCTCCGTGTTATCTGGCCCATGTGATTGGGGCCTACGTTTAGAAGTGAGCCCCATTTCAAAAAGCTGAAGAACAACTACTCCAGTCCGAGAAAGGTTATGCTTCAATTAAGCTTTAAAAGTCTATAACATAATAGTGCCCCCTGACTTGCACGGGGCTAGGCTGGCCTGATGTCATCAGAACACGGAAGTGAGGCAGGGTCATCCCTGGTTAGTCATTGGATGGGAGACCACTGAGGAAGCCCAGGGTTGCTACACAGAAGCGGGCAATGGTGAACCACCTCTGAACGTCTCTTGCCTTCAGGGTCACCATCAATGCTCCCTCTAAGCTGTGGAGTCTGGCGAGCAAAAATTCTACTTTGTGAGCGACTGGCCTTAAAGTTGTGAGCGAGCCATTTGGCCACGGCATAAATTAGTTTGCGCTGACAAAAATCTGTGAGCTTGAGGCTAAAAAACTGTGAGCTAGCTCACACTAACTCAGCTTAGAGGGAACACTGGTCACCATAAGTCGGCTGTGACGTGACGACACTTCTCACCACCAACGTTAACAGTAACCTTCTACTGTCGTAAGAGGAGGACTTAAAAAAAAGCTATCCTGGAGTAAATCAGGGCTGGGGAGAATCCCATGTTTCAGAAATTTGTGAATTCAGTATCCCAAAATGTGAGGCTGCTTATTGGGATTGTGAAATGTCTTCCTCCCAACAGCAGTCCACAGAATTAGGTGTGCTCAGAAGTCGTCGTTTTCACTCACATCCATCAACACAACCAAGAACACACTTTAATTAGGAGGGGAGCCGTGAGCCTTATCAAGGAATGGTGCAGAAGGGAAGGGCAGGTTCCGCAGAGCCTGTAAGACGGAGCTCTTCCGCCAGGCCTTCGAGTAGGAGCTGCCACCACACACCAACGTGTGACTGCAGAGCAGTTCCGCCGGGTTGGGCTGACTGGCCACCTGAACATCGTGGTCCATGCCATCCCCCTCGTTGATCCCAATGTGATGCGCAATAGGGAGTGAGTATGTTAGTCGCGATGATCCCGTGAGTTGTCCACTTTTGCTTCAATTGTTTTAACCTGTATTTTATTGCACTGTGTGCCTTAATTGTTTTTAACTTGTGGTATTGTATTACATTTGTGCTTTGTAAGCCGCCCTGAGGGCGGGGTATAAATGAAATAAAATAAATAAATACATAAATGTTTCAACCCCCCTCATGGTGCTAGATGTCAGGGTTGCTTGGCGCTATCGGTTGTCAGCGTGTTCCTGGCTGGCTAATACAGATACTTCTTCACCCAACGTCTAATGAATTTATGGCAATGGCCAGTAGCCCAGGCAGCTCTTAAGAAAAGGGATTAGATGGAGTAACAGAGAATGGTTATTAAACATGGCAGCTAATGAATCCTCCACGTGGAGAGGCAGTATATCTCTGACCCCAGAGGCTGGGAATAAAGAAAGAAGAGATTGGATTTATATCCCGCCCTTGTCTCAGAGCCAATTACAACCTCCGTTCTCTTCCCCTCCCCACAACAGACACCCTGTGAGGTCGGTGGGGCTGAGAGAGCTGCTCTTGAGAACAGCTCTGAGAGAACTTGTGACTGACCCAAGGTCACACCAGCAGCTGCATGCGGAAGGGTGGGGAATCGAACCCGGTTCTCCCAGATTAGACTACACCTAACCACTACACCAAACTGGCTCTCCAGTTTCAGATGGTGGTAGTAAGCTCCAGTGAGGCGGCCAACGAACCAGAATCTTATATGGAGGAGATCTAGACATACTATGTGACACAGTGTGTTGGACTGGATGGGCCACCGGCCTGATCCAACATGGCTTCTCTTACGATCTTAAGTTAAAAATGGAAGGTGGTTCTGGGCTACGGATATTGTAGATATTGTACATATCACCTTCCTAGATATCTAGCTTCCTCACAATCTCTAGGTTCTAAATATTGTACGTATCACCTCCCTCTTGACAGCAACGTTCTCTGTTTGGTGTAGTGGTTAAGTGAGCCAGTTTGGTGTAGTAGTTAAGTGTGCGGACTGTAATCTGGGTGAACCGGGTTTGATTCCCCACTCTTCCATTTGCACCTGCTGATGTGACCTTGGGTCAGTCACAAGCTCTGGCACAGCTGTCCTTGAAAAAGAGCAGTTTGTGTCAGAGTTCTCTCAGCCCCACCCACCTCACAGGGTGTCTGTTGTGGGGAGGGGAAGGGAAAGGCATTTGTAAGCCGCTCTGAGACTCCAAGTGAAGGGCGGGGTATAAATCCAATCTCTTCTTCTTCTTCTTCTTCTGTTTTTGTAACCCCTTCTCTTCTTTGTGGCGTGCCATGCCTTAGACCAGTTTGCGTTTGCGTTCTTCCCCAGTTGCGTAAGCCTAGTCCTTATTGGAGGTCTTTGCTGTCCGACTGAATTGCTTTTCAGATTTTATAAACCTGCCTTGAGCCTCACTGAGACGGCCGGGCTACAAACCAATAAATATTACGATCACACTGTTCCACGTCCAGTTACAGTTCTGGACAGGAAAAACCAGTTCGGCCAGGTAACCGCTACGATTTGAAAAGTCCAAGTTTTGCCCCGGCTCCCCACGGGTTCCATCCCAATTCGTCAAGTTCTGTTCTAATTCTCCTCTGCTCTGATCCAAGCGGCCTGTGTTTTTTAAACCTAAGTTGCAGAATCTAAGGAGGATACATTTTCCATGCTAAAGGTAAAGGTTTCCCTTGCTCAAAAGCCAGTCGAATCCGACTCTAGGGTTGCGGTGCTCATCTCCGTTTCAAAGCCGAAGAGCCAGCGCTGTCCGAAGATGTTTCCGTGGTCATGTGGCCGGCATGACTAAACACCGAGGCGCACGGAACGCTGTTCCCTTCCCACCGAAGTGGTCCCTATTTATCTACTTGCAATTTCTTGCTTTCGAACTGCTAGGTTGGCAGGGGCTGAAACTAGAGACGGGAGCTCACTCCGTCATGCGGCACACTCGGGTCTCGAACTGCTGAACTACCGACCTGCCACAGCCTGCAGTTCAGCGTCTTAACCTCTTGAGCCACCGCAGCTCCCAAGACTAGATCTAATGGATGGGAATTACAAGGGAGTCGATACTGGCTAAATTGCAGGAGAAACTTCCTGACTGTCAGAGAGGTTGAGCAGTGGGACATTCTGCCTTGGGAGTTTTGGATGCAATGTCTAGCTTCCGAACTACTAGGTTGGCAGAAGCTGGAACTAGAGACAGGAGCTCACTCCGTCATGTGGCGCACTCAGGTCTCGAACTGCTGAACTACCGACCTTCCACAGCCTGCAGTTCAGCGTCTTAACCACTTGAGCCACCGCAGCTCCTCATTCCATGCTACACAACCACAATGTCTGATTGCAACCTCCTTCTCACAAACCATAGAGCAGGGGTGTCAAACATGTGGCCCGGGGGCTGGATCCTGCCCCCAGAGGGCTTCTATCAGGCTGTCTTCTGCTTCTTCCTCCAGTTCTGCTGCTGCTGCTGCGTCATTGTAAGTTTGCAGCTTACAGATACACACCTGAACAGCACACTCAAGATTGCAACAGCACAGACGTTTTGATGCAATAATTCAGAGCAAGAGGTGTCCGTTATCGGACACTGCTAAATAAATGAAATCTTGCAAGAGTGCTCATGTTTTAAGCATGTTTTTATCTTAAGAAAAAAAAAACCAACCCTTTGTGTTTGTGTCCTTTATAAAGTTTATATCTCCACTACCTGGCATTACATTTTATGACACACATGGCCTGGCCCGACAAGGTCTCATTTCTGTCAGATCCAGCCCTCATAACAAATGAGTTCGACACCCCTGCGATAGAGGGATCCAATGTCACATGGGTCTCTTTTGACAGCCAAAAGAGAGAGAGGGAGGAAGGGAGAGAGAGAGACTTGGTCAAAGCTGATGATGCTTTGGTCTGATGTAGGTGCACGTTTCTTGTGCTTCTAAGCAGCACATGGCGAACCATAAGGAAGATCCACGGCACATGATAGATAGCTTGGGTAGCAAAGCTTCCAAGATCTGGTAGTTTTTCATCTAGTTGAAAGAACACACTCTGAGCCACTAGTACAGGAAATTAGACAGAAGGCTGGAACAGGATGAACGAAACTAATGGAACGGCATGCTTCATTGACTACATGGATACGCACTCAGTGAAAGGCACGCACGACACTGAACTGTTGGACAAGGATCTGGGAGACCCAGGTTCGAATTCCCCCACTTTGCCACGGAAGCCTGCTGGGACACCTTGGGGCCAGTCACGCACTGTTAGCCTAACCTACCTCCCAGCGTTGTTGAGAGTATGAAACACAGAGGATAATGATGTGAGGCTGGTTTGGGTTCCTGCTGGAGAAAAGGGTGGGGCAGAAATGAAGGAAGTAAACAAACGAACTTTGGAGGATACACTTAAAAAAAAAAGAGGCTAAGCGAAGATGGTGTAGAAACTCCACTCCTCGGATCAAGACTTACGTAAGATACTAAGATATAGGCAGTTTAGCAAAGCAATCCGAAACACGTCTACTCTGAATCTTACCCAAGTCTACTCACTGGGAAAGGCCAAGAGAAGTATGATTAGGATTGCACCCGTAGGTATGTCGGAATGCCCCTGTAATGATTCCATGTTTTGGTGTGTGTGTGTTCCTTTAAATGTTTAGTTTGAATCCAGTAATATGAGAAGAGTGATAGAGGGTGACAAGTGTGATTTGACTGGCTGCTGACTGAGAGTGTGGGAGGAGGGGTGTGTGTGTGTTTTTGAGAAATTCTGTGTTTAAAGTCTGAAGGAGAGAACATAGTCTGTGGGACTACGGAATTTTGTGTGAATAAGACCAACAGTTTATTCTGTGTGACTAAGAGAGTTGATTCTATTCTGTGTGACTAAAACAAAGAGACTAGCCTGTGTGGCACTATATATCTATATAGATGAGAGTTAAGAGATTGTACTGAATGTATAAGCCTGTCAGAGTGGAGTTTGGAGTTTGAGAGACTGTTTGTAGCAAAAGGCGTTGTTGACAGCTATATTTACAAGTTCCTTTTGTCAGCAGCTGTTCAAAATAAACAGAAACTTATTTTGTTATTTATTAAATAAATCAATTTTTGTTTAAACTTATCCCAGAAACCAGTACAGTACTTCCTCAGGGCCACATAGTCCTCTGAAGTGCCCAGACCCTAGGTCATACTACCAAAAGAGAGAGATTTGGAATTTTTAATTCCTGGTGGCAGCATAAAACTACCAAGTTTATGTACTCAGAGAGTGTTTAAAGGTAAAACCCATATCCCCTATAAGCAAGAACCTCAGAAGAAGAGATTGGATTTATACCCCGCCCTTCACTACCCAAAGGTGTCTCAGAGCGGCTTACAAACTCCTTTCCCTTCCCCTCCCCACAACAGACACCCTGTGAGGTGGGTGGGGCTGAGAGAGCTCTTGACAGAAACTGCTCTTTTTCAAGAACAGCTCTTATCAGAACTATGGCTTGCCCAAGGTCATCCAGCCAGGTGCAAGTGGAGGAGTGGGGAATCAAACCCGGATCTCCCATATTACAGTCCGCGCACTTAACCACTACACCAAAGTGGCCCCCCACATACTACTAACAGCCCCCCACATACTACTAACATTCCACATCAAACTATTTAGAAAGGTCTTTCCAGGAGCAGGTTCAACAGTTAAAAGTAGATTGACTGTTGCTGGCTTCTAGTGCCTTTAAAACATGAGTGTTTTTCTGATTCAAGACTGGTCGCCATTTTGGTCTGTCTGTAGCAGTAGAATCATAGAATCTTAGAGTTGGAAGGGACCTCCGGGGTCATCTAGTCCAACCCCCTGCTCACTGCAGGAAATTCACAAATACCTCCCCCTCCACACCCAGAGTGACCACTGCTCCACGCCCAGAAGATGACAAAAAAACTCCCGGATCCCTGGCCAAACTGGCCTGGAGAAAAATTACTTCCTGACCCCAAGGCGGCAATTGGCATTTCCCTGGGCGTGTCAGAAAGGGCCACAAGAACTAAGCACTGAGGCAACCCTTCCTGCCCTCCCTCTCATGATCTGCCTAATGTCACAGAATCTGCATTGCTGTCAAGATGGCCATCTAGCCTCTGTTTGAAAACCTCCAAAGGAGAGCCCACCACCTCCCGAGGAAGCCTGTTCCACTGAGGA
Source organism: Gekko japonicus (assembly GCF_001447785.1). Lineage (NCBI taxonomy): Eukaryota > Metazoa > Chordata > Lepidosauria > Squamata > Gekkonidae > Gekko > Gekko japonicus. The sequence goes on along the minus strand of NW_015169178.1, from coordinate 237,756 downwards.
AATGTTCTGACTGTCAGGAAGCTCCTCCTAATGTAGCCGAAAACTCTTCTGATTTAATTTCAACCCACTGGTTCTGGTCCGACCTTCTGGGGCAACAGAAAACAACTCCGTACCACTCTCTATAGGACAGCCCTTCAAGTACTTGAAGAGGGTTACCATGTCACCTCTCAGTCGTCTCCTCTCCAGGCTAAACAGACCCAGCTCCTTCAACCTTTCCTCACAGGACTTGGTCTCCAGACCCCTCACCATCTTCGTTGCCCTCCTCTGGACATGTTCAGCTTGTCTATATCCTTTTTAAATTGTGGTGCCCAAAACTGAACACAATACTCTAAGTGAGGTCTAACCAGAGCACAGTAAAGTAGCAAGTGTAAGAGTCTAGTAATACCTTAAAGACTTACTTGGGTCACTGCTCACTTCTTCGGATACAACTAGAATGTATACATGGTATGTTTGATTCTAGCTGTATCTCAAGAAGTGAGCGGTGACTCACGAAAGCGCCTCCCCTGCCACAAATTGTGTTCGTCTTTAAGGGGCTACAGGACTCTTACTTTTTTCTACTTTTTTCCTAATTGTCATTTTTCTTTCCCTTACTATGAGGTGTGTGTTAAACATCATTGCAACCTGGCCTGAAACATTTTTAAGGAGTTAGGAAGGTTAAAAATAAGGCCTTAAACAAATAGTATTCACCAGAGATAGAGGGTAAGCATTAAATCAAAAGGGCTAGTATGAGACAGAATATTACTAGCTAGCGGCATTTCAAAGAAAGGTTCGCTAAGCAGATAAAAAGAGTCAACAATAGGTTGCTATGGCACGGAAGTTCAATGACGTTTTTAGGTTGTACGAAGAGAAGTACTATGAGCAAGATTCCAGAAGCTGACAGTAAAGAACATTCCGGAATAGACTTTTCTGTTCTGAGCCACGCTACTTGCAAAAGAACTGTTGGGAAAGGCAATATGGCTCACCATGTTTAGCATAACAAGGCAGTAGTCACATTTTGAAACGCTTAAAAATGGAGAAAAGGAACAATTGCTTGCTGTACCCAGTGACCACAGGAGAAGAAGGAATGGCTTAAATCAGGGGTGTCGAACTCATTTGTTATGAGGGCTGGATCTGACATAAATGAGACCTTGTTGGGCCAGGCCATGTGTAACACAAAATCTAATGCCAGGTAGCAGAGATATTAACTCAACACAAACACAAAGATCTTTTTTTTTAACTTAAAATAAAAACATGCTTAAAACATGCTCTCTGTGAGCTGCAAACCTACTTTTGATTTATTGACATTCGCCACAGGAATCTCATGCTTAGAGTCCTGAGTCTAGGACCCAGGTTAAAACATGAAACGGCCGAGTGATTAAGAGAGTCTGGCGAAGCAAGCGATGATGCAGCAGCACAACTGGAAGCAGGAGATGGCCAGTTCCACTGCGGGCCTGATGGAAGCCCCTCCGGGGGCCTGATCCACCTCCCCGGGCCGCATGTTTGACACCCCTGGCTTAAATGGTAAGGTAGATTTTAGGTTTAATATTATGAAAAGCCTTTTAAGGCAAAGAATAGTTTGGAAATGGAAGAAAGGTTCATATGACAAGGCCTCACACAGAATCAGACCCTTGGTTCATCGTGGTCAGTACTGTCTACGGATGTTCTCTGGGGTCTCAGGCGGAGGTCTTTCACATCACCTAACCTGGGTCCTTTGAACTGGAGATGTTGGGGACTGAACCTGGGACCTTCTGCGTGCCACGCAGGTGCTTCGCCAAGGAGCCATGGCCCCCTCCCCTAGGTTGAGATCCTGAGACCGACGGATGGAGCGTGATAGCTGGGTATCAGTTAATGACTCCCAGCATCCCACAGTTAAGAAGCGTACATCTGCCCATCAATCTCCGATTTTGATATATTGGATTTCCTATGCTATGATTTCCCCCCCCCCCGGAATTAAACCCAAACATACAGTGACCATATAAACTAATCTTGTTATTCTAGTTTAGGATTGTTGATTTGGGGGGGGGCAACAGTGGGAGGGCTTCTAGTGTCCCCGCCCCACTGCTGGACCTCCTGAGGGCACCTGGTATTTTTGGCCACTGTGTGACACAGAGTGTTGGACTGGGTGGGCCACTGGCCTGATCCAACACGGGCTTCTCTCTTATGTTCTTACTGCCAGGCCCCCTGGTGGAGGCGGGAGTCCCCCGCTGCCAGGCTCCACCCCACTGCCAATCAGGGGGAGAACCAACAGCCATGCATCAGTGTATCTACATCATCGCCCATGTGATCTGGAAGTGGCGTCATCACATTCGGGATGTCGGGGCGACGGTCTGGTATTTGGGGGGAAACTTTACGGCAGAAGCCAAATCAACCATAGAGTTTTTGCCCAAATACCACAACAGCATAACGTCACTTCCGGGTCACGTGGGCAGTGACATGGATACGTCGCTGTATGGAGCTGGGCCTCCCTGCTGCCCCCCGTAAGTCCCATCTCCCGCTGGTTTCCAGGAAGGACCTAACAACCCTATTCTGGTTTGGCCCCTGCATCTGTTAAACACCCTTATTACGCCATATGCTAGTTCGCTGTTCACCTTCTTTCTGTATGTTTGGACTACTCATTTCCATTTCAACGAATCTGCAGAAGTAGGCATGCGCACGAAAGCACGTGCCTTAAATAAAACCTTTTTGGTCTTAAAGGTGCCACCGGACTCAAACTCTATTGTCAATGAAGAACATCGGAGAGGGCCCTGGAGTCCGGAAACCACTGCCAACAGCCTAAAGAACAACAAATACTGCCGGAACGACGAAAACGGATACTGTGAGCTGACGGCGAGCCGTGAACTTGTGAACGATAGCTGCTACCGTTTACGGATACAATAATCACTAGCACTTTATTATGGTTTTAGAATTGTTTTAATAATAATTTATGTTTTTAATGTAATTAACTGTAAGCCGCCCTGAGCCAGCCTCGCCTGGGAGGGCAGGGTAAAAGTTTATATAAATAAATAAATTGTAACCCATCCTGGGTCCTAAATCTATCTCAAAAGCCTGGCCCAGGACAAGGAATGAATAGTAGGCACAGCTGGGGAGAAAAGTACCTGGAAGTTAATCAAAGGAGCCTGGCTTGACTTCTCACCCATCCGAAAGTAATGTATATTTTACAACATTGGGGTCTCAGGAAAACGGCATCACACCTCATGGTAACTTCTTTTATCCCCATCTTGCTTTCTCCATTCGCCCACTTAGCATATTTACAACACCTAGAAGTTCCTCTTCACTCTTCGTATCAAGGGACATCCACAGATACTATCATATTTACAACACCTAGGAGTTCCTCTTCACTCTGCGTATCAAGGGACATCCGCAGATACTATCAGCTCTAGGAAAGCAACCCCAGCTCTGCCAAATTAGCAGGTCCAAAACTCTAAATAAATACATAGACTGCAAGAGAAACAAGCGCTAGAGGAATGGGTACATGGCAGTAAAATATACGCTTTGGCCAGAAAAACACTTTGTAACATTTGGAGCCCCAGGGACACAAAGGGCTATTAAGAAATTAGTGACGTGTGATGCAGTTCTTTCAAGGGCACCAAACTTTCTTATACACCCAGGCAACTAGCCATTTGGGATTTTTACAGATCTTGCATCCACTAAAAATCCACAGAGGACTCTTTCGATGCAATTACTATCAAATCTAAGATCCTCTTTACACATAGGGTTGTATGCACTGTAATTGAGCAGAATGGGGTGAAATTTGGGTGAAATCTAAGGGACAGGACCCTCTCTCACCATTAGGACTAATTCACACTTTACAAAATTCTTACACAGAAGGCTCAAAATCCATGTAGCCATGGAAGTAAGGGGTCAGTCAATAGCATAAATTCTGAGCTACTGAATTGCTGTTTAAATCTTAGCTCAGACATAAATCCTTCTTGGGTACCATTGGATAAAACCACTCTCTCTCTCTCTCAGCATCAGTCCCCTTGCTGTTTTATTGTAAGCGTACTGAGATAGCATAACGCCTTAAGCACATGTTATGTATGTATGTCCCGTCAAGTTCCAACCGACGTATGTTGATCCCAGAAAGGGGCTTTCAAGGCAAGGGAGAAACAGAGGTCGTTTGCCATTGCCTTCCTCTGCAGAGCCTTCCTTGGTGGTCTCCCATCCAATACTAACCCTGCAAGTGATGCTCTGTCTTCTTGGTGCTTGGGGGGGGGGGTCAACAGTGGGAGGGCTTCTAATGTCCTGGCCCCACTGGTGGACCTCCTGATGGTACCTGGTATTTCTGGTCACTGTGCAACACAGAGTGTTGGACTGGATGGGCCTTTGGCCTGATCCAACATTGGCGTCTCTTATGTTCTTAACTTATGGCAACCGTAGCAAGGGGCTTTCAAGGCAAGGGAGAAACAGAGGTCGTTTGCCACTGCCTTCCTCTGCAGAGTCTTCCTTGGTAGTCTTCTATCCAAGGACCAACTATGCTTAGCTTAGACTTACGGTGATCCCAGCAAGGGGCTTTGAAGGCAAGGGAGAAGCAGAGGTGGTTGGCCGTTGCCTTCCTCTGCAGAGCCTTCCTTGGTGGTCTCCCATCCAATACGAACCCTGCATAGTTTCCAACTTATGGCAACCGTAGCAAGGGGCTTTCAAGGCAAGGGAGAAACAGAGGTGGTTGGCCATTGCCTTCCTCTGCAGAGTCTTCCTTGGTGGTCTCCCATCCAAATACCAACACTGCTTAGCTTAGACTTATGGTGATCCCAGCAAGGGGCTTCCAAGGCAAGAGAGAAGCAGAGGTGGTTGGCCATTGCCTTCCTCTGCAGAGCCTTCCTTGGTGATCTCCCATCCAAGTACTGACCCTGCAGTGTTTCCAACTTATGGCAACCGTAGCAAGGGGCTTTCAAGGCAAGGGAGAAACAGAGGTCGTTCACCACTGCCTTTCTCTGCAGAGTCTTCCTTGGTGGACTCCCTTCCAAGTACTGACCCTGCTTAGCTTAGACTTATGGTGATCCCAGCAAGGGGCTTTGAAGGCAAGGGATAAGGGGTGGTTTGCCATTGCCTTCCACTGCAGAGTCTTCCTTGGTGGTCTCCCTTTCAAGTACTCATGCTGCCGAGCTCCTGAGACCTGTGGAGATCGGGCTATACCATACCGTTCCCCATCCCCAAGTACACGTTACAACCTATGTAACACTTTGTATCATATTTTTCTAAGTACCATACATACATGAAGTAACGGGTTGGATCCCACAGACGCGTTCTACTAACAGCGGTACTCTCCCCAGATTTAAGCCGCCATCCCCCTGGCAAATCAGCTTCTCGCGCAGAGGGAAAGCTCTACCATCAGCTGAACAGGTCTGCAGGATCCAATCATTTACGTGGCTTGCCACATGTGAAAACTGCGCGTGCAAGTCTCATGCCTCATGCCCAGAAAGCGGTCTCCCACCGCATGTGCACCACACGCCACACTGCAATTCAAACAGAGATGAGTCGCGAACCCACACGAAGATCGTAGCGTGACACTTATTCATGAAGGGGGAAGGCCACACAGCCAAACACGTTATCACCCAACACACCGTCCTCTCTGAAAGCTCCCACACGGGCACGCCGTTGGTATAAACGTGTCGGAAAGGAGCGAAGCCACCCTGAGTGTGAATTTGTGTGGAAGGGGTCGGCGTTTCTCCTCTCGCTCACGTTTCTGGCTTCGGCAATCTCCAAGAGCCATTGCAAATACAAAGCCTGATCTGATACAGAACGCAAGAGTCAGGTCAAGCCACGGCGGGGCCTCTCTCAGTTCGGACAACAGGAGAAAAACTGGGCAGGCAAAACACTACAGAGGGCCCGATCTGGCCCCACTGATGGCGCCAGGCATTTTTGGCCACCGTGGGACACAGAGTGTTGGACTGGATGGGCCACTGGCCTGATCCCACATTGGCTCTTCTTATTCTTCTTCTTTTCTTACGATATTCGTATTTTCTTACGATATTCTTCTTTTTTATGACCCCCTCCAAAAAAACCATCATCCCAGCCACATCGACGAGCATCATGCGCCTCATCTCCTCCTCAGACACTGTATCTCCCCCCACATCTGCTTTCGCCCCCTCGAAGCAGCCTGTCACCTCACAGAAAGCCCCCCCAAAACAGGCCACAAAATATAATCCCCCCCACATTAAAAAAACCCAACACCTCAGATTTCCATCCTGGAGGAAGAAAAAATAATCCCTTTGCCCAACATGGCCGCCCACCCCGGAGTTAAAAAGCTGATAGTTTTAGGGGGGAACGTTGCCATGATATATATATATCTGTGTCGAGAGGGGGGGGGGATATCATAGTTAAATATTATTTCTGTGTCTCGTGGGGGGGGGCCGATCTTTCTTAAAACACTCAGGAACCTCCGCC
>NW_015169178.1:214108-231341 GCF_001447785.1 Gekko japonicus | reverse complement strand
CCACAGGGGGCGAAAAAAAAAAAAAAAGAGGGAGGCGGAAGGAGCCCGAGCCGCTTCACTTCTCCTTCCCCCTGTCCCGTCCCTCAAAACGAGCGAGTGGGGAGAGCAGCGCGCGGGAGAGGGGAGAAGGGGGGGTCGCGTATCCCTCCGCGCCCGCCTCAATCCCCACAGAGGGAGGGGGGGAGGAAAAAAAAAAAGAAGCGCCGTCGAAGCGGCGAAGGCGCGAGCCGGGTCTGCCGCCGCCTAGCGGGGGCGGGGTGCGAGGGAGGGGGAGGGAGCGCGAGGGAGCGTGTCCCTCGCGCTAGGCTTTTGTGTACACGGCGCGGCGCGCGCCCCCGCCCCCTGCGCGCGCCCCCCCTCACTCGCTCGCTCCTCCTTTCCCTCCGGATTCCTCGGCCTCCCCCCTCCCAGCTCAAAGAAGGGGGGAGGGAACGAGAGAGAGAGCAAGAAAGAACCCTCCGGGAAGGGGGGGTGGCTGTTTGAATTGATCTCCCCCCCCCCTCCGGTTCCCAACCGCCACCTGCGTCCCCGGCCCCGCGCGCACGCGCAGTCGCCCCCTCCTCTCCCCCTGCTTTCCTCCCTTCCTCCCTCCCCAAGGCTGATTCGGCTGCGCCCGCCTCTCCCCCTACATAACGGAATGGCGCCAACTTACCTCCCAGTCTCCGGGGCCGCCGCTGCCACCGTCTCCTCCTCCTCCTCCTCCCGCCGCTGCTCAGCCGAGGCTGGCGGGTCCCCCCCTCTCTTAAAGGGACACACGCCCCCTGCAGCCCCGCGGAGAAGGGCGAAGGGCGAGAGCGGCTCGCATGAGCGGCTTCCTTCCCCCCCCCCCACCGCCACCACGCTCGCCTCAGGTTTTTTTTAAAAAATGCATCGATACAGTGGCGGGTTGATACACACACAGGACCAACAACACACACACACACACAAAAAGGGGTCCTGGCTCGCGGAGGGATACGGTGACGTCATTTCCTCCGCTCCACGAGCACGCCTCCTGATTGGCCGGCGGGCGTGACGTCACTGGCAGGCGGGCACACCCTACCCCAACCTGGGCAAGTTTGTCTGAGGGATAAATTGTTGGGCAGGATTTTTTTTGTTTTGTTCCAGTTTGGGGGGTCTTTTTTACCTCACAACTTGGAGTTTTTGGGGTGGTTGCCTTTCCCAGAAGGCCAGGAATGGAACAACAGGTGGGAAAATGGACATGAGTGGCTAAATGGGTGAAAGGCTGCCCATTGTTGGTTGGTCAGACAAAGCGGGTTGCGAGATTAGTGCTTGGGATCAAATATTTAGTAGCACTTGATTTTTTGCTGAGATAAACTCTTAATTTTTGTCCTTTACAACAGGTTGGAGGAGTTCTCAAGGTCGGTTTGACTCCCTGGTTTGCGTCTCCATGGCACTGGAATGGACAGAACCATCGACTCTTGCTTCATTGTAGTGATCAACCTCCCAGTACCCAGTGTTCGAAAGATGCTGGTCGCCTGGATTCCAGTCCTACTGCTGAAATAGTGGAGACTTTCACTTTAACTATTTAAAATATTATTTTGATCTAATGAACCTTTGCGGTTACAGTAAGATAAAAGTCTCTGTAGATTTTAGTGTGGCTTTGTTATTAGCCTTACTTTTCCCCCCCACAAAAAGCGCCAAATATTATGATTAATTAATACACTCTTATCCTGCCTTTCCACCCAAGTTAGGCCGACAAGTTAAATTAGAGCTGTCAAATGTAAAACAGAATCAAAAAAATTACAAAACATAACAAAAGAATGGAACCAATTAAAATAAAACAAAAAATACACATTAAACAGCAGTCATGGGTAAAAATTTTAGCCCTTTTAAAGGAGAAACTTTTCACCTTCCTAAATACCAAAAGTAACTGAGGCAGAAAATCCAAGTGGTACCCTACCAGACATAAAAACTGAAATGACAATTTGTTGCTCTGTAAGAAATGCTACCAGAGGTGTGTCTTCTCCAGCACTAGAAGTATGAAATGAATAATGTCTCTTTGCACATTCTACTTGCCTTTTGGAGTTTGTCCTTGGAATTATGCCCATAATTTTTAATATTTTGATTATTTGTAAACACAGCAGTTAAGACTTGAGCTTCATCCTGTATCAGGAATGCAATTTTAGCCCCCGAAGGCCATCAGCTGTTAATTAGAAGTAGAGGTGTGGCTCAGCAGAAGGTATTGATTAAATACCTGTTCCAGGTTTTTTTTATGGTCTCTATTACAGTTTTTTAAAGTTCATCCCAAGAAATTATATTGGACAGAAGAAATGGACCACAGGCCTGAACCTGTGGATAGTAAATTTTCGTTTTCAAGTTTCCACAAAAAGAAGTGGAAGTGGAAATTCCGCTTTGTAATGTTTTTTATTTAAAAAGCAAGCTAATCCTCAAAACAGAATTTCCCACGCTTTGAACATAATCTCTTCTTCAGGGGGATGAGAATAATGATGATAACCTAGGCACTAGGGTTGCCAACGTCCAGGTGGGGCCTGGAGATCTCCTGGAATTACAACTGATCTCCAAGCAATAGAGATCAGTTCCCCTGGATAAAGTGGCTGTTTTTGGTGAAAGGACTCTATGGTATTAATTACCCTGCTGAGGCCCTGCCCTCCCCAAAACTCCAGGAATTTCCCAACGTGGAACTGGCAATTCTTCTCTAGACACTCCTATGACAGTTGAAAAAAGGACCGTGTTTTATGGTTGGTCTCTTGCTTGGGGTTGGGGTTCATGAGCATATAACCACTTTGGGTTTCATCTCTTGAACGTTGCTTGTCAACAATGGAGTTTATTTGAATTCTTAGCACCAGGAATAACAGACATGTTTGTTTTTGGTTAGCAAAGCATTTGGCATAAAATTGCACCCTGCTTTGAAGGAGCCTGGTAGGCATTGGTGAAATGAGAAACACAGCAGAGACACAAAAAACAGTGCCAACTGGCAGCGGACTACCAGTACAACGTGTGTTAAAATGATGTCAAGATTTATAGCCCATTACAAAAATGACCCCAAGGTATTGGCTGCTTTAGGAAACAAAAACAAAAAAGCAATAAAAAGAATGAGGAGAAATCACTCCCTAAAGAAATATAAATGGGAGTGTACTTACAAGAAAAAACAGCTCCAAATGTTGCTCTGATGCGAGCTCCAAATAGAACACAGGAGGAGCTATCAACATACAAGTGCACTTAATTTTTAATCACAGGTTTTATGAGGAACAGGAACCTGAGCTCCTATGGCAATACAGCATCCCTTCACTGTCTCTCTTATAAGCAATACACAGTAGTTCCTGTTGGAAAAAGGAAAGATCATCTTCACAGGCCCCACTTGCTGTGTCCTGCCTTCAGAGGAGTGGCGAGTGATGATGTAAGGGCAGGGCTTTTTCAGTGGTGACACCTGACATGTAGAATTCCCCTCCTCTTGAGGCTTGCCTGGTGCCTACCCAACTCTGTTTTAGATGCCAGGCCAAAGCTCTTCTTTTATCCAGGCTGTTAACTAAGCAGTTTGATCTATTTAGGTCCCGGGCACACGGGCTGGAAAATGCGGGGGGGGGGGACACGTGGCTGTTTGCCCCGGAGCAAAGTAATGCGCGGCAGCCCGATCACATGTCCCGTCGAAGCCCCGTGGTTAGGCCGTTAGGTGCCGATCACACGGCTATCCTGCAGCGCGGCAAAGAAGCGGTGCGGCGGAATCACACCAGCAATCGCTAGGTGCCGCTTCCATGGCAAACAGGATTTTTTTCACACTGAAGTTTGCACATGCGCATGATCATTTGTGCGCATCCTGTGGAGACTTACAAAAACAACAACATCCGGTGTGCAACAGGACACTGACAGGTGCCAGATGCCACAGGATTCATACGGAAACGCGATCAGACGCCTGCCCTTGCCCCGTGTTTTCCAGAAACTAGTACATTGTATGTGGTAGTTTTTTACTCCGCATCTTCGGCGAGAAGCCACGGGTTAGCCATGGGTGTACTACGCTTCCCAGATGTTGCGGTGTGATCGCGCACCGAAAATCCGCCTATCGTCCGTGTCTTTAGCGTGGCAACTTCTCCATGTGAACGGGACCTTAATTTGTTTTTACAGTATGCCAGGATTATTTGACAAGAATCATTTTAAATGGTTTGCACTGTTTTTATGCGCTTCTGGGTTTTTGGTGGCTGGGGTTTAGTGATTTCTTAAGTTGAAAGTTTTTTTTTTTTAAATAATAATTTTATTGGATTTCCCATCAAGTTTACATACACATCAATTACAAATTTACAAAGACATCACTCTCAATAATACTAAAATATACAGTTCCAACTATAGCAGATCACCACATAGGTCATATATATCTTATATATCATTTGGTGCATTAGTAATTATTTCACCATAAATGTAATGAATCTATAATATCAGGGATTTCTTTCTGTTGCATCAAATACTGTAATATAGGAGACCACGTCACAGAAAAATTAGATCGTGTTCTTTGAGAGCAGGAATCATTAACACTCTTTGTAATTTTTGCCATTACATACATATTCCATAGCTTAGCATGCCAGTTCTGTTTATTTGGTCTCTGTTTACTTTTCCACTTTAGAGCAACAGCATTTTTTGCCGCTGCTAAAAGAATAGCAATTTGCTGTATTGTACTCTCTACTGGTATATCTATACTCCATTGATGTAAAAGAAGATGTTCTACAGTATTTTGCAGTTTTATACCCGATATTTGCTCTATGGTTAAGATTATCTCTTCCCAAAAGGGTATCAAAATAGGACACTCCAGCCAGCAATGTGTATATGTTCCCAGACTACCACATTGTTTCCAACACAATGATCTTGCCGTTGGCACCATATGGGCCAGCTTCTGTGGAGTCAAATACCAAAAAGTAAGTATTTTAAACATCTGAAGTTTTATGTCAACAATATTGGTACTAAATGGAAAGTTCAACCATAACTTTTTCCAGTGATCATCATCCAAAGTTTGTGTGCATAAAGTTTGCCATTTAAGTTGATATGATAATGGTTTATCAACATCCTTTGACATTAAGATAATATATAACTTAGAAATTAAATGTTTCTTTGAGCTCCAAGCATATTTATAAACTTGTTCGAATTCAGATAGCGGTTGCGACATGATTGTATTTATTTTTATTTGAGAACATACATGTTGTATTTGTAAATATTGATACCATGGGATAGTCAACCCCAATTTTCTTTCCATTGTTGTTTTCTCTATTAATATCTTATTGGATGTTATATCTTCCAGAATATTGAATCCAGCTTTTCTCCAAGCTTCTTGAGGTATCATAATGCTTGGAGGCAATATCCTTTCTTGGTTAAATAGGGCTTGGTATCTTGATATTTTAGGCACCAACTGTTTTCTTTTAGTATCCCATGTATTTAAAAAAACTTTAAAGATAAAACCTCTAAGGAAAGATCTAAAAAAATAGAAAAAAGTTTTATCTTTAAAGTTTTTTTAAATACATGGGATACTAAAAGAAAACAGTTGGTGCCTAAAATATCAAGATACCAAGCCCTATTTAACCAAGAAAGGATATTGCCTCCAAGCATTATGATACCTCAAGAAGCTTGGAGAAAAGCTGGATTCAATATTCTGGAAGATATAACATCCAATAAGATATTAATAGAGAAAACAACAATGGAAAGAAAATTGGGGTTGACTATCCCATGGTATCAATATTTACAAATACAACATGTATGTTCTCAAATAAAAATAAATACAATCATGTCGCAACCGCTATCTGAATTCGAACAAGTTTATAAATATGCTTGGAGCTCAAAGAAACATTTAATTTCTAAGTTATATATTATCTTAATGTCAAAGGATGTTGATAAACCATTATCATATCAACTTAAATGGCAAACTTTATGCACACAAACTTTGGATGATGATCACTGGAAAAAGTTATGGTTGAACTTTCCATTTAGTACCAATATTGTTGACATAAAACTTCAGATGTTTAAAATACTTACTTTTTGGTATTTGACTCCACAGAAGCTGGCCCATATGGTGCCAACGGCAAGATCATTGTGTTGGAAACAATGTGGTAGTCTGGGAACATATACACATTGCTGGCTGGAGTGTCCTATTTTGATACCCTTTTGGGAAGAGATAATCTTAACCATAGAGCAAATATCGGGTATAAAACTGCAAAATACTGTAGAACATCTTCTTTTACATCAATGGAGTATAGATATACCAGTAGAGAGTACAATACAGCAAATTGCTATTCTTTTAGCAGCGGCAAAAAATGCTGTTGCTCTAAAGTGGAAAAGTAAACAGAGACCAAATAAACAGAACTGGCATGCTAAGCTATGGAATATGTATGTAATGGCAAAAATTACAAAGAGTGTTAATGATTCCTGCTCTCAAAGAACACGATCTAATTTTTCTGTGACGTGGTCTCCTATATTACAGTATTTGATGCAACAGAAAGAAATCCCTGATATTATAGATTCTTTTTTGGAACAAAATTATAATACAACTAAACTCTCCCTGGAGCATAAAGCAATAATGGAGGCTCTAATTACAGAGAAAGAAGTAGTACAGGCCATCAAAAAATTAAAAATCAATAAAGCACCAGGTCCAGATGGATTTACTTCTGATTTTTATAAAAAATACGTAAGTCTTTTGGTAAAGCCTTTTACTACAGCTAGTAATTATGTTTTAGAACATGGCAGTCTCCCACCAACTTGGAAACAAGCAACGATAGTCATCTTACCAAAACCTGAAAAAGACCCCACAATAGTTACATCCTATAGGCCCATCTCCTTACTCAATGTGGATTTTAAACTATTCTCATCTATAATAGCAACAAGGTTAAATTCATTTATTACTCAATATGTCCCTCAAGAACAGGTTGGATTCATGCCCACTAGAGATTTAACAGATGGTACATATAAAGCTTTGAGTTTGTTGAATTTTTGTAAGGTTAAGCAATTGAAATCAGCTCTAATTGCATTGGATATAGAAAAAGCATTCGATTCGGTTAATTTCAATTATTTAAAGCAAACTTTGTATTATTTAGGTTTTGGGGAAAACTTCATGCGAATAATTAACACAGTTTACAATCAACCTTTAGCACAACTTAGGATTAATGGTAAAATATCGGAACAATTTAATTTAAAATGTGGAACACGGCAGGGATGCCCGCTGTCGCCAATTTTATTTGCTTTGGTGATGGAACCCTTAGCGGCAAAAGTAAAAGCACATCCTGAAGTATTTGGAGTAAAAATTCTTGGCAAAGAATACAAAATATCATTGTTTGCCGATGATATTTTGTTATTTCTCTCGCAACCAGCAACATCTATAGGCAATGTTCAACAGATATTAAATGAGTTTAGTTCAGTCTCAGGATTGAAAATTAATGTAACAAAGTCCTACATCTTTCCTATAAACCTGGATACATCGCAAATAGATCATCTTAAGCTTACAACTTCATATAAATGGGTTGCATCATCAATGACATACCTAGGAATTAAAATACCATTAGATTTAAAAAACTATCAAAAATATAATTATGATACTCTTTTAGCAACAATACAAAAACAGCTGGAAACTTGGCATAGATTAAAAATATCATGGCATGATAGATTACTTATTATTAAAACATTTATATTACCTAAAATATTATTTTTATTTCGAGCTTTACCAATTAAAATAGAAAGTGCCCAAATAAATAAATGGCAGAAGGCTTTATTAAACTTTTTTTGGGCCTACAAACGGCACAGGATTAATATGCGAACTTTATGTCGGCCAACAAAACAAGGTGGACTTGGATTTCCGGACCTACTTAAATATTATCAATCGTGCCATTTAACTAATATAATAAAAATAATGCAGGACAAACAAGAGATTGATTGGATTGTAATACAAAAATATTATACCTACCCCTATAATGTACAGGATTCTGTTTGGCAAACCTCTAAGGAAAGATCTAAAAAAATAGAAAAAAGTTTTATCTTTAAAGTTTTTTTAAATACATGGGATACTAAAAGAAAACAGTTGGTGCCTAAAATATCAAGATACCAAGCCCTATTTAACCAAGAAAGGATATTGCCTCCAAGCATTATGATACCTCAAGAAGCTTGGAGAAAAGCTGGATTCAATATTCTGGAAGATATAACATCCAATAAGATATTAATAGAGAAAACAACAATGGAAAGAAAATTGGGGTTGACTATCCCATGGTATCAATATTTACAAATACAACATGTATGTTCTCAAATAAAAATAAATACAAGTTGAAAGTTTTTTAATGCTGTTTTTGGGTTTGGGTTTTGCTTTCTGAGCTGCCATAGGCAGGTCTCCAGCGATGCCACATACACATTTTGTCAATAATAATGACATTTATGGGGCAAAGCTTTGGTGAGGACAAAGGGTTGTTTTCCCTTTCTGACAGTGGGTTCTGCACCCTCACCACCCCAGAACTTCCTGTATTTTTTTCAGGACAGATAAAAGGAAATACTATTTTCCACAGAGAGTGATTAAAATGTGGAATTCGCTGCCAGAGGATGTAGTGACGGCCACAGGAATAAACATCTTGAAAAGGGGATTAGAAAGATTCATGGAGGATAAGTCTATCAATGGCTACTAGCCATGGTGGCTGAGGGCAACCTCCACATTCAGGGGCGCTAATCCTCTGAATCTCAGAGCCAGGAGGCAACATCCAGGGAAGGCCCTGTTTTTGGCTGACCGGAGGAACTGGTTGGCCACTGTGTGAGACAGGAGGATGGACTAGATGGACTATTGGTCTGATCCAGCAGTGCTGTTCCTATGTTCTTATTATGTGCTCCTGCACTCCAGGCCTTTTCTGCCTATGAGCTCTGCTTACTCACAGCCTCCACCCATCATAATGACAGGCACTTTGCTAATTATATAAAAAATGAACTCACACTTATGATGTAATAATATTATTAATATGATTAAAAGAATAAGCTGTGGTATGACTTAATAACAGTATCTATTTTGAAACTTTTTACCCTATTATTTATTTATTTATTTTATCCCATTTTTATCCCTCCCTCCCCGTGAAGGGGCTCACGGCGGCTTACATTCATTGGTACAAGTACCATAAGTCCACATAAAACACATCAAAAACACATAAAGAGTTCAAACATTTTAAATAGTCACATAATCAAAGTGCTTCTTCGTTTGATAAGATGACATGTGATGTAGCGGAACACAATTTCCAGCTCAATAAACCTCCGACATCACGCAACGGTATAACTGATCGTCAAACTGAGCCTACGGGGAGGGCGGGATAAAAATCTAAATAATAAATAAATAAATACCATTCATAGAATTCTCAAGGCTGCAAACAATTCAGATAAAAACACCATAATAAAACGTAAGCTGAAATCATCATAAAATGGCCAATGAAAAGCAAAGTCTATCATGATATATAGAATTATATATTGAATTATTTAGAACAATGGAATTCTGTGATTCCATTATCTTGTGGATATTTTGTGGAATTTACTGCCAGAGGATGTAGTGATGGCCACAGGAATAAACAGCTTTAAAAGCGGATTAGATAGATTAATGGAGAATAGGTCTTTCAGTTGCTACTAGCCATGATGACCGAGGGGAACCTCCACATTCAGAGGCACTAAAACTGAATGCCAGAACCAGGAGGAGGCAACATCAGGGGAAAGCCTCAGCCTCTCTGCCCTGTTGTTTGCGCTCCGGAGGAACTGGTTGGCCACTGTGTGAGACAGGAGGCTGGACTAGGTGGACCATTGGTCTGATCCAGCAGGGCTATGCTGATGTTCTTGATTTATTTTTTAAAAATTATTAGGTGCCTTTCTACATTGCAGAACTCAAGACAGCTTCCAATGTAAATAAAACTATTATAGAAAACACATAAAAGACCCCAATGTCAAATGTTGGCCTAAATAAAATTAACTTCAACTGTGTCCTGAAGATTGAAAGGGAGACGGCCAGGCGCACCTCCCTGGGGAAGTTGTTCCATAATCATGGGACTGCCACCAAAAAGGGTCTCTCTCATGTGCCCAAAGAACAAGCTTCTTTGATTGGTGCAACAGTCAGGAGGTTCTCTCCCTTATACTCCTCCTCTGTGCTTTCAGTAATTTCTGTTGTCAGTCAGAAATGTACTTCCAGGGCTATTTTTTTTTTCAGGAATGCA
This sequence comes from Gekko japonicus, assembly GCF_001447785.1. Classification (NCBI taxonomy): domain Eukaryota; kingdom Metazoa; phylum Chordata; class Lepidosauria; order Squamata; family Gekkonidae; genus Gekko; species Gekko japonicus. Next base: position 221,196 of record NW_015169178.1, on the reverse strand, counting down.
CAGGAACGGAGTTCCAGCTGGCTCCCAGGTTGACCAAGCCCAGCAGTAACTCATTAGCTTCCATTAATTGCAGTGTAGTGAAAACATTCGTAGCTGTACACTAGATTATGATTTATATTATTTTTCTATAAAGGTAATATAATTATTTTACAGTGTTCTCTATCCTGACCCTTTCAAGAACAAGATCAATCTAGATAAAATCCAGTTATATATATAAAACTGCAAAGCCATATTAGTGATCAAAGATCAGTGTTGAGAATTCTTATTTTAATAGATTAGTTTAAAAAGCTTCAGAACATTAAGGTTTTTCACTTTCTACAAACTAATAATGCTTTGATAATTAATGTTCCTGAACAAAATTAAACTAAAATGTTTCTACTAAAGATGCATTATTAATTGTGGTAAAACAGTTTTTAAATTCAATACAAAACAGTTGTGCGTAACTGAACTACATTCATTTTTTATTATTTAATTTTTGGAAACATCTCATCCAGTAATTTTGATGTGCTTTTGGTGGAATGTTACTGACAACCTACAGCATGGCAGTCTAATATACCATGGCCACAAAGCAGTGCACAATTAGACACAGTCAAGTTCTGTTTAAATTAATAGGGGTAATCCGCTGGATTACAGCCAGTGCCTCAAACACATATAATTATCAAAGTACTGTTGAATCAAAGTGCCATTACTGCAGTCTTACGTGAAGTTATTAGTTTAAAAAATCTGGATATAACATCTATTATTTAAAAGGAAAATGGTTCTGCCATAATGCAACGGATATAAATCGTATCGATTTATAATATGTTTATAAAACAAAACCACACAGCCTTCCAGGCCTTTAGATTCCATCCTCAGATGTCTATGGTTATTTAAATTTGTAATGTAAGTCTCAAAATGACATTCAGACATGATAATACCATATTTTATTTGGTGTACTATTATTTATTTATTTACAAAATTTGTATCATGCCTTTCTGCCCTTACAAGACCTCCAAGGCAGCTAACAGTTTAATACATGATAAAATTACATTATAAAACAATGAAAATCAAGTTCCTTCTCAAAGCACATCATTAAAATAATTAAAAAACAGAATTGAACTACGTATAAAAGATAAAAACATTGATCATTGACGGATTGCCAAACAAAACAAAAAAGTCTTCACCTGCTGGCAGAAGACGGCAACAGAAGGGGACAGATGAGTCTCCCTGGGGAGACAGTTCCAGACTGAGAAGGCCCTCTCCTATCTCAGACCACAGGGACACCTAAAGCAGGGCCTCTAAAGATGTCTATAGTGGTCGGGTGGATTCATTAGGCTTGCCAACCTCCAGGTGGGGCCTGGAGATCCCCCACTTTTACAACTGATCTCCAGCTGGCAGAGATCAGCTCCCCTGGAGAAAATGGCTGAGACTCATAAATACTTCAAACAACATCTTATTAGGACAGCTTTATTAAAGGTATGGGAAGACGTTAAAAAACTGTTTTACACTAAGACTCCAAAATGGGTTTCCCCACTGGAAACTTTTATTAATCCAAATTTGGCCGCAAAGACTTTTTTCTTAAAATATGAGGACCTTTTGGATAATAAAAATGAGTTAAAAAGGTAAAGGTTCCTTTGCTCAAAAGCCAGTCGAATCCGACTCTAGGGTTGCGGTGCTCATCTCCGTTTGAAAGCCGAAGAGCCATCGCTGTCCGAAGATGTTTCCCAAAGACTGGCTCCTGTGGCTGAAAGCTCCCTAAGTGATGAGGAGGATAGAGCCTCACAGGAAACACCTGCACGGGATCAGGCTTTGCTGCAGCACAGAGACTCCTCACCCGATTCGCCACCAGCTGTGACCAGGCTCCGAAATCAACGGAGACAGGAGCTAAGAGATAGACGCCGGAATTCACGCATGCGTGCCAGACGATCTCTTAGCCCTGAGTATTGACTGAACCATGACCTCCCTCCCTGCCAGCTAATGAGTTAATTAGCCAGCACTGTATATCTTCAAGCCTGTTGCTGGCAGGCCTTTGTGCTGGCAAATGTCGTTTGTCAGGACCTGACTCCGTGTATCTCTGCTCCAGAACTCTTGTCGTCTTGATCCTCGGCTTTTGACCCTCGGCTTCGTTGACCCTGCTCTCGTCTCTGACTCCTCTGGCATCGTTTGGATTTATGGACATTGAACTCTGGTATGTCTGACCCTGGCTGTGGATTCTGATTTAAACCTGTTTGGACTTTGCTGCTTGTCTTACTCGGCTTGAGTTCGGACTGCTCTTGGACTCTGCTTGCTTGCATCACGCCCCCAGGCCCTGCCGTGACAGCTGACATGACTAAACACCAAGGCGCATGGAACACTGTTACCTTCCCACTGAAGTGTTACCTATTTATCTACTTGCAATTTCTTGCTTTCGAACTGCTAGGTTGGCAGGAGCTGGAACTAGAGACGGGAGCTCACTCCGTCATGCGGCACACTCGGGTCTCGAACTGCTGAACTACCGACCTTCCACAGCCTTCAGTTCAGCGTCTTAACCACTTGAGCCACTGCAGCTCCATAAAAATGAGTTAAAATCAGTCAAAAATATTAAAACTTTAAATCCTGATTTTAGTTGGTGGGAAATAGTACAAATCCAATCAAGATATGCTAAAGATAAAACAATAGGCTTTTGTCCTAAAGTAACGGAAATAGATAAGAAACTGTTGTATTCTGAAGAGAAATTGATTAAAAAATTGTATGTAATAATGTTGGAAGATGAAATAGTTAAAAACTCAATTATTAAGTGGGCACAAAATATAGGCCATACTACTGGTTTAGAACAATGGTTCCAGGTATGGAAAATGAATGGAAAAATTACTAAAGCAATTGCATATAAAGAGAATATATATAAAATGTTTTATAGATGGTATATGACTCCAGATATACTAGCAAAATGTTATCCTGAATTATCTAATGTTTGTTGGAAATGTAAAAAAGTTGTTTGCTTGTTTTTTCATATGTGGTGGACATGTGAAAGAGTTAAAAAGTATTGGGCTTGGATCCATAAAATACTACAAAAAATGTTAAACTGTATCATACCTTTTACTCCTGAACTATTCTTATTAAATGTAAGACCAGAAAATTGTAAAAACCAAGACTTTTATTTGATTCTTCATGTATTAACTACAACGAGAATACTGTATGCTAAGTATTGGAGAAAAGATGAAATACCTTCAAAAGAAGAAATCATAACCAAAATTTTAGAAACTGCAGAGATGGACAAATTTACTTTATTTTTGAGAGAACAACAAGAAGAAAAATTCCAGAACACATGGTCAAGATTTTATACTTGGCTGGAAGAATATAGTAAATGAATTATATAATCTTATAATGGAATTGGAGACATCATAGAATTTATTTACAACTATATGCATTTCTTATAGATAATTATGTTGACTTTACATGTAATATATAAGATAAATGGATGCAGTAAGAAGTACATAGCAGATACTACAAAGATGTAAAGAATCCCCCCCAATGTGTATGTTTTGTGTATTTGTTTGCGTTCTGTATGTTGGTGTGATTATAATAATAAACTAAAATTTACTCTGGCAAAAAGTGGCTGTGTTGGTCTTTTGGGGCCACTCCATATTTACATAAATGTTGAAGTCAATAACATTATGGTGACTGTTCCCAACTGGTGCCATCACATTTACATCTCTTACCAGGTCTTGGGCATTACTTCGGACCAAGTCCAGGATCACCTCTTCACTGGTAGCTTCTGTGACCATTTGCTCCATGACACAGTCATTGAGAATGTCTAGAAACCCAATCTCTTTCTCCTGACTGGACACATATTGACCCCATCAACGTGTGGGTAGTTAAAATCACCTGTTATGATGCAGTTATTTCATCTAGCTGCTTTCCATAATTCTTTTGCTAGAGGATGTTTTTAAAAATAGCAAAAGAATGATTTAAAAATAACCTTTGATCTGGTGGGCAATTACAAACTCCCAGAGTTAAACTTCATTTTTGGGCATGCTATTTCCACCCAGTGTTTCTGTAAGCAAATCTATTCCCCTTACATTCTGAAACAAATTGATGACCTGAGTAGATGGAAAACATTAACATCAGTGTTAATTGGGAAAAATCAACATATGTTATTCCACAACTAAATGACATAATTTTGGGACTTCTAGTTTATATCACACAGAAATGTTTCCACCATATAGATTCTGCATGTTGTATCTTTATAGGAAGAGCAGGCAAATTATCCACACATAGCATATAAAAAAGAACAAGAGGAGGAGGAGATTAGATTTATACCTCGCCCTTCACTACCCAAAGGAGTCTCAGAGCGGCTTACAAACTTCTTCCCCTGCCCCTCCCCACAACAGACACTGTGTGCGGTAGGTGGGGCTGAGAGAGCTCTCTGGAGAACTGCCCCTGAAAGAACAGCTCTGAAAAACTTCTGACTGATCCAAGGTCACACCAGCAGCTGCATGTGAAGGAGTGGGGAATCAAACCCAGTTCTCCCAGATAAGAGCCCACACTCTTAACCACTACACCAAACTGGCTGCAGCTTCCACTTGATAAAGGAGGGCTTGCTCTCGGAGTCTTAAAATATACCACAGTGCATTTCTAGTGGCACAAGTGAGATTCTGGAATGGCAAATCAGCAAACGAAAAAGGAGCCAAGTGGGCTAGCCTTGAAATAAAATAAAATAAGTTTAAATAGGGAATTGGCCAAAAAGACTCACACAAACACTTTTAACTTTAAAAGGGGTAATTTCTCTGATATGAGGGGACATGTGGGGAGGAAACTGAAAGGAAAAGTAGAAAGGGTCAAAACTATTGGGGAAGCTTGGAAACTATTTAAAACTACGATCCTAGAAGCTCAAAAAAATATATATTCCGCAGGTTAGGAAAGGCACAAACAGGTATAGGAAAAAGCCTGCATGGTTAACAAACAAAGTAATGGAAGCTGTAAAAGGTAAAAAGGATTCCTTTAAGCGGTGGAAAGCTAGTCACAGTGAGGCTGATAAAACAGAACACAGGCTATGGCAAATAAAATGCAAGTCTGTGGTCAGGCATGCAAAAAGGGAATATGAGGAGCATATAGCAAAAAATGTAAAGACCAACAATAAAATTTTCTTCAAATACATTAGAAGCAGGAAACCAGCCAGGGAGGCAGTGGGGCCCTTGGATGACCAAGGGGTAAAAGGAGTACTGAAGGATGATAGGGAAATGGCTGAGAAGCTAAATGCATTTTTTGCCTCCGTCTTCACTGTGGAAGATGAGAAGTGCTTGCCCACTCCAGAACCGCTGAGTTCGGGAGGGGTGTTGAAAGACCTGAGTCAGATTGAGGTGATGAGAGAAGAGGTCCTAAAACTGATAGACAACTCAAAAACTGATAAATCACCAGGCCCAGATGGCATACATCCGAGAGTTCTGAAAGAACTCAATTGTGAACTTGTGGATCTCCTGACAAAAATATGTAATCTCTCCTTAAAATCAGCCTCCATTCCTGAGGACTGGAAGGTAGCTAATGTCACTCCCATCTTTAAAAAGGGTTCCAGAGGAGATCCGGGAAATTACAGGCCAGTCAGTCTGACGTCGATACCGGGTAAATTGGTGGAAACCATTATTAAGGAAAGAATTAGTAGGCACATAGATGAACAAAACCTATTGAGGCAGACTCAACATGGGTTCTGTAAGGGAAGATCTTGTCTCACTAACCTGTTAATGTTCTTTGAGGGGGTGAACAAACATGTGGACAAGGGGGATCCAATAGATATTGTTTACCTTGACTTCCAGAAAGCTTTTGATAAAGTTCCTCATCAAAGGCTCCTAAGTAAGCTCAAAAATCATGGGATAAAAGGACAAGTCCTTTTATGGATCAAAAACTGGCTAATTAATAGAAAACAGAGAGTGAGTATAAATGGGCAGTTCTCCCAGTGGAGGGGGGTAAGCAGTGGGGTACCACAGGGATCAGTACTTGGTCCACTGCTTTTTAACTTGTTCATTAATGATTTGGAGTTGGGAGTAAGCAGTGAAGTGGCTAAATTTGCGGATGATACAAAGTTGTTCAGGGTGGTGAAAACCAGTGAGGATTGTGAGGCACTCCAAAGGGATCTGTCAAAGTTGGGCGAGTGGGCGTCAACATGGCAAATGGGGTTCAATGTGGCCAAGTGCAAGGTGATGCACATTGGAGCCAAAAATCCTAACTATAAATACACGTTGATGGGGTCTGAACTGGCAGAGACAGATCAAGAGAGAGATCTTGGAGTTGTAGTAGATAACTCACTGAAAATGTCGAGACAGTGTGTGACTGCAATAAAGAAGGCCAATGCTATGCTGGGGATTATTAGGAAGGGTATTGTAAACAGATCAGCCAATATCATAATGCCGCTATATAAATCAATGGTGCGACCTCATCTGGAATACTGTGTGCAATTCTGGTCACCACACCTTAAAAAGGATATTATAGCTTTGGAAAAAGTGCAGAAAAGAGCAACTCGAATGATAAAAGGGTTGGAACACTTTCCCTATGAGGAACGGTTAAGGCGCTTAGGGCTCTTTAGCTTGGAGAAACGACGACTGAGGGGTGACATGATTGAGGTTTATAAGATTATGCATGGGAAAGAGCAGGTAGAGAAAGAGGTACTTTTCTCCCTTTCTCACAATACAAGAACCCGTGGGCACTCCATGAAATTGCTGAGCGGTCGGGTTAGAACGGATAAAAGGAAGTACTTCTTCACCCAAAGAGTGATTAACACTTGGAATTCACTGCCACAGGAAGTGGTGGCAGCTACAAGCATGGACGGCTTCAAAAGGGAATTAGATAAGCATATGGAGCAGAGGTCCATCAGTGGCTATTAGCCACAAGGTATAGATAGGGACTCTGGGGCAAGTGATGCTCTGTCATCTTGGTGCTTGGGGGGGGGTCAACAGTGGGAGGGCTTCTAATGTCCTGGCCCCACTGGTGGACCTCCTGATGGCACTGGTATTTCTGGCCACTGTGGGATACAGAGTGTTGGACTGGATGGGCCTTTGGCCTGATCCAACATTGGCATCTCTTATGTTCTTATGTTCTTATGTTCTCTAATCTGGGAGAACCAGGTTTGATTCCCCACT
>NW_015169178.1:202115-213652 GCF_001447785.1 Gekko japonicus | reverse complement strand
ACACCTCAGAAAGGATATTCTAGCATTGGGAAAAGTGCAGAAAAGGGCAACTCAAATGATAAAGGGGTTGGAACACTTTCCCTATGAGGAAAGGTTAAAGAGCTTAGCCTACTTTAGCTTGGAGAAACGACGACTGAAGGGTGACATGATCGAGGTTTATAAGATTATGCATGGGAAAGAGCAGGTAGAGAAAGAGGTACTTTTCTCTCTTTCTCACAATACAAGAACTCGTGGGCACTCCATGAAATTGCTGAGCGGTCAGGTTAGAATGGATAAGAGGAAGTACTTCTTCACCCAAAGAGTGATTAACACTTGGAATTCACTGCCACAGGAAGTGGTGGCGGCTACAAGCATGGACGGCTTCAAAAGGGAATTAGATAAGCATATGGAGCAGAGGTCCATCAGTGGCTATTAGCCACAAGGTATAGATAGGGACTCTGGGGCAAGTGATGCTCTGTCTTCTTGGTGCTTGGGGGGGGGGTCAACAGTGGGAGGGCTTCTAATGTCCTAGCCCCACTGGTGGACCTCCTGTTGGCACTGGTATTTCTGCCCACTGTGTGATACAGAGTGTTGGGCTGGATGGGCCTTTGGCCCAATCCAACATTGGCGTCTCTTATGTTCTTATGTTAAGTTTACCCATGCAAGGCCGTTAAATGTTAGGTCCAGAATACCTGAGAAACCCAGTCATATATTTTCTCACTGTAATGGCCACTGAGAGAGTTTTTGAAGGACTTTGGTTCTGTCCACAATCTCGTATTCTCATAGGGTGCGTTCAGACGGACCGTTTAGTCCGCTTTTGGCCCGCCTCAGAAACGGATTTTATCTGCATGATCACACAGTCAACATCTGCCTCCCGTCCTCAGTCATCGCTTTCCGGCTCAAAACCACTTTAACCCGAAGTATTTTGATACCAGGTGTTTTCCTGATTCTCCGGTTCCAGCCGCACTTTTCTGATGTCTGATCACTCCTGCGGTGTTGAGCCACTTCCAGTTTAAACCCGCCCCCCACTCGAAAGCTGCCCGAGGCTTCCACTTTTTGCCCACCATTTTTTTATGCGTTGGCAGTGTGCGCATAGGTGGAGGTCCGCCACCGCGCTATTAAAAACAATGTTTAAACAGTGCCTAGTTTTAGCATTTATATGAGTTCGGGATCTCACGGAGGACATTTTCGGGGTAAACGTTTAAAGGGAAGTGTTCCCTTAAAGTTTAAAGGGAAGTGTTACAGCAGTCGGGTTGAAGTGGAAATCGCTGTTCTTCGCAGGCGCGAAAATGTTAGTTCTACAGATGGCTGCCGGTGCGCATGCCCAAACTGAGAGAGAGAGAAAAACAACCCCGACGCACACTCCCGCGTGTGGACGGCGGGGAGCAATGTGGCTGCGCAGCGATCCGGAGCAAGGAGGTGAGTGTGATTGCGATTCTCCAGGTTAAAAAAGACCACATCGGGGCTGGAGCAATTTAAACCGCTCCCAGCATGCCGTCTGACCGCACCCACCGAGTCTTTACACTCCATGGCAATCCCAGTGATAAAACTGGGCAAAGCACCATCTTTTGGAGTGCCTGGGCTAGTAACGTTAGCGTGGTTACTGGACAGCGATGATGAGATTTAAAAAATTAAAACACTTTCTATCTGCCTGAGCTGCATCAGAGCCTCTGGAATCAGTGTCCGTTTTGAATTCAATGCCATCATTTTCATGGGCGACAGAAGTCTTGATGCTCCTCCCCCTGCTCAGAACTGGGACACACACTCAAGGAGCTACCACTTAAACCTAAAGGACCGCCTTTCCCCATATGTCCCCCCAAGAGCACTACGGTCAGGGGCAAAACATCTTTTGGTTATTCCAGGCCCCAAGAAGTTGGCTGCAACCAGGGCCAGGGCCTTTTCAGTGGCGGCTCCTATCTGGTGGAATGAGCTCCAGGAGGAGTTCCGGGCCCTGTGGGACCTTATGCAGTTTCGCAGGGCCTGTAAGACGGAGCTATTCCGTCAGGCTTTTGCATAGGAGCCACCACCACTACTGTACCACCACCGAGCTGCCATCTTTGACGGTGGATTCTATCAGGATGCGAGCTGGCTCTGGAAAGACGACCAGACGACCTGAAGAACTGGTCATGAAGGGACGACAGTATTATTCGGAACTTATGCTGATGGGTCATGCTGGTTAATGGAACCCCATATTGGACTGATACGTGTTTAATATCTAGAGCACTTTGTTTGTGTTGGATTATTTTATTCTGTTTTTAGTGTTTTAATCATGGCATATGCCTCTTCAGTTAGCCGCCCTGAGCCCGTTTGGGGAGGGCGGGATATAAATTTAATAAATAATAAATAAACCAGGGGTGTCAAACATGCGGCCCGGGGGCCAAACCAGGCCCCCGGAGGGCTTCTATCAGGCCCACAGTGGAACTGTCTTCTGCTTCTTCCAGTTCTGCTGCTGCTGTGTCATCATAGGTTTGCAGCTGACAGATACACACCTGAACGGCATACTCAAGATCAGTGTTCCCTCTAAGCTGAGTTAGTGTGAGCCAGCTAAGAGTGCAGACTCTAATCTGGGAGAACTGGGCTTGATTCCTTGCTTCTCCATGTGCAACCGCGGGTGTGACCTTGGGTCAGTCACAAGTTCTCTCGGAGCTGTTCTCGAAGGAGCTCTCTCAGCCCCACCTACCTCACAGGGTATCTGTTGTGGGGAGGGGAAGGGAAAGGAGATTGTAAGCCACTTTGACGCCCCGAGTGAAGGGCAGTGTTCCCTCTAAGCTGAGTTAGCGTGAGCTAGCTCAGTTTTTTAGCCTCTGGCTCACACATTTTTGTCTAAGCTTAGGAAGGATGGCTCCAGAGGAAACTAATTTATGCAGCAGCCAAATTGCTCGCTCACAACTTTAATGCCAGTAGCTCGCTCACAACTTTAATGCCAGTAGCTCACAAGGTAGAATTTTTGCTCACAAGACTCCACAGCTTAGAGGGAGCATTGCTCAAGATTGCAACAGCACAGACATTTTGATGCAATAATTCAGAGGTGGAGGTGTCAGTTATCAGACACTGTCAAATAAACAAAATATTGCAAGAGGGCTCATGTTTTAAACACATTTTATTTTAAGTAAAAAAAACCCCTTTTGTGTTTGTGTCCTTTATAAAGTTTATATCTCTGCTACCGGGCATTACATTTTATGACACACGTGGCCCAGCCCGACAAGGTCTCATTTATGTCAGATCTGACCCTCATAACAAATGAGTCCGACACCCCTGACATAAATGGAATGAAGAAGCAGGACTGCAGATCCAAGCACCACTGTGGAATTTTGTTCTTGAAACTACCAAACATTCATCTTGTGGACCTGAAATTGCAACTTGTGAGCTTGTCGGACCACAGAAAGGTTCCATAGACTGGGTCTACTTGGACAGAAGAACTATTGGATCAGGCAGTGAAGGGGAAAAAAAATACCGTTTTAATAGATGGGTGGCAGGCAACGCTCCCTCTAACCTGTGAAGTCTTGTGAGCAAAAATTCTACTTTGTGAGCTACTGGCATTAATGCTGTGAGCGAGTGATTTGGCTACTGCATAGATCAGTTTGCTCTGGAGCCATCCTTCCTCAGCGAAGACAAAAATGTGTGAGCTGGAGTCTAAGAAACTGTGAGCTAGCTCACACTAATTCTGCTTAGAGGGAACACTGGTGGCTGGCATGAAATACAGTGTATTTGGGCTGAATGTCAGAACTCTTTGTTTCTCTTTCATTTTCTTCTCCCCAATCCCATTTTCCCTTCCCTCCGGGTAGGGCTAGGGACCAGGATGGGTTTATGGGAGGGAAAGGTTGTTAGATAGTGTTGTATAAGATATGTTTTAAAAAATAAGCTTTAAATAAAAAGGAGGGGCTTCTTTATTAGTTGTACAAACACAATTCTGCCCAGCAGAGGGCGATAATACACATGCATTCGTCCATATTTGACAGTACTGGTAATGTAGATACAGCACCGAATTAGCTCTGAAAACCCGCCATAACATGTCAGAGGACATTTTTTATACTTTTAGATAATTCTTGTGTCAACAGGAAAACTGAAATGTTAAAGGCATAGCTGAAATGAAGATCCCGTAGAGATTTGGAGGGTTTACAATAGCGGTGTAAACTTTTCAATAAAAAATAGTTTATGTCAATTTTTACCATAAAGTGGTGGTTTTTAGCAGAGGATTTTGAGTTAATCCCAACTAAAATAAGGGGCACTGATCAGCTGAAAGTTAACATAAACACAGTCCATTAAAGGAAGTGAATATTTATTCTAGCACGTCAACCTTTAAAGAAACATTACAACATTTAGAGTAGCGCGACAATGTTGTTTTAAATTGTGGTACCGCTGGAAGCCTTTATCACTAGAGCACAATAGTGATATCGTTCAAGTTACACCTTTAAGGCCAACAAAGTTTTATTCTGGGTATGAGCTTTCATGTGAATGCACACTTCTTCAGATGAAGCACACAAAAGCTTATACCCAGCATTAAATTTTTTGGTCTTAAAAATGCCACCGGACTCAAACTTTGCTCTGCTGCTACAGACCAATATGGCTACCCATCTGAATCTATAATTCGAGTTAGTACTGTTCCAGGGGTCATTTCCTGCAGGAGCGCACAGGAGCGGAGCTCCGGCAGTAAAGAGCCCAGGGGACGGGCACATGCAACAAGCCCCGCCCCCTGCTCCCAGCAGCCCTCAATCAGAGCAAGAAGCAGCCAGGTAAGTTGCAGAGCCCCCCCCCAGCCCCCTGGTCCAAAACAGTCCAGTGGCACCTTTAAGACCAAGTTTTATTCAGGTACAAGCTCTCCCTCCTCTGTGGGGGGAGATTTGCCCATTCCCCCCCCCCCCAATAGCTAGCAATCCAAAACAGTCCAGTGGAGCCTGAGCGGTGGGTGTTGCCTTCTGACACACTTCCGGTGATGTCAGTGGGCATGGCCTATGCAAATAAGTTATGCTAATGAGTTATGCTAATGAACTCCTGCACCTCTTTTTCTATGAAATGACCCCAGGATGATCGGGGTCTGGAGCCTGAGCCCAACAAGGAAAGGCTAAGGGCCCTGAGAATGTTTAGCTTGGAGAAGAGGAGATTGAGGGGGGACATGATTGCTCTCTTTAAATATTTGAAAGTCAACAGGAGCTGTTCCAGTTGGCAGCAGAGGAGAGGACCCGAAGCAACTGGTTTAAATTACAGGCAGAAAGGTATCATCTGGATATTAGGAAAAACTTTTTCATAGTCAGAGTGGTTCAGAGGTGGAATCAGCTGCCTAGGGAGGTGGTTGGCTCCCCTTCACTGACAGCTTTCAAGAACAGGCTGGATGAATATTGGTCAGGGAGGCTCTAGGCTGGTCCTGCATTGGGCCGTGGGTCGGACGAGATGGTCTGTGTGGCCCCCTTCCAACTCTATGATTCTAAAAGAAGGCAGCAGGAAAAGAGGAGGAAGAAGAGGAGACTGGATTTATACCCCGCCCTTCAGAGCAGTTTACAATCTCCTTTTCCTTCTCCTCCCTACAACAGACACCCTGTGAGCAATGCTCCCTCTAAGCTGTGGAGTCTTGTGAGCAAAAATTCTACTTTGTGAGCTCCTGGCATTAGAGTTCTGAGCAATCGATTTGGCTACTGCATAAATTAGTTTGCTCTGGAGCCGTCCTTCCTGAGCTAAGACAAAAATGTGTGAGCTGGAGGCTAAAAAACTGTGAGCTAGCTCACACTAACTCAGCTTAGAGGGAACACTGCCTGTGAGGTAGGGGGGGCTGAGAGCTCTTTCGTGAACTGCCCTTGAGAGAACAGCTCTGAAAGGGCTTGTGACTGACCCAAGGTCACACCAGCAGCTGCATGTGAAGGAGTGGGGAATCTAACCCGGTTCTCCCAGATTAGAGTCCGCCGCTCTTAACCACGACACCAAACTGGCTCCCATAAGGGTCCCCATAAGTTGGAAGTAACTTGAGGACACTTAACGTGCGCATACATGTGCTTAAGGTGGGATAGAAGGTGTTGTGTATTAGCTGCAATAAGATGGCCACCACAGCGGTAGTCGGGCCGTGTGGTCCGACAAACCTTCAGACCTTCGATCCTAATACAATAGCCACTTCGAATCCTAGGGCACACCGATGGGTTCGGCCGGATCCGAGAGTAGACCTATTGTGTGTGGGTGTGGTGTGGGGCACGCATATAAACTGGGCACTGCCCGGCCAAGTTATCTTTCGTTCCTGATGTAATCCAATAAACAAGAGCTGATTCACTATGCTGGTGTAATGTATCCAGTCCAGACAAGTCCAGAGACAAACGCCGAGCTTCGCTCCAAGAGACAATGGACTATGCGGATCTTAGCCCGCTCCAATCAGGGGGCTAGGTTCCTGGCCGAGAGCCTATGGGACTCTCGGCCACCGTAAATAACCTATAGGGAAGTAGGGGTGTGTTTTGGGTGGTGGTTTCTCGGGGGATATAAGCCGGCCTGCAAGCCGGCCAAAGTCGTCTTGTTCCGGATAAAATAAAGTACGCTTTGCTGAAATCACTCTCCGTTTCCATGCTTTTCAGCTGGGTCTCCGATCTCAGTCCTTTTCACAGAGTTTGTAAACAAACAAATAAATATGAGGACCAGGCAGTAGGTGATGTGAAAGTCCTCCATCTGAGACCCTGAAGAGCTACTGCCTGAGGGTCTGCCTCTGATGGGGTGGAAGAAGAACTAGAAGAAGAAGCAGCAGCAGAAGAGATTGGATTTATACCCCTTGCCCTTCACTCGGAGTCTCAGAATGCCTCACAATCTCCTTTCCCTTCCTCTCCCCACAACAGGCACCCTGTGAGGTAGGTGGGGCTGACAGAGCTCTGAGAGCACCGCTCTGGCAAGAACAGCTCTGAGAGAACTTGTGGCTGGCCCAAGGTCACCCAGCTGGCTGCATGTGGAGGAGTGAGGAATCAAACCCAGTTCTCGAGATTAGAGTCCGCCGCTCTTAACCATTACACCAAAGGGGGGCAGGAGAGAAGCCACATGCACTGCCCCAAGCAACTTGGGGAAAAGTTGTGATAAAAATGTTTTATATATATATAATTGATGCCCACCATGTGAACTTCTCCGAGGCATCTTAACAAGTCATCTGACTTTTCCTGGAAACTGCTGACTGTCTCCGGACTCTTCCAGTTTAGTAGCTCTTATCTCCTTCCACCATTCGCGACACAGTCGTCTCTTTTATTTTGCAGATTGGCCTAAAGTGCCCGAAAGGGGTGTGTGCTTGGTTGTTTGTGCAAAAGGAACAGAGTTGCTCCTCTGAGGGCAAGCCTCTGTGGAGGGGTTGGCTGGATCCCCCCAATACTGTGTGAAGTTGCTTCCGACTCATGGCGACTCTCAGGGGTCATTTCGTGGAAAAAGAGGTGCAGGAGCTCATTAGCATAACTCATTAGCATAATCCAAAACAGTCCAGTGGAGCCTGAGCGGAGGGTGTTGCCTTCTGACACACTTCCGGTGATGTCAGGGTGTGTGGCATATGCAAACGAGTTATGCTAATGAGTTATGCTAATGAGCTCCTGCACCTCTGTTTCTATGAAATGACCCCTGCCTAGAGGCTAAAATGACTGAACTGAGGCAATCGAACTTTGGTCACATTATGAGAAGACAAGAGACGCTGGAAAGGACGATCATGCGAGGCAAAGGGGAAGGCGGGAACAGCATGCCACTTATGGTTGGACTGTCCAGTTACACAAAAATTCTGGAAACAAGTTCATCCCCAGATCTGTGACATAACGTCTATAGAACTCCCTTTACTCTCCTGACCTCTTGCTACTTGATTATTGGGTGGATGTTTGTATCCAGTGCACAGCTAAAGTATTGATACCTAATTTCAGGGGTCATTTCGTAGAAAAAGAGGTGCAGGAGCAAATTAGCATAACTCATTAGCATAACTTATTTGCATATGCCACACCCCCTGACATCACCGGAAGTGTGTCAGAAGGCAACAACCACCGCTCAGGCTCCACTGGACTCTTTTGGATTGCTAGCTATTGGGGGGGGGGGAACGTGCAGATCTGTCCTCGCAGAGGAGGGAGAGCTTGTACCTGAATAAAACTTGGCCTTAAAGGTGCCACTGGACTGTTTGGGACTGGGGGGCCGTGGGTAGCTCTGCAACTTACCTGGCTGCTGCTTCTTCTTTTTTTAAAAATTATTTATTGAAGTAATTAATCCTGCTTCCTTATAACTCAAACAATACATAGCATAACATATATTACATACTTCAATACAATAAATGCTTCTTTCCCCATTCCCTTTTCTCCCTCCCTTGAAATGACCAGCAAAAATTCCTTAATTTATAACTTTAACCATGAGCACACCTTTTTGGAGTTTAACCAATATGTTATTATACCCCCCCGCTTTTACCCATCATATATACTCTAACCATCTCTTCTTGACTTCCACAATCTTATCCTCACCTAAGTTTTCCTGTTTTAATATCATTAATATGTCCGACTGTATCCATTCATATAAGTAATCATTCCATCTGTCTATACTCCATTTTGTGGCATCTTTCCAGCCAAACGCTATAACCGCATGGGCAGCTGAAATCATAGCTTTAAATAAATCCTGATATGGTTTTTCTATTTTACAGTTCCCTAAAATCCCCATGAATAATACTTTCCCTGATAACTCCACTTTAACCTTACATACTTCCTCCACCTTTTCCAATATCTTTTGCCAAAAATTAACCACCTTAGAACACCCCCACCAAAGATGTACATAATAACCCTTTTCTTTTTTACAATGCCAACAATCGGATGTCAATCCCTTGATCATATACGAAAGCTGAGCAGGTGTCCTAAACCGTTTCAGTATTAATTTCATCTCCATTTCTCTAAATTTTTCCATTTTTATATCACAAATACCTTTCATTATTTTATTTATCTCATTTTCTGATAACTTTACATCTTTCTCCCATTTTGACTGTATTATACCAGTCATATAAATTTTATCTTCAATCAATTTGCTATATATCTTTCTTACAATACCCTTTTTATTATCTTCTTTAATTGCATACAATTCTTCCATCGAGGTGTCCTCCTCACTTAATATTCCAGAATACTTCCTTTGCTTCAAAATATTATATGAACTAACAGGGCTATTTTTGGGCACGAACGCACAGGAACGGAGTTCCGGTTGGCCACGCCCAGCAGGAACTCATTAGCATAATAGGCCACACCCAACAGCAGAAACTCATTCAGATTGGCTACATTAGGGGTGTGTGGCCTAACATGCAAGGGGTTCCTGCTACAAAAAAAGCCCTAGGTTTTGACAACAAACACAGTAAACAGAATAAGAAGCAAAAGGTGGGTGTGGCTGGATGACCACACTTCTGGTAACATGGGGGTGTAGCCTAATATGTTAATGTGCTGTGTTGTCAGGGGTGTGGCCTACTATGCTAATGAGTTCCTGCTGTTGGGTGTGGCCTATTATGCTAATGAGTTCCTGCCGGGCTTTTTCTACAAAAAGAGCCCTGTTAACTCTTAACCAATATTGTCCTTCCACTGTTCCCATTACTTCTTGCATCTGAATTAAATTCCCTTGAGCATTATACTTTCACTTTCCACAGGTCCTTTACCTGTAGCTCTTTCCAAAAAGTTACCTCAAACATTTTAAATTCCTCATTTAGTGATTCAAGTGGGGCCCACTTTGAAAGAGGAGGCATCCACTTAGCCTTAGTTTTATTGAGTCAGTGCATCTCACCGCGGGGCCTCCCTCCCTTCCTGTCGCCTTCCGCTTTGCTCCCCCCCCCTTTTAATTAATAAAAAATTAAAAAGGAATTACCATGTCCATACAGAGAGGTCTAATTTCAAACAATAGAAAACATATATCCAAAGCTCTCTATCATAAGGACATAAGAGAAGCCAGTGTTGGATCAGGCCAACAGCCCCTCCCGTCCAACACTCTGTGTCACACAGTGGCCAAAAAGACCAGGGGCCATCAGGAGGACCAGCAGTGGGGCCAGGACACTAGGAGCCCTCCCGCTGTTGCCCCCCCCCCAAGCACCAAGAATACAGAGCATCCCTTGCCCCAGACCAAGAGCTCCTATCTATACCTTGTGGCTCATAGCCACCGATGGACCTCTGCTCTATATGTTTATCTAATTCCCTCTTGAAGCCGTCCATGCTTATAGCTGCCACCGCCTTCTGTGGCACTGAATTCCACATGTTAATCACTCCAGTTTGGTGTAGTGGTTAAGTGTGCAGACTCTAATCTGGGAGAACCGGGTTTGATTCCCCACTCCTCCACTTGCACCTGGCTCTCCTCCTCCTCCTCCTCCTCCTCCTCCTCCTAACAAATTCCCAACCCCTTTTCCAGCTTTAACCGTCCCCCAGTAGGGGGATTCTCTGGATATTTGTCAGAGATGCTGTAGGCTGGTCTTGCATTGGGCAGGGGGTTGGACTAGATGGTTGGTATGGCCCCTTCCAACTCTATGATTCTAGAATTCCTTCCGTGCAGCGCAAGCCTGAAGGCAAGCTGTGAAGTCTGACGGCAGCTCTCTGGCCCGGAAGCGACAGCCCAGCCTGCCAAGGGCTTTCCAAGCCTGCGAAGGCAGCTGCAAGTCAAGCACTGCCAACAGTTTGCTTCCTCCTCTCTTGGGGCAAACGTTGGCAATGCTGATAGATTCAGGTGAGTAACCGTGCTGGTCTGAAGCAACAACAGAACAAAGTTTGAGTCCAGTGGCACCTTTAAGACCAACAAAGTTTAATTCTGGATATCTGCTTTCATGTGCATGCACACTTCATGTTTGCATGTACACTTCTGGCTATAAGCTTTCGCACACTTCTTCATGTATGCATGCACACTTCTGGGTATAACCTTTTGCCCACTTCTTCACGTATGCATAAAGATTTCTGGGTATAAGCTTTCACCGGGCATGCACATTTCTTCATGTATGTATGCATGGGTATCCGCTTTTGCATGCTTCTACCATGTATGCATGCACATTTCTGGGTATAAGCTTTTATGGCTAAACAATACAGCTAAACAATAGAGAGCCAGTTTAGTGTAGTGGTTAGGTGTGCGGACTCTAATCTGGGAGAACTGGGTTTGATTCCCCACTCCTCCACTTGTACCTTGGGCAAGCCGTAGTTCTGATAAGAGCTGTTCTTGAAAAAGAGCCATTTCTCTCAGAGCTCTCTCAGCCCCACCCACCTCACAGGGTGTCTGTTGTGGGGAGGGGAAGGGAAAGGAGTTTGTAAGCCGCTCTGAGACTCCCTTGGGTAGTGAAGGGCGGGGTATAAATCCAATCTCTTCTTCTTCTTCTTAATGGTTAAGTGTATGGACTCTAATCTGGGAGAACCGGGTTTGATTCCCCACTCCTCCACTGGCACCTGGCTGGATGACCTTGGGCAAGCCGTAGTTCTGATAAGAGCTGTCCTTGGAAAAGAGCAGTGTCTGTCAGAGCTCTCTCAGCCCTCCCTCACAGGGTGCCTGTTGTGGGGAGGGGAAGGGAAAGGAGACTGTAAGCCACTCTGAGACACCTTTGAGTAGTGAAGGGTGGGGTATAAATCCAATCTCCTCCTCCTCCTCCTCCTCCC
>NW_015169178.1:140724-201534 GCF_001447785.1 Gekko japonicus | reverse complement strand
CCCCGCCCCGCCCCCTCCCCGCAGCTGGGCTATATGACCCTCCCGAGGTGACCGTCCGTCGCCTGGCCTCCCGAGGAAGCGAGAAGGAGAGGAGTCTGCAAGATGGGTAAGCTCTGCGCCTGCAAGACGCCACAGGCTCTCCTGGGGCCAGCGGGGGGTTCTGCCAGCCGCTGCCCGGGCATGCACTGGGGCACCGCCTGGCCCTCCCACCCCCCCCAAAGCCCCTTTGCAAGAACAGCGGCGCGGGCTCGAAGGGGATCCGCGTCGTTCGCCTCCCGGGATCTGCAAGCTGTCCGCGACTGCCCCGGCTTGGGATTCCCAAGGGTTGCCAACTCCAGGCGGGGAAATTCCCGGAGCTTTCGGAGGGAGAGGTTCGAGAGTTCGCTCCGCAAGCCCGAATGTCGTAGAGTCCCGCTGTCCGAAACAGCCAGTTTTGTTTCCTCTCCAGCTGTTATCAGCTGGAGCCGGGAGATCTCCCGGCCCCACCTGGAGGTTGTGGAAACTCGAGCTGCAGTGTGAGAAGAGTCCGACAGCAAATATATACACTGCAAGAACCTTATTTGTACGTTAAAGGGTTCTATATGTTCCGTCTTACAAAGGGCATTGTGTATTATTCATAATATTCTAAAAAGGTAAAGGGTAAAGGTTCCCTTGCTCGAAAGCCGGTCGAATCCGACTCTAGGGTTGCGGTGCTCATCTCCGTTTCCAAGCCGAAGAGCCAGCGCTGTCCGAAGATGTTTCCATGGTCATGTGGCCGGCATGCCTAAACACCAAGGCGCACGGAACAACAGGTATATATATATTAATTACATGCAATATCAACAATAATCATCAGGTTGTACAATCTAATGAAAGCAAGAAATTGCAGGTAGATAAATAGGTACCACTACAGTGGGAAGGTAGCAGCGTTCCATGCGCCTTGGTGTTTAGGCATGCCGGCCACATGACCACAGAAACGTCTTCAGACAGTGCTGGCTTTGAAACGGAGATGAGCACCGCAGCCCTAGAGTCGGACTCGACTGGCTTTTGAGCAAGGGAACCTTTACCTTTACTTACAATCTAATAGCTACCAGGTTGATTGTGTAAAAAGGATGTAAATTGATGTAAATATGCCTGTTTTAGAATATTATGAATAATACACAGCGCACTTTATAAGATGGAACATATAGAACACTTTAAGTTACAAATAAGATTTTTGCAGTGTATATATTTGTTGTTTGACCCACCTGGAGGTTGGCAACTCTACCTGGTAAAACCGCCCTTTCCTGAAGCGGAGAGGGGGAGCGGCTGTTGGATTTGCAGATCCCCAACTCCTCCCTTGGGGGAACCAGGGACTTTCCCGTGGGAAAACCGTCCTTCCTACAGCTTTACTTGGGGTTCAAGCCCATGCTCCCTCTAAGCTGTGGAGTCTTGTGAGCAAAAATTCCACTTTGTGAGCTCCTGGCATTCAAGTTGTGGGCGAGCGATTGGGCTGCTGTATCAATTAGTTGGCTCTGGAGCCCTCCTTCCTGAGCGAAGGCAAAAAAATGTGTGCGCTGGAGGCTAAGAAACTGTGAGCTGGCTCACACTAACTCAGCTTAGAGGGAACACTGGCTCAAGCTCCGAGGGGCTTCTTTCTCAGGGTTGGGCCGGGGTTTCTTGTCTCTTCCTGCCTCTGTGAGTTTCCTTGCGAGAATATTCCACTGGAATCAGTTGGGGAAGTCCAAGGAGAAGGATTTCACAGTGGCTTTTACACGAAGACACAAAGCTGCCTTCTAAGGAATAATAAGGCCATTGATCTGTTGAGATCAGTACTGCCAACTCAGACTGGCAGCAGCTCTCCAGGGTCTCAGGCAGAGGTCTTTTCACATCACCTCCTGCCTGATCCTTTGGACCGGAGATGCCGGGGATTGAACCGCGGGCTTTCTGCACGCCAAGCAGGTGTTCTGCCAGTGTAACAAGAAAGCTGTCTTACTCTGGTGTATTGAAGTCGCTATTGCCTACTCAGACTGGCAGCGGCTTTCCAGGGTCTCGGGCTGAGGTCTTTCACATCACCTCCTGGCTGGTCCTCTTAACTGAAGGTGCCGGGGATTGAACCTGGGACCTCCTGCATGCCAAGCAGAGGCTCTTCCACTGAGCCACAGCCCCTCTTCACAGCTCTCTAGGGCCTCAGGCGGAGGTCTTTCCCATCACCTCCTGCCTGGTCCTTTTAACTGGAGATGCCAGGGATTGAACCTGGGACCTCCTGCATGCCAAGCAGATGCTCTGCCACTGAGCCACGGCCCCTCTTTACAGTTCTCCAGGGTCTCAGGCAGAGGTCTTTCCCATCACCTCCTGGCTGGTCCTTTGAACTGGAGATGCCGGGGATTGAACCTGGGACCTTTTTCTTGCCAAATCAGTGTTCTGCCACTGAGCCGCAGAGCTCCTCTACTTCTGTGAGAGCCAGTTTGGTGTCGTGGTTAAGAGCGGCGGACTCTAATCAGGAGAACCGGGTTTGATTCCCCACTCCGCTTCCGCATGCAGCCAGCTGGGTGACCATGGGCCAGTCACAGTTCTCTCAGAGCTCTCTCAGCCCCACCTGCCTCACCGGCAGTGTTCCCTCTAAGCTGAGTTAGTGTGAGCTAGCTCACAGTTTTTTTAGCCTCCGGCTCACACGTTTCTGTCTGAGCTCAGGAAGGAGGGCTCCAGAGCAAACTAATTGATGCCGTAACCCAATTGCTCGCTCACGACTTTAATGCCAGTAGCCCACAAAGTTGAATTTTTGCTCACAAGACTCCCCACAGCTTAGAGGGAGCATTGCTCACCGGGTGTCTGTTGTGGGGAAAGGAAGGGAAGGTGATAATCATATGGAGCAGAGGTCCATCAGTGGCTATTAGCCACAAGGTATAGATAGGGACTCCGGGGCAAGTGATGCTCTGTCTTCTTGGTGCTTGGGGGGGGGCAACAGTGGGAGGGCTTCTAGTGTCCTGGCCCCACTGCTGGACCTCCTGATGGCACTGGTATTTCTGGCCACTGTGTGACACAAGAGTGTTGGACTGAATGGGCCTTTGGCCCGATCCAACATTGGCATCTCTTCTGTTCTTATGTTCTCTTAAGGTGATTGGAAGCCGCTCTGAGACTCTTCTTTGTATAAATCCAATTCTCCTCCTCCTCCTAGGAGACTGCTGGGTGAATCACGGATGGTGTCTGAATGCTCCCGCTCTTTAGAAAAAGCTCCTTTGTATGGCAAAGGAACGACAGCCAGATTTTTAGTTGTGGGGTGGCACAGCAGGGAGAAAGGCCAGGTCTGGGTCAGCCCTACTAGCCCCCCCAGCCCAGTGAACCCTTCAGTTGTACCCGCCCCACACTCGTCGGAGGGAGGCAGAGAGTCGCCAAACCTTGCTGCAGATTTTTGCTTTCGCTTTCCTTCCTTTACACACTGGCCGTGGGAGAGGCGGGGTGGGGGGGGGGGGGAGGGGGGGACAGATCTCCTTCATTTCAGAGGCTTCTCAGACTCCTGGCGGGCTCAGTTCAGTGGCTCTCCGACTTTCAAGCCCTTAGGGACCTGCTTCCAGAGTAAATCCGGGCTGTTCCCCCCCCCCCTAATGAAACCAGAGAATCTCCCCTTAGTTAACAGTGCACAAGGTCATAATTTAGTTTTCTTTTTTTTTAAGTTGTTTTTATTGGTTTTTCTTGATTAAAAAGAATATACATATCCACATATCATATACATTTCGAGTTTATTATGATATCTTTTCCTCTGTCCATTTATACACTCATGACCATTTCTTCAAATAAACATTTTCATCTTTATCCTTTAACCACAAACTTAGTTTATCCATTTCTGCTATGTTCATAATTTTATTAATTATTTCTCTTTCTCCAGGAATTTCTTCAGATTTCCAATTTTTTTGCAAAAAGAATTCTAGCCGAAGTAATTATTAGACTTATCAAGCATTTATCAACATAACTGATTTCATCTGGTAATATATTAAGTAGGTAACATTCTGGTTCAACTTTTAGTTCTATGTCAGTAATATCTAGTATTATTTTCTTAATTTTTCTCCAATACTTTTGGGTATTGGTACAACACCACCACATATGGTAAAAAGTACCAACCTTAATTTTACATTTCCAACATTTATTATCATTTTTGTTATAACATTTCGCTATTTTTTCAGGTGTCCAATACCACCTGTAAAACATCTTAAATATATTTTCCTTATATGTAATAGCTTTCATCATTTTAGATGCTTTCCATATTTTGTTCCATTTCTCAATTTCTATAATGTGCCCTATGTCTCTTATCCACAAAGTCATTGCTGGCTTAATTGTTTCTTCTAACATATAATCATTTAATTGTAGTTTATACAGTTTTTGAATAAGTTTATCATTGAAAGATAACCAAATCTTATCAAGTTCATTTTTATTACTTTCAAAACCTTAGGATCTATCTTTGGTATATCTTGATTTTAATTGCAAATATTGCCACCATGATAGCTGTATATTATGCTGCATCAATTTTTCTGGATTTTTCAAGTCATTATTCCCCCCCAGGAGTATTTCATAACTTTCTCTATTATTAATTAACGAGGGTTTCATGAATGCCTCTAAAAGTGATACCCATTTTGAAGTTCTTATATAGTATCTTTCTTTTATAAAATTCCATGTTTTAATCAATGATCCTCTTATCATGTGTTGGTGAAAGTTAGAATGAATTTTATCTTTTCCACACCAAATATACGCATGCCACCCCATGCTTAGATCATGTCCTTCCAACTTTAATATTCTCACATTTTGTAAATTTATTGAATCTTTGATCCAGCATAGAGCAGTCGCTTGGTAGTAAAAGTTCCAATTAGGAATTCCAAGACCTCCTCTCTCTTTTTATCTTTTAGAAGCTTCCATTTTATCCTGGCTTTTTTTGCATTCCAAACAAATTTTCTTGTGATTTTGTCCATCTCTATGAATAACTTGTTTTTTTTTTCAAAATGGGTATATTTTGTACTAAAAATAGAAATCTTGGTAGCACATTCATCTTTATAGTCGCCACTCTTCCCATTATTGAAAGTTGTAGATGATTCCACTTGTCTAAGTCTTTATTTCTTTCTTGTTATCGTTATCTTCTATTAGATTACTATTTCTATTAGTCATCGTTATACCCAGATATCTATTTTTTCACTATTTCCACAGATGTTATTTTTTTAATATATTGTTGCATCTACTGAACAGTTTTTTGTTAATAGTTTGGTTTTCTTCAAATTAATTTTGAGTCCTGCAAAATATCCATATTCTAATATAGTTTCCATTAAATGTATAAGTGATTCCTTGGGATTTTCCACTATAAATACTAGATCATCCGCAAAGCCTAATAATTTGAATTCTTCTCCTGCTACTCTAAGTCCTTGGATCTTTTTATTTCTTTATTTTTCTCCTTCTTGACCCATTTTTTCTTCCCCTGAGTCTGTTTCTGCTTCCCTTTCTTCTTCATCTTCTTCTCTTTGCCAGCCCAAATCCTCCCCAAATCTGTCCAAAAAATCTCTATTTTAAAAATAGAATTGATTTTTTGTCTTCTCCCTCGAAATTCAAAGAGTACTCCTTCCAGAATTAGCCACCTGAATTGAATATTATTTGCTCTTAAGAGATCAGTTAATTTGTAGTAACTATGTCTTTTTCCCCTGACCCTCCAGGGAATTTCTTTCAGTATTCTAATTTCCTCTTCTCGAATTTTTACTTTATTTTGATTGGCCTGTCACAGGATTTTTTCTTTCATTTCTTTTTAATAGAATTTTATATGAACCTCTCTAGGTGTCTTATGTTTCTTCACATATGCTGAATTCCTTCTAAAAGTTTATTCTATTTCAGCTGCAATTTCCTCCTCAGTCCCTATTTCAAGTTGCGAAGCAAAACTCTGTACTATTTCTTCCTTCAGATTTTTATCTACACTCTCTGGTATATTCTGGCATCTAAGTATAAGAGCCGCTTTATCCATTTCCAGTGTTATCAAAGATTCTTCTATTTTATCTGCTTTTATTTTTAATTTCTGATCTTCATAATCTAATTCACACACTTTTTGTTTTGTTATTTTGTTGTTTTTAGATATCTTTAATATTTCTTGTTTATTGTCCTGTATTTGTTTTTTAATTTCATCAGTTTCTGCTCTCATTTGGCTTGACATTTCTTCCATCTTGGCTTTTAATGGTTCAATTTGTGTCCATTCTCTCTCTTAATGGGTCAGTTTCCTTCTTAATCGCTTGTGTTACACATTCCTGGATCATTGTTTTTAAATCCTTCAAATTCATTTGTGGCATTGACATTTTGCCTGTTTTGAGTTGGGATATATTTCCTACTTGGCTTGGCAATTGTAACAATTGTTTTCTAGATCCACTACCTCCTGATGCCATCAGTTAATTGGATAATTTTTGGTACAATTAATTGGCTGGTAAATTTTGATTAGTTTTAGTTAATTAATTTTGATTAATTTTAGTTAATTAATTATTAATTAACAATTAGGATATTATTATTATCTATTATAATTTCAGTGATTAATCATCCACTTTCATTATTTTCTGTTAGATATATGTATTTTTCTTCTCCCCCTTATTTTTATTTTTTGTTTACTTTTATTATTATCTTTCCTCTTATTTCTAACTATTTCCGTTTCTCTCTCTTCTCCCCCCCCCACTGTCAATTTATTCTTATTTTTTCAGTGTTAGTTACTGTCAGTTACTGTCTGTCATTTTTATTTTTGTTACTGTCCCCGAATGTTACTTTAATAATCCAGTCCTTTTCTTTCCTGCAGCTCTTCTCATCCTTCTGCTATACTCCAAAGATCCAGATTGTTCTTTCACTGTGCTCCCGCTTTTCTCCGTCGTCCTGTCCTTCCGCCTCTATTCCGTTCCGTCGCTATGGTGATACACCGTTGCTCCGTCCCGTCTCTGTTCCACAGCCTCATCACCGCTCCTCGTTGCTTTCCTCTGCCCTTCTCCTCCATCTTCTTATTTGGACGTCACCACACCCGATCTCAGCTCAGCCCCCAATCAGCCCCAGCTGCCGCGGATCTCCAGCAAACTTCCCTCTTAAAGAAATATCTCGATCGATATGGAACACAGAAAGAGAAAAAACAGGGTTTCAGTTTTAATCAACCAGTTCATGCTATATTTTCTTTTGCCCTATCCCTATTTTCCCCGCTACTTTTAAATTTATTTCAGTAGCCGCTTTGGGAGTTATCTTCACTCCTTTCAATCTGGGCTTGTCCTAGTTTTATGCTCCATTCCCCCCCCCCCTGGTTTTAAACCTTTTGCCACCTCTGTACTAAAGAAAAAACAATGGTTAGAATGTTAATAAGAGTAGAGTCACTTAGCTTCGCTGGTCGAAGGTGTTCTAATTGTAGACTCTAGACGGTTCTTCAGGCTCTTCAATAGCCTGGCATGACAGAGTCTCGTCGGGGCTCTTGTAACTTCCCGCTTCAGAGCTGGTCTAAATGCTGGGGAGGGGGTTGCTGTCCCCCCCACCTTAGACTAATGCCCCTTGCCTTGCCTTTCCCCACAGGAAAGAAATTGTAGTAGTTTGAAATTACTCAGCAAAGCTGCAAGAAACGCTGAGTGTGCGGAGCCGATCTCACACACACCCGTTCGCGTTGAGCCCTAGACCCTGAGATCTGCTGTGGTATCCTCTGGCAGGGCATAGAATTTCTTTGCTATACGTATGAGTGATGTGCCATTGCCAGGCACTGCCCATTTGACTCTTAAATTAAAATTGAAAAATTTTGGGAATGGACAGACTAACAACACCTTAGATGGTCTCCTGAAAACTCTCCAAATTAGTGAAAAGTGAAGATCTGGGTCTTTCTGACATGTCAATTTGGTAGTTTAGGGTAGAAAAAACCTTGTACAAGCAATCTTGGAAAATGCTCAGGCTGGAAAAATCTAGATGAATTTTCCTGTAACTCAGTTTCCTCTCCTGACCATTCCCCTTCTTTCCTGTCAGAGCATGCCCCAGTAGACCCTCTGGTCAACAAGGGCTCTTCTCCCTTCAATCCTGATCTCAAAGTAACCCTGAGCTAAGCACAGAGTTCCAGTTTGTGACTACTTCTGTCCCCTCTTCTATTCACACCAGCAGCTATCAAATAAGGTCTATCATCCTCTTCCGAGGCCTCTGAATTGTCAGTAATTATGTGCCTTGCCCCTGATGGAACCTTTGGGGGCCTCTTCCTAGATGGGGAGGAATTTTCCCCAGAAGAAGAAGAGTTGGGTGATGATGGGGAAGGAGATTGCCTCTTTCAGCTAGCACTCTGGTCCAATGTCCTTAGCTTCTAAAAGCTCCCTGGGTGCCCTTGGCCGTCATTCCCTCAGGGCCACAAGACCCTGGCATCTGAAACCCCATGAAATTTCCAAGCCGAATAAGCATTGGGCTTGTGGTGGCCCAGGCAGGTCTGAAAGCCTGCATCATCCAATCTGATGGGGCAGGGCTGAAAAAACACGGGGGGATGGTGCAGTCGCCATGTTGGAATTTGAAAGGCTCCTGATCAGCATGCCAGGAAGAGCCAATGGAGGGGTCTGGGAGAGGGGGAAAGAATCGACCCAATCTTAAATTCACCCTCCCTCTAGGTCCCAAGGCCTCTGCCTGGATCAACAAGGGGAGGGGGTTCCCACCCTCCCACCTTCGCCACATGCTCTCTGCAGACTCAGAAGCTTCCAAGTCCTGGTGGGAAGGGCCGCCTAATAAGGCTTCCATCTGATCAGTTGGAGCCTGTATCTTCCTCCCAGGGGCCTCATGCGTTGGCGTAGAAGAGGCTGCGGAGAAGCTTTGGATCTTCCAGCCTCCACAGTGGCACTTGATGCATTTTCCATGTTTGCCATAGGGCAGTTTCCAGTGCCCAAAGCTTCAGGTGGGAAAAGCTTTCCCTTTGCAGGTTGCTTCTTCTTCTTAGGTCCTGCACTGGAAGGCATAGTTCTCTTTGCTGTTTTCTTCGCTTCCATTCCTAAGGTAGGATCAAGGTCACAAGCAAAGTGAAGCTAGGCTGAAGCGTCCTGCAGGAGCTGCAGGGCTATCCAAACTGGAGGGGTCAGCCTTGATCTGATCCAGTAAAGTCTCACCGAAATTTGCATAGCCCTGCCTGGAGTGAGAGGAGGCGTGACCTAACCACCTTAGATGACTTCCCCCACTGAAGATGTTTCCTTGGCTGGCTTCCTTATTCTGAGTAAACTAGAGAAAGAAGTTGCCAATCATGAATGCCTTTGATTGCATTTAACGTTAGATTTTCTGGAAAGAAAGCACATGCACGCACACATGCATACACCTTGGAAAAGGTAGCTTTTTAAGGAAATGGGGGGGAGACTACTTTCCCTGGGACAACTAGAGGAAAAGCACAAAAGAGTTCTCTAGAGCAGGCCATTCAGGCAGTTCCTAATGGAAGGGGGAGAAAAAAGCAGGGACAACAGATACAAAGGTAAGAACAACCCAATTTGCTTGTTCCAGGCAATGCTCCTCTCATTTTGTTGCCCAGGTGGCCAATTGAGTGGCTTGTGTTGAGAACCGTTTCTGCCAATGAGTGCATGAATAACAAACCCAATCTCTTTGCTGTTAAAATTGTAGGAGACATTCAAGGATTCTTTATCCACAAATAAACTACCATGGAACACATGCATACTTTACATTTACATGTTTATTTAACCATTTAACAAGAAAACCATAAGGAAGATTTCTTTATAATTACAAAACAGTCTTAAGAGCTATGTTAAACAAATTAGACTAATTATTTAGTCTTTCGTATTTTCCTGCTTTTCAAATTCAATACTGGAAGCACACACCCTTTCTTCTGAACCTAAGATTATACAACTTTATTCATATTTCTGCACACCATCTAAACTATGTTAAGACACTGAACAAACACCGTTTCCATTTGCTATTCCATATACTTTCTTCTTTAGAACACGCACTCCTAACTCCAAGGCCCATAGCTCCTAAAGATGAAGGCAATAAGTCCTCAGGACTCTGCCGCTTAGCCTACTGACAGTGTATACTAGTTTTTGCTCTTCATATGAAAGACATTACAGAACCCATGCTCTTAGAGTTTGACTGGCTGTTTTCTTGATTTATCTGCTGCTTCTGGAATCCAATGTCCAATTTTATATGTTAGAAACACAGTCACAATCACTACAATTGTTGTTATTGTGCCAGATAAAGCCGTTGACATCCACCACTTATAAGAAACGTTCACTGGCTCCAAAGCTGTGAAAACAAAGAAAGAGGAAGATACTAAGCCTATAGCACGTTGAGTATGGTTTAAAATCAGGAGCTGAGTGAGGCTCTCCAATTCCATTGGCTACAACATAATTAGCAGAAGTATAACACTTTTGATCTGATTTTGCTTATAGGCTTGTAAGGAAGCGACTGTACAGCTATTATATCTTGGCAGCATTAGTTAATTATTTTTTTTAAATACCCTGTCTGGTATAAGAAAAGTTAACAGATTCTGTTTTCCAGGGAAGGTCACCAAGAGCACTTCAGTTACTATTGCAAAAAGTTTTAAATGTTTGATGTAGGCATATGGCTCAGTGGTAGAACATCTACTTTGCATTGAAGAAGGTCCCATTTTCAGTTACCAGCATCTCCAGCTAAAAATGTCAGTTAGTAGGTGATGTGAAATTCATCTACCTGAGACTCTGGACAGCCACTGCAAGTCAGAATAGACAATAGTGACATTGAAAGTTGACTTAGTATAAGGAGCTTTATATGTTCCAATATTTCAGTGCGTACATACTAAATTTGAGGTTCTTTTGAGAGGCCTTTTAGGTTTTGAATCTTTCATTCACAGTACCATTAAGTTTATCACCATCACCATGAGATACATAGTTTAAAAAATGAAATCTGACACATATATTTTAGAGTCTCACTGGGCTTATTATAAAATAGACTTGACAACAGTGTCACCCAGTATTTATACAGGGCATTCACCACTTGGAGTGACTGTTTACACTGTATGCTTGCAAATGCTTCATGCCTGTCAATAGGTTGTAAAATCAATATTAACCCATAGGAATACTCTGATAATATTGGCTAACGATAACAACAAAGGAAATGCCTTATAAATACTGGTTTAGTCCTACTTTCAGTAATGAACGTAATGCACTCTTTACCCCTCTTCCATCCTGGTATAAATATAAGAAGTTGACCTGTTTCTGGTTAATGCCAATAGTAAAAACACAATCACTGCTGAAGTATCAAAGAAACTGAGTACCCTTTTTCCAGACTCCAGAATGTTGCCAAACATTCAAATACATAACTGGAGACAAAGAATTAATATACCTAATGGGGCCTCACAGATCCATGAAGCATAAGCTGAACATGGAGATGACACAAGATGATTTATCTTCGGATCCAACTGCAGACATAATTCCTGAATCTCATTAATATCCCTGAAACACACAGTAGAAGGATTAAGCTACTCACACCTGAACAAATTACTCACTTTATAGTTTTTAAAATGGGTAATGGGAAATAAGGTAAGAAAGAGTACAGTAGACAGCCTAGTCCTAATAGTATATTGTATAGTTAAAAAGGTCTTCGTCCAGAAAAGACTGCTGGATCAGACCAGTGATCCATCTAGTCCAGTATACTATTTCACACAGCGGCCAACCAGTTGCCCCAGAGGGCCAATCACACAGGGCTTAGAAGCCAAAGCTTCCCCTGATGCTGCCTCCCACCACATGCATTCAGCGGTTTTCTGCCTTTGTACATAGAGGCTTGCTTCAGTCACCATGGCTAGTAGCTGGTGATAGACCATGAATCTCTCTAACCCCCTTTTAAAGCCAGTTTGGTGTAGTGGTTAGGAGCACCGACTCTAATCTGAGAGAACCGGGTTTGAGTTCCCGCTCCTCCACATGCAGCTGCTGGTGTGACCTTGGCTCTCTCAGAGCTGTTTTGTCATGAGCAGTTCTCGAGAGAGCGCTCTCAGCCCCACCTACTTCAAAGGGTGTCTGTTGTGGGGAGGGGAAGGGAAAGGAGATTGTAAACTCCTTCGGGTAGTGAAGGGTGGGGTATAAATCCAATCTCCTCTTCTTTCTTCTATCTGTGCTTGTGTACATCACTACTGCAAGAGTCCAGTAGCACCTTAAAGACTAACAAAATATGTGGCAGGGTATGAGCTTTCATGAGTCACTGTATTTGAAGAAGTAAGCAATGACTCACGAAAGCTCCTACCCTGCCACATATTTTGTTAATCTTTAAGGTGCTATTGGACTCTTGCTCTTTTCTGCTGCTACAGTCAGACGAAGATGGCTACCTATCTTGATCTGGCATCTTTGAATTTATCTTTGAAATAATAGCATCTGTAAAATGCAATGGTCATACAAAATATTCTTTCCTCTAACCATTTACTGTGCTGGAACATCTAAGAATTTAGCATGCTGCAGAAAACAGAGCACTATAATATTTTTATGCCATGTTGTTTTAATATTTAAAAACTCCTCTGAAAAAAACTTGTTCTTTGTAATAATTATACAGCAATAGCAAACGATCCACTAGTACAAAAAAAATGGGTATTTTTTGGGTTCTGGTTATTGCATCCAAGGAGCTGCGGTGGCTCAAGTGGTTAAGACACTGAACTGCAGGCTGTGGAAGGTCAGTAGTTCAGCAGTTCGAGACCCGGGTGCCGCATGACGGAGTGAGCTCCCGTCTCTGGCCCCAGCTCCTGCCAACCTAGCAGTTTGAAAGCAAGAAATTGCAAGTAGATAAGTAGGTACCACTTTGGTGGGAAGGTAACAGCGTTCCGTGCGCCTTGGTGTTTAGTCATGCCGGCCACATGACCACGGAAACGTCTTCGGACAGCGCTGGCTCTTCGGCTTTGAAACGGATTCGAGTCGGATTCGACTGGCTTTCTAGCAAGGGAACCTTTACCTTTACCTATTGCATCCAAAAAAATTGGTATTTCCTGATATTCACAAATCCCAATATTAATATAAAACAGGGATTAGGAAAATAACCAGGATTGCCATTTTGGGGGCTTGGCATTTAAAGGGACTGTCCTTTTAAATGCATTTTATAAACCATGGCGTGAGTGAACCAAGAAGGTTCACCCTTCCAGGTTCACTCATGCTGTGACTTGAAAAATGCATTTGAAAGGACTGTCCCTCCAAATTGTATGTAGATTGGCTTGAGGGGGGGGATCCAATGGTCGGTTCAATGTGCAAAAGAGGAGGGAGTGTGTCGAATGGCCCCCCTGCAAGCTAGAGGTATCAAACTGGCAGCGGACCTCCCCGGGATGCCCCTCTATTTTCCCTCCAAGTTGTGTGCAGATTGGCTGGGGGGGGGGGATCTTAGGGGCCCTGTGCAAAAGGGGAGGGAATAAAAGGAGGGAGTGTGTCAAAAGCCCCCCCCAGCAAGCTAGAGGCATCAAACTGGCATTAGACCTCCCCTGGATGCCCTTCTATCTGCCCTCCAAGTTGTGTGCAGATTGGCTTGGGGGGGGAAATCCTAGGGGCCAATGTGCAAAAGGAGAGGGAGTGTGTCAAATGCCCCCCCTGCAAGCTAGAGGCCAAAACCAGAAAGACTTTTTCAAAAGAATACAAACAATTGTAAATCAAACAATAGCTAGTAATATCTACATAGTAGGAGACTATAATGGGGTATTGGATCCAGTAATGGATAGAAAGAAAGTTAGGGTTCAAAGGGGGAGGAGTGCTGCCGGAAAGTTTCATGCAAATAGTAGAGGAACATAATCTAGTGGATGCATGGAGAACAAGAAATGACCAGAAAAGAGATTTTACATATTACTCGACATGGCACAATTAATGGTCTAGGAAAGACATGATATGGTTCTCAGCCGAGACAATAAGGGAAGTGATGGAATGTGAAATACTTCCAAATACATTTGCAGACCATAGTCCTATTCTACTGTCGCTAAAAGAAGAATATAGGAAAAAGAGAAGTTCAATAAATGTAAAATTGCTTAAAGATAAACAATTTGTCCAAAAATGTAAAAAGGAAATAGTGGAATTTTTAAAGATATATAATACATCTGACACCCCTAGCGAAATTATATGGGACGCGTTTAAAGCATATATAAGGGGTTGTTTTATTAACCAAAGTGCATGGAAAAATAAACAGAGGAAAAAAGAATATAACAAGCTGATACAACAAATTAAACAGCAAGAAATTAGTATGAAAACCACAGTAAATAATAGTAATGCTAAAATTAAATTAAATTGCCTCCATCACAAAATGAATTTATTATTGAATCATGAAATACAGCAAAGAATAGAATATACAAAACAATATTACTTTGAGAATATAAATAAGCGCAATAGATGGCAAGCTTATAAAGTAAGGAAAGAAAGGGCAAAGCACATAATAGTTAAACTACATGATGATAAAAATGAAGAGAAATTTAATGTACAAGATTTGAAAGTATTAGTAGAAAATTTCTATAGGAAGCTGTATAAACGTGATCAACAAGATGAAGAATTAATTAAAAATTATCTGGAAGAGGATAGGAACATATTCAACGAACAACAGAGAAAGGTTCTGAATGAACCCATAACAATTATGAACTGTCGGAAGCAATTAAAAAACAGAAAAAGAATAAGGCACCGGGTCCAGATGGGATTCCAGCGGAATTCTATAAAATTTTTGAAGAAGAGGTAGGTTTAACGTTTAAACAAACTCTCCAGAAAATGGGACTAATGGAAAAAATCCCTGAATCATGGAACCAGGCATTAATCACTTTGATTCCCAAACCTAACTCGGACTTAAGTGATATCAAGAACTATAGGCCCATATCACTGCTAAATGCAGACTATAAAATACTTGCGGGAATTTTAGCAAATAGACTGAAGACTGTACTTTCACAAATGATACACCAAGATCAGATGGGCTTTCTTCCCAAGAGACAGATGAGAAATAACATATGGGCAATTATAAACATGTTAGAATACTACGAAAATCACCCAGATAAAGAATTGTTGTTACTGTTTCTCGATGCCGAAAAGGCATTTGATAACTTATCGTGGGAGTTTCTATTACAGAAATTGAAAAAAGCTGAAGGTGGGCAGTACTTCTATAAAATGGTAAAAACTCTTTTTATGCTAAAGTAATACTGAATGGAGATTTAACTAATAATATAGAAATTCAAAAGGGATCGAGACAAGGGTGCCCTATGTCACCATTGTTGTTCATATTCGCATTAGAATCACTAAATGATAGGGTAAGAAGTAATAACCTAATCGAAGGTCTAAAAATTAAAGATGAAACGTACAAATTATTGGCATTTGCGGACGACCTAGTGTTTAAACTTGAGAAACCAAAAGCGTCAATAATACATTTATTGGATACGATTAAGAAATATGGGCAAGTGGCAGGGCTCAAAATAAATCATACAAAATCAAAGATCTTAGTTAAAAATTGTCTACCTAAAACTGTGCAAGAAATAAAAGATACGACGACTATGGAAGTGGTGAGGAAAGTTAAATATCTTGGAATAAATTTCACAAATAAAAATAGTTCGCTGGAGGAGGATAACTATACTGTGTTATTAAAAGAAATTGCAAATGATTTGTTAAAATGGAAGAATATACCATTATCTCTTATGGGAAGAATTGCCTTAATTAAGATGAATATACTACCAAGAGTTTTATTTCTTGCCCAAACTATACCGATATTAAAAAAAACAGAAGTTCGTTGAGGATTTAAATAAAATTACGAAACAATTTATTTGGCAGCACAAAAAAGCCAGAATAAAATGGAAAGTACTGCAGGATAGGAAAGAAAGAGGAGGATTGAAAATGCCTAACTGGTACCTGTACTACCAAGCGGCTGCCCTAGTTTGGATTAAAGAGTGGGTTACCATGGAAAATAGGACATTGTTGTTATTGGAGGGTCAGGACTTGTATATGGGGTGGCACGCGTACATATGGTACGGAAAGGATAAAATTCACTCTAATTTCAGGAAGCACTGGTTAAGAGATGCTTTAAATAAAGTGTGGATTAAAATAAAGGATGAATATTATAGGAAAATACCAAGGTGGGTGTCCCCTCTGGAAGCATTTATTAACCCAGCATTAATAACAACAAATAAGAAGATAACTTATCAGAACCTGCTAAATAGGGAAAATAAATTAATAATAGAAGAGAAACTGTTAAGGGAAAATATACTATCCTGGTGGGAAAGGATAATGCTGCAAGATAGATATAAAAAAGATATGGTAAGAGGTTTTGAAGATAAAAGTAACGAGTTAGATAAAATTTGGTTGTCCTCAAATGATAAGTTAGTACAGAACATGTATAATTTCTTATTGGCAGACTTTGAAAAGGATGAAGAAGTGAAAGGGGAGTGATGGTTAAATGGGCAAAGGATATAGGGAGAACGATAGATAGGTGGGCGAAAACATGGGAATCGGTTAAATATATGAGAGTCATAGCTTACAAAGAAAATGTGTACAAAATGTTTCATAGGTGGCGTTGGTCTCCTGAAAAAATAGCTAAATGTTATTCAGGCTATCCCAGTCAATGTTGGAAATGTAAGGCCAATATAGGGACTTTTTACCACATGTGGTGGACATGCGGTAAAATTCAAGGATTCTGGAAAATGGTGAGGAAACTAATTCAAGAAATAATGGAGAAAAACTTAGCGTTGGAACCTGAAATATATTTATTAAATATGTTACCTAAGGGCTATAACCAGCAGAAGAAATGTGTTCTTGTATATATAATAACTGCTGCCCGTTTATTATTGGCCAAAAACTGGAAACTAGATATAATACCGACTAGGGAGGAACTCGTAGTGAAAGTGTTAGATCTAGCGCAAATGGACAATCTGAGCTTGACGTTGCAAAATAAAAATGAAAGAGTATATAATAATAGATGGTCTAAGGTGTATGATTGGATAGAGGTGTTAAATGTATGAGACTCTATAATATATGATAATATCGGATTGGAATGTAAACCTTGTAAAAACCAATAAAAATATTTACAAAAAACAAGCAGGAGGAACTTGAAGTTCTAATACAGGAAGGGGACTATGACCTAATATGCATTACTGAAACTTGGTGGGATGATACTCACAATTGGAATATTAGTATTGAGGGGTATAACTTATTTAAAAGGGACAAACAAATAAGGAAGGGCGGAGGAGTTGCATTATATGTAAAGGAGATATATACTTGCGAGGAAATACATGCATCTGAGCATGAAAGTTCAGTTGAGAGTCTCTGGGTAAAATGAAAGGAGTAAGAAATAATACTGATATTGTGGTGGGGGTCTACTATAGACCACCAAGCCAAGCAGAGGATTTGGATGAGACACTCCTAGAAAAGATTACAAAGTTCTCAAAGAGATGGGACATGGTGGTCATGGGAGATTTTAATTACCTAGATATCTGTTGGCAGTCCAACTCTGCTAAAAATGAAAGGTCCAATTTATTCCTGACGTCTTGCTGACAACTTCATTTCCCTGAAAGTGGAGAGGGAAACAAGGGTATCTGCTATCTTGGACTTGATTCTTATCAACAGGGAAGAACTGGTTGATGAGGTGAAAGTAGTGGGCACCCTGGATTATAGTGACCAGGGGTCTCATCCTGCGGGAGCGCTCCGGTACGTCGTTCCGGGAGAGACGCCCTGGGGGCGGGGCGGTCACATGGTAAAACCCCGCCCCCTTCTTCAGGCCACCCTCTGCTTCGAGCCTCAGGACAAAGCAGGAGGGTAAGTCAGCCTTCTTCAGGCCCCATCCCACCTTTCCCAGTGGAGCGAAGCTGCGCTCTGCCAGGAAAATCTCTCTCCCCACTCCCTCGTCCTCAGGCTAGTAAGGCTGCTGGAGCAGCCTTGCTAAGCCTGGAGGCCCATCCGCCCTTTCCCCGCGGAGCCCTGCCCCCCCGTGTGGTCTCCTGCGAAAACCTTTCCCACCTCCTCTGGGCTCTGCGGGCTGTTCCTGAAGGTGGCGGTGGCGGGCCGTATGTTCCCCCTTCCCTGAGTACCTCCGGGGTGGTGGCCTGCGACTCCTCGTGGCCAAGGGTCTTCCCGGTCCCTGTCAATGTTGGGGGGGAGGCACGAGGAGGCGAACAGATTTGATTAAAGCAGGACTCGCCCCCTCCCCCCGCTAAAACTTTCCCGCCTCCTCTCGGATCCGCTGGCTGCCCCTGAGTTCCTGAGGGCGGTGGTGGTGGGCCCAATGTTCCCCGTCCCTGAGCTCTGGGGTGGTTGATGGCCTGCGAATCCTCGTGGCCAAGGGTCTTGCCAGTCCCTGTCAATGTTGGGGGGGGGAGGCGCAAGGAGACCAACAGATTTAATTAGAGCAGGACTCGCGCCTCAAGCAAAACACGCAGAAGGAAGGCGGCCGGAGCATCTATTTTACGGGGCTGGACATGTCCGAATGAAAGGG
The DNA here is from genome assembly GCF_001447785.1 of Gekko japonicus. Lineage (NCBI taxonomy): Eukaryota > Metazoa > Chordata > Lepidosauria > Squamata > Gekkonidae > Gekko > Gekko japonicus. The sequence goes on along the minus strand of NW_015169178.1, from coordinate 183,204 downwards.
AATGACAGGGGCGATGAAGGGTTGTTTTTTCAACGCCGTCCCGCAGCAGCTAAAAACAAGCCTGATAGTCCAAGCCTATTCATAGACACTGACAATCAACCGGCTTGCACTTGATTTTGCTACGAGAACGTGAACGTGGGGGAAGAACAAAATCCCTCCACTCTTCTTCTTTCAGAGACTTGAGCCTGCAAGAGCGACGCTCGGGAGCCAGTCCACTCAGGGCGGCACCCGAGTTCAGCCGCGGCGGCTGCAATGATTGAGAACTACATTTCCCAGCAGGCACTGCACCACGATGGTGTGCGCAAATGCAACAGGCACAGCCACTCCCCCTACTCTGGAGTAATAGGGGGATCGCTTATCATCGTGGCGATTTGGTAAGTGCGTTCTGTAATTGGTGTTGCTTCAGCTCCTTTTGCCTTATTTATTCCTCTGTGCTTTAGGTCCCTAAACTGGTCATTCCCTATGTCCTTGGTATTGTGACTTTGATCCGAGCTGGATTGCTGGTTCCACCTTCTTGTCTCCGGAACTGGGCATGTGTTTCTCTCTCTCTCTCTTTTCTCCTTCCCTTTGCATGAAGCCGTTAAAACTTAAAAGTAGCATCCACGTTCCAGTTATGCAGAACATCTGATTACATTCCCCACCCCCTGTTGTTCCTCCAAGAGGTTCAGGGTGGCCTGTGTGGTTCTTCTGCTTATCTTCATAACAGCCCTGCGGGGTAGGCTAGGGTGAGAAAGAGTGACTGGGCCAAGACTACCTGGTGAGTTTCAGAGCTGAGGGGCACTTTGAACCTATAGTCTTACCAGTCTTGATCTGTTGCACTAACTAACCATTATGCTATGCAGCTTTCAGGTTAGCTCAGCGTTTGTGCCTGGTTTTAGTTGAAGGACCCATCACAGTTTTATTATTTATGTATGTACTGTTAATGTGCTTCATGCTTTCTAGGGTCATAATAAAGAGACAGTCATTGCTTCACGGTACTTAGAGTTTGACATGGAAGAAACACAGAGGTAAAGGGAAGCAGAGAACTGTATGTAGTTCATTTCAGCTGCTTAGAGAATGTGCAGAGTTTCTGAAACTGTCAGTGAGTCACTGAAATGCCACTGGCCTGATCCAACATGGCTTCTCTTATGTTCTTGGTGCTTGGTGCTCTGCATTCTTGGTAGTTTTTTAGCCTCCGGCTCATACATTTTTGTCTTAATTCAGGAAAGATGCCTCCAGAGCAAACTAATTTATGCAGTAGCCAAATTGCTCACTCATAGCTTTAATGCCAGTCGCTCACAAAGGAGCATCCTGGGATGTGATATCAGAGTCATGTGACAGGAAGAGGGGGAGCTGGACCATAACCAACAGACCGAAAGGGCCAAGGACAAGAAACAAAAAACAGTCATCAAGAGGTTCCGGCGATGTCAGGGGGTGTGGCCTTATGACACACTTCCGGTGATGTCAGGGGGTGTGGCATATGCTAATGAGTTATGCCAATGAGCTCCGGCAGCTCTTTTTCTACAAAAAGACCCCTGATAGTGACCATGTAATTTTGGAATTTATAATCTTGGGGAAGGTAAAAGCTGTACATAGTAAGACATATAGGTTGGACTTCAGGAAAGCAATTTTCCCCCTTTTTAAAATTTTTCAACCAGGAAAGCAAATTTTGACAAACTTAAAGTTATGCTGGATAGAACCCCATCGTCAGAAATACTTAAGGAGAAGGGAGTTCAAGAGGGATGGGAGTTTCTTAAAAGTGAAATACTGAAGGCTCAATCACAAACAATCCCTATGAGAAGGAAAAATGGGAGGAGCCTTAAGAAGCCAAAGTGGCTCCATAAACAGCTTTCTAAGGACTTGAGAAATAAAAAAGACTCATTTATAAAGTGGAAGGGCTTATAACCACGGATGAATATAACAAATAACCAGTGCTTGTAGAGAGAGAGTTAGGAAAGCTAAAGCTCTTACCAATATTGGGATTCGAGAATATTGGAATATACCAATATTTTTCAGGCTTAGTGTACTTGAACCCGAAAAATATCGAAACTTTTTTGTGTGTGCACACCCATACCTAAAATCCTAGACAGCTGCAGCTGATGGCTTTTATACCCTTGGTTGGGTCAGAGAGAACTGAGGTGGACATTCTAGAATTTGTACTAGAAAGCATTCTGCATATTCTCAGGAGAAAGCAACCCTTAGGATTAATAATATACAGCTTACATTAAAGTTTCTTGTGACATTATCACTTAAAATAAAACAAAAATTAAGAATGTGTTGAATGAATATTGCTTAAATTAATTTACCTTGGTTCTAGGATTGCTTTCATGGGAACCAGCTGCATTCTTATCTTGAAATTTGGCGTCACATCCTGAATCCAGATTTTGTTAGAGATTACTTGACGTACCCATTCCTACAAAAGATTAACAGAAACAACTGAAACAGACATCATGATAAGAAAATATACAGTTTCTTCCAAGCTGTTATTATTCACTGACACATACACTACATATATCTCATAAACCGGCCCCTTGGCACTTACTGTGAAGGGTCTTTCTCCTCTAAGGTCAGGAGGACATCTCTATGGGTTATTCCATCATTCCAGTAACCTAGACCTAGCAGTCTGCACTGCTCAACCTCCATGCAGTCAAGCACAGCCAATGTGGATGTGGATGCCTTATCGGACCCTGGTGAAGCATTTCTGGAGTCAACAGTAATGTCAGTAGTTGCCTGATTGCTATTTCCAGTACAGCTGAGAACCAGGGGCGTTGGGCCCATCTGGGAGCGTCCAGGATCACCTCTGCCTTCTGCTCCCTTATCTTCCTGATTGTCTCGGGGATAAGAGTGATCAGTGGAAAAGCAAAGAGAAAACCTTGGGCTAGGACAAGGTCAGCACATCTGTTGCTTCTACCTTGGGGTGGAAGTACCTTGTGAAGAACCATGGAAGTTGATGATTCAGAGAGGACATGAAAAGATTAACCAGGGGACGGCCAGATGGGAGATGATCAAGCTGAACAGGTCTAGATGGAGGGACCATTCTCCTTTGCACATAACCTCCCTTATGAGCCAGTCAGCTTGAGTATTGGTCACCCCCTTGATGAGTTCTTCCCTCATGGAAGACATATTCATCTTGGCCCAAGTCAGAATCCACATCACCTCCTGATGTAGACAAGATGACCTGGAACCGCCCTGTTTTTTCAGGTACACCTTTGCCGAAATGTTGTCCATCCTGACCAACATGTGTAGGAACCAGAGTTAGGAGCTGAAGTGGTTCACAGCATGCTGGATCACTCTGAGTTCCAACAGATTGATAGGAAGTTGTCACTCTACTGTGGTCCACTGACCCTGCACTGGTACTCTGTACAGGACTGCTCCCCAGCCAAACAAGCTGGCATCGATGAAGAGCTCTTTGTACAGATGAACATAGTATATCTTGCCCTGTCGAAGATTGCCCAGCTCCATCCACTACAAATGACTGTTCTTGACAACTGTTGAGACCAAGAGGCATAGGTCCTCTTTTCTCAATTAGCAATTGGTTAGGTCACAGAAACCTCTGTAAGGACCTGGAGTGAAGACAGCCCCATTGGACCATATCTATGCTGGAGATTAGCAGACCCATAAACATTGTTAAAGACATCAGAGAGGATTACTTGCTTCAAACATATTTTTTATTATAAATTTTTATTAACTTTTCCATATAAACAATAACAAAACAAAACACCATTTTAAATATAATTCTCTAGTATAAAAGATATTGACTTAATAATTTCAATAATAAGATTTGAACAGTTATACATATTAAATAATAAACATGATTAACAACAATACCAACTAATTTAATAAGCAGCTATATCCATATACTTCTATGGAAGGTTACAACTTTTGTTTTCTGTAATATTAACATAATGAAAAAAGGGAAACCATTTCTCTAAAAATATATTTTCCTTTGGCATAACTTCTGTCATCAAGGCTTCAAAGCACTAGATGACACCATGTCTCTGATCTTGGCCTTGGGCAATGGGAGGAAGAGTGAATTTCAGGTCATGTTGATTATGGCCCCCAAGTGTTTGATCCTCTATGTCGGCTAAAGAGAACTTTTTGTGAAGTTGACCAGGAACCCATGGTCCTGCAGGAACCTCAGGGTCTTCTTGGTGTCCAGAAGAGTCTCGATTTTTGTACCTTACTAGCAGGTCTTCTAAATATGGATGGATGTGGACTCCTAGCCTCTGCAGGTACACTACCAGTTGGATCAGCATCTTGGAGAAGAGCTGGGGAGCAGTAGACAGGCTAAGTGGAAGTGCCCAATATTGAAAGTGCTGACCATCCACGCAGAACCTGAGATATCGCCTGTGAGAAGGGTGGATCAGAATATGTAAATAGGCCTCTGTTAGGTCTATTGAGGTCAGAAAATAAATGTGCAGTGTCTCTGTACTTGACCTCAAGGTTTCCATGCAGAAATGGTGAAGCTTGATATATTTGTTTAAAAACTTGAGGTCCAATATGACCCTGCAATCACCATTCTTCTTGGGTACCATAAGGAGGATGGAGTACACTCCCCGTCCTTGTTCTGGGGGCGGTATGGTTTCAATCACCCAGATGTTTTGGAGATGTTGAAGAGCTTTGTTGATAACGGAGCTCTTGTTGGAATCTTTGCTAGTGGGTGAGTGGAGGGAAAAGAAATTATCTCTTTCCTCTCTCCCTCTTGCAATGGGGAGATCTGAAGCATTGCTTCTGTCACTGCCCAGTTTATAGTGGAGGGAAGAGAACTCTTCTCCTTTTGCAATGGGAAGGTCAGAATCTAATTACTTCTGAGCTCCAACTTCACTGTATAGCTACTTTTGGGGGTACAGGGAGGAATGGGTCAGAACTGTGGAGCTACATTGACTATTATATATATTGATAATTATCAATCCTAAAATATAAAATCTCTAACTAGTTGAAAAACGCAGTTTTAGAAGGAACGTTTACTCAGAAGCAACTCTCAGTGACTTCATTGGTGTTTATTTCCAAGTGGTCACAGGATTACAACTTTTGTTATTCTCCTCCCCATCATGAGATTTTCTTCATACGAAACCTTGGCAAGAGGTATTAGAGACAATTTTAAGGATGACAGTATCTTTGTCTAACTGTACTGTGCCTTGGTCACCTACCTTTTCATAAGTGGAGTTTACTTCTAAAAGATGTCCTCCTTTAAATCGGCTGCACATGTACTCTGCCTCACTATTATTCAGCTCACCAAATGTAGATATATAATAACAATGTCCACTGAAGTATATCCAAGACGGATAACAGAATTTGCTTTGAAGTTCTTTTTAAAAAAACAGAAACCACAGTAAAATAAAGATGAACTTATGTATTATATAGTTATACCAAGCAGGCAGTAGAGAAAGACGAAAGACAATAACTTATGTAGAACTTTTAGTGCATGACCTGTCTGTAGCGACAAAGCATCAGATGTTCAGAGGTATATCTGTTATGGTATACTTCAAATATTGGACAAAATTATTGATTGTTTAATATATCAAAATCCTTTTATTAAGTAAGGCGATACTTGTCCACATATTTCACCACTGACCTCTTTTATTTATAATAATGAGTTTCAGCTTTCTACACCTTGGGCAAATTGGTTAAATACTTTACTAGAGTTATGGATGTAACGTCTGATAACCAATGTAGTTCATATATTAATAGACAGGAATCTTGGGTTTATTTGTTTCAGTAGTTTCAGTTTTCACATTTTATAACCTCAAGAAGACAAGTGTCAGATATTCATATAGAATTAAATTTCAAAAAAATTGAATTGGGATAAAATACTAAAATGCTCAAATTCTATTGATGAATGGCATGCTATTTTTCTTTTGGTGGTTTCCACCATATGAGTTAGCATGAAATAAAATTGTACAAGGTGCTATATATGATTCCACATAAACTGAATAAAAGAAACAAATGTGTGTGTCAGAAATATAGAGCATTGTGGGCTAACTATAGAGTCTAGACAAGTGTGGTGATAATTTCCTTATGCAAAGGTTTTCTGTCAAGGAAATAAAAGAAGTATATTGTGCATGACTAAACTAAATATTCCAGAAGACCCCCAAATAGTACTGCTTGGTATCTTATTAGACTCTATTCTTCCAAAGTACAAAGCAATGGCTTTAGATATGCTTACGATTGCTAAAACGAACAGAGGTAAGAGCTGGACAAGGTCATGTAAATATAAAAATGTGGCTTGATAAAGTCTTGCAAATTGCAGAATTAGCAAAATTAAGTTACAGGAGATCAAAACATAATTTCACTAGAGGATCGAAACCCTCTCTTGATTCAGGATTTGCACTTGAATATAGATAGACCTTTATCCTTGTGCAATTTTTTGTGTATATGTAGATATACATAGTATTTTCCTTATAATATTTTGCTTTGTGATCCCAAGATAATTAGAACTTAGTATATATTTTTACCTTGTTTAAAATAATTTAAAAGGTGCAGCGGTTGGTATTTAAATAGGCATTGATATCAGTCAGCAAAGGGAACTACTATAGCATGCCCATTTGAATTTTAACATTACACAGCACTTTGATCTAGTTTTCAATGGATGAAAACTATGCTGTCACTTTGTTATTTTTAGACAATGCTTATGAGGACAAACACAATGACAAACCCATTACTTCACAAAATGTGACTTCAGAAAATTGCTGTTAAGAAATGAAAAATTCAGGTACTGTATGACAATGGCATAATGTAGTTCTTTCTGGCACTTCTGCAAATCTTGGTAATGAAAAGCCAAGCTAAAGAAGGAGTTTATGCTGTGTTTAGTGTCAAAGAGGGCTCCCACCTACAGCCAAAGTTTCTTGGCTGCTGTTCCAAAGGTATATTCTCTAGGATAATGTGGCAAAACCTTTCAATTGAAACAAGAACTACTCATTACATAAATATAATATAAAAATTGGCCTCATCAGGCAAGATCCCTTCAAGACGAAGGTTACAGCAGTACTCACTGAATTCACAGAGTCTTAAATCATTTCTTTCTTCACAGAACAGTTCATCAACACACTTTCCTATCAGTCTATTGCAAGGTTTGTTATCTGGACATACTGGGCATCTTTCCTGACAATAGCTCCCATAACGTCCTTCATTGCAATCTGAAAACAAATTTAAAGATACAAAATATTGTTCGAAAGACAGCAGACCTCTGAAGCCACTCCAACAAAAAGCAACAAAATATGTAAGTAGTATTCCATGTTTCACAGACCTTCAAATATATGGAGTGGATATATCTATAAGTCATATAGGTAAAGGTAAAGGTTTCCCTTGCTGGAAAGCCAGTCGAATCCGACTCTAGGGTTGCGGTGCTCATCTCTGTTTCCAAGTCAAAGAGCCAGTGCTGTCCAAAGATGTTTCCGTGGTCATGTGGCCGGCATGACTAGACGCCAAGGTGCATGGAACGCTGTTACCTTCCCACAAAAGCGATACCTATTTATCTACTTGCAATTTCTTGCTTTCGAACTGCTAGGTTGGCAGGAGCTGGGGCCAGAGATGGGAGCTCACTCCATCATGAGGCACTCGGGTCTCAAACTGCTGAACTACCGACCTTCCAGCCTGCAGTTCAACATCTTAACCACTGAGCCATATAGGGATGCATAAAAGGAAGACACAACAAAATGATAGTATTTTGCTGAAAACACAAGTACACAGATACACGATATGGAATTTATCTTTGCATTTAGGAACAATAGGGCTTACTTCTATTCATTATTAGAATTTACTTCCTTTGCTTTCAGGCGGAAAGTATATAGAAGTGATAGAGTCTACTGCCAAGATCATCTTGCATGCCAAAGACTAGCCAGTAAACAGAACTATCACCTATGTCTAGGAATTGGCATGAAGAGGCTCACAAACAAAGGTTCGCGACAAATTTTGGCCCTGTTCATGAAGTGATGTTTGCAAACTGAAGAGCTGCCATGAACTTCCACAAATTTTAAGGCAATTTGTGGCGGTTTGTGGTGAGCAGAAAGCAGGGGTTTAAATGGCTCCAAGTCAATTAAACCCCTGGATTCTGCTCCACGCCATTCAGCTGGTTTTCATGGGAAGCAGAAAGCAGGCTTTAAATAACTTGGAGCCATTTAAACCTTTGCTTTCTGCTCACCCTGAAAAGTGATGGGATGCAGAAGGCAGGGTGGAGCCACTTAACCGCTTGCTTCATGCAAAAAGTAGGGAGCAGAAAGCAGGGGTCATGAAACGATAGGAACCAGTTTGGTTTGTGAACCAAACTCCTGGTTTTTATCAGCTTATGGTTCAGCCACAAACCATGAACTGAACCACAAAAATTTGGTTCGTGCCTGCCCCAAGCTATGTCAGTCAGAAATTTCTTTACATCCTCAGGAATCCAAATGGACTCATCATTCTCTGGGCCTCCTTCCCTTGAGAAGTTTCCAGGTTCCTAAACAGGTGTTAGCCCATCCTTGTTAAAGTCATGGTGACCTCTGGCAACTCCTACTGAGGCATGGAGAATGTTCAGAGAAGTGGCTTGACAGCCTGCCTCTGCCTCCCGTCCCTGGTATTCTTTAGAGGTCTCCCATCCAAATACTTGCCAGGGTCAGCCCGGCTTAACTTCCGAGATCTGATGAGATCGGGCTTGCCTGGGCTACTTCAGGTCAGGGTAACATCAGGTCAGGGCAACATCTGTCCCATTCTTGAATTTTGCCTGGGAGCTGAATATGCATGACAGTGATTTATTTGTTTGTTTATTGCATTTGTATGCCACCCTTCCCACACCTGGGCTCAGGGTGGGTAACATCAAAATTTCATGTTCAATACAAAAAATGGTCAGATATTAAAACCTTAAAATTTAGGTTTAAACGGATTTAACTAAAAATGGCAACATGTCTTTCTATATTAGCTTCAACAGCTGGATAGTTGGTAATCATGGACAATTTCAGTAGGGCCACTTTGCAGGGGAGCCCATGTGATTGGACATCCATCGCTTCACCTGAAGGCCTGGCGGAACAACTCCATGTTGTAGGCCCTGCAGAACCGTAATACGTCCTGCAGGGCCCTAATCTTAAATGGGAGCTTGTGGGGGGCCAGGACTGAAAAAGCCCTGGCCCTGGTTGAGGCTAGACGGACGTCCTTTGGGCCACGATAACCAGTAGATGTTGATCAGCGGAGAGCAAGGCTCTCCAGGGAATATATGGGGAGAGGTGGTCACTTACATATGTTGGTCCCAGGCTGCTTAAGGCTTTACAGGTTAAAACCATCACCTTGAAGCGGATCTGGTATGCAACTGGTAGCCAGTGCAATTGGCAGAGTACTGGCTGAATGTGCACCTGCATAGGCATTGCAGTCAGTAGGCGAGCTGCCGCATTTTGCACTAGCTGGAGTTTCCAGATCAGGTTCATGGGTAAACCCGTGTAGAGCAAGTTAGAGTAATCCAGCCTGGAATTGACCATTGCATGGATCGCAGTGGCCAAATACTGGGTGGAGAAGTAGGAAACCAGTTGCCTGATCTGCTGAAGATGATAAAAGGCAGACCTGGCAACAGTGGTGACCTGGGCCTCCATAGAAAGTGAGACATCCAGAATCACCCTTAGACTCCTGACCCTCATGGATGGCATCAACAGCGCCCCCTTGAGGTCTGGGAGCCTGATTCCTAACCCCACCCTACCCTGGTCCAGACACAGGACTTCTGTCTTCGATGGATTAAGTTTCAGCTGACTCTGTTTAACCACCCAGTCACAGCCTCAAAAGCCCTGCCCAGATTTTCCGGGGCAGAGTTCAGGCAGCCATCCATCAACAGATAGAGCTGGGTATCATCAGCACACTGGTGACAACCCAGCCCAAACCTCCAACTGGGCAAGGGGGCACATGTAGATATTAAACAGCAGAGTGACAGGTTCAATACTGGGCAGTAGTTGGCCAGGACCGCAGGGTCCAATGATGGCTTCTTTAATTGTACCACCGCCTCCTTTAACCCCATCGGAAAGGTTCCAGATGAAAGGGAGGGGTTGATAATCTCTTCCGGGGAGGGGGAAAACTCCATCCCCACAGGCCTTAATTATCCAGGATGGGCACAGGTCTAGGAGGCAAGTGGTAGGCCTTACAGCTGTCAGGCTCCTGTCAACATCATCCTGAGAGAGTCGGCTGAAATGGTCCAAGAATGGATCAGAAGGCAGACAAGGGGCTTACAGTTCCATTACTGTATCAACTGTGGAGGAAAGGTCCTTTTGAAGCAACATGACTTTATCTGCAAAATAGCTTGCAAATGCCTCACAGCCAATAGCCAATTCCCTGCTATTTTGTTTGCACTGAGGCAGTTCAGTTAATTTGTCCAATGACCTAAAAGAATTCAATTGAAAAACAAGTGGATATGAAATTTTTTTCCTGATTTATTGAAATAAACTTTCTCTAAAATATTATACTCATACCTGTTTTCATGTAGGTAGCATCCTGCCTCCTACTACTTAAGACTAGTTCTTTACCACTGACTGGTACATACTGCTTTCTCCAGTAGCTGATTCCAGTGCATTTTTCTTCTAAAAAGCAAGCTGACTTTGCATGTTCTTTATCTTCATAAGCTTTGTTCCCCAATGGCATAATAAGGATCTTTCCAGGGTATTCCCAAAATACATCAGCAACTGAAAATATTTTAAAAGAACATCATAATGTTTTCGTTGTGCTTTCTGGAACAATTTGACAAATTATATTCACATAACTTCAATATTAACTATATCAAACAAAAACCCTGCATCACAACAAAAAAGTTTGATGTGCAGTCCTGAAGAGTTTCAGGGATAGTCACGGCAGACTCTCTTGGCACAATCCCAAAATCTGATCTGACCTTAGCCTTCTAGCTGCCTTAATTTGCTGGCTCCAAGCTATTTGGAGTTTTGGGCAGACTGACTTTGGCTTCATGTTGGTTCCTTGTGTCTAATTGGGTTGTAATTAATCTCCTCCAGCTTCACTGAAAAAATACAGTTTTAGCCTTGGACTAGATTATGTGGGCTTTTTTAATCTATTCCATGGGACTCATCAATTTGTGCAATGTATGGTTTTCCTAGCAGGGGCTATTCTCAAGGCCTTTAGCAACAGAATTCTGATTTGGCTACAGCACTGTTTTTGGACCTTTTTGCTAAAACACTAATTTTGCCAAAACACTAATTTCCCAACTATGTGTTGTTAGAACTGTTCATTTGGTGTGAGAAATAATTTAATTACACTAATTGGATTGGATCTCACAGAGGATTTCTGTGGGCAGAAGGGACCAATTTTTGCCAATGTCTCCTTCTTGCTGCAGATTTCCAAACCACCATGCTGCTCTTGGGGGTGCTTGGTTTCCCAGAAGTGGCATTTCAAGAGGCATTTTGGGCTGCAGCAGGAAGTGTGTGTGGGGAGGATGAGAAAGTTAAATTCTGCAGATGGAAATCTCTTCCATAGAACTGTCTAGTGGATCCAAGCCACTGTCTAGGATGCCTTGATTCCTGTGATCCACACATACCCAACCTCAAGGTATCTTTCTGCTACATCTCTGTGTGATATACTTCTATGACATTGCTTCTTTCTAAGCCTCCAATGGTGACTGACATAGATGTAAATTTCAGGGGGAGCTCAGGGGCTCAAGCCTCCGGGTTTAGCTGGGGGGGAGGCACTAGTTGCCTCCCCGGCCAACAAGTGCCAGGAAATATTTTGTTTTGTAAGTTTTATTTACCGGTTTTCCACTTAGTTATTATTTACATGTATTCATCCATATTTATTTATTTATTTATTATTTGTATTTTTATCCCGCCCTACCCGTAGGCTCATATATACATTTGAGTCTGTAATTTCCATACTTTGTTAATCCAGTTATACAGGCTTTCAAAAAATACACTTTCATCTTTCCCTTGAAGAATTAGACTTAGTTTGTCAATTTATGCTACTTCCAACAATTTGCATATTATTTCCCCTCTTGTGGGGAATTTATCTTGTTTCCAATATCTGGCCAACAGTATCCTTGCGGTTGTCAATATTTAACAAATATTTATCATTTTTTGTAACTCTCTGGTATCATGTTCAATAAAGTTATTTCAGTAGTTAGGACCAAGTTTAAATTCATAGTATCTAAAATTATCTTTTGTATCATCTACCAATATATATGGGTTTTCCCACAATGCCACCACATATGAAAGAAAGTCCCTACGTTTCTTTTACATTTCCAACAGATTTTGGATATCAATGGTTGACACTTAGCTATCCTATCAGGAGACCAATACCACCGGTGGAAAACTTTATAAATGTTTTCTTTATAATAAGTCGCTCTCATATATTTCAACGGTTTCCATATACTTGCCCATTGATCTATATCTACTGTATGCCCTATATCTTTCATCCATGCTACCATCGTTGAGTTAACCCTTTCGTCTTGTAAATATTCTTCCAACAGAAATCTATACATTCTCTGAATCATTTTGTCGCTTGTTGATAACCAGATCTTATCTAATTGTGTTTTTACTTCTTGGAATCCTACTATTGCATCTTTAGTATATCTAGATCGTAGTTGCATAACGTCCCACCAAGTTAATTCTATTTTATATAGTTTTGATAATGTTTCTTCGGATTTTAACTTATTATTCTCATCCAACAATATTTCATAACTTTCTCTACCGCATGGTTTTATGAGAGAGGGTTTTATGTATGCTTCTAGAGGTGATACCCATTTTGGTGTCTTTCTATAATATTTTTCTTTAATTTCATTCCATGTCCATAATAGGGCTTCCCTTATCATATGTTGTCTAAAATTTGAATGTATCCCACAAGGGTATCGGTGAGCGGATTAGTGGATGCAGGTGGAGGAGACCCTTCATAAATCTCTTAGAGACTGGGTGAGAGAAAACAGAAAAACCATTGAAGCCCGGATGGTAGGCCGAAATGGCTGACAAATACACTCTGAGTGAGAAGTGCGAGATAAGCTGTTAACTTGAGCGTGTGTACCTCGTGGAATAGGAGAGCTCCTCCCTCTGCCAGGAGCAGACCTAGCACCTGTGGGAGAGGAAGACACGCCTTGGCTAGCGAGAGGAGATTGGCGAACCAAGGTTGCCTTGGCCACCAGGGGGCGATCAGGATACACCTTGTATGGACCCTCATGAGTGGTCTCTGTGCATCACACCCATGGGAGATTGAAAAGCAGTGGCTCACCTGAAGGTGGGAGCTGTTGCAATTCAATATTCTGCCGACAAAAGGACTAGACGACCCAGGTCCACTCTGTGGCATTCACGAACATCAACAGCATAGTGCTTGGTGAAGATGTTCGGAGTAGACCATGTCACAGCCCCACAGGTTTCCGACAGGGAAGCACCCTTCAAGAAGGCTGCTGGGAGAGACCCCTGCTAAGCAGGTCCACATGCACATTGGCCTTGCCAGCAATGTGTGAGGCAATGGGAAAGATGTGCAGAGGCATGCACCAGGCCCAAAGGTCCAGAGCCAGGAAGCAGAGACTGTGGGAGACCATCCCACCCTGCCTGTTGACATAACTGAGGGCCGTCATATTGTCGGTTAAGACAGTTACGCATTGTCCTGCGAGCAGAGGCTGGAAACATTGAAGGGCCAATTTTATTGCCAACAGTTCCAGAAAGTTTATGTGTCTCCTTGAGGATACAGCATCCCACCTGTGACCTACAGAGAGGCTGTTGAGGTGGGCTCCCCAGCCCCACAGCGAAGCGTCAGTTGTGAGGGTGAGAGTAGGAGAGGACTGAACAGGATCCCCTCTGTAAGGTTGTGTGAGTGCGTCCACCACAGGAGGACCTCTTGTGGCAGGGGAAAACAAACTGATTGGGACATCCGTAGGGGCTTGAAGTGACGGATGAGCCAAAGCTGGAGTGGTCGCATTCGCAAATTTGCAAAACGGAGGACTGCAGTTGTCGCCACCATTAGGCCCAGGAGGTGTTGAATCTGGAAGGCGGAGGAGGTTCCTTGTAGTCGAACCTGTTCTGCCAAAACGGTTAGGGTTCGTGCCCTGTCCTGGGGCAGGAAAGCTGCGCCCTCTTTGGAGTCGAGTATCGCCCCTATGAACTGCACTCTTTGAGAAGGGACTACGCAAAACTTTTTGTGGTTGACCCTGAGTCCCAGACAATGAAGGAGATTGAGGGCCTGAGATATTTGACAAATGAGGAGGACCCTGGAAGGGGCGACCAGAAGCCAATCGTCCAGATACGAGAACACGGTCAGGCTACAAAGGCGGAGATGCGCTACAACAACTACCATTGTCTTGTTAAAGACCCTCGGGGCCGTGCTGAGGCCAAACAATAGACTCCTGTATTGGTAGTGGCTGCCTCCTATTGTGAATCGGAGGTATTTGCAATGGATGGGGTGGATAGTTAAATGGAAATAGGCATCCTTGAGGTTGAGGGTGGCCATCCAGCATCCCTGGGATAGGAGAGGCAGAATGACGGGAAGGGATGTCATCTTGAATTTTTGGTACTGTATATAGGCGTTGAGGCCATGAAGGTCTAAGATCGGCCTCTGCCCATCGTCCCTCTTGGGAACCACAAAGTATCGGGAATAAAAACTGAGTCCCTGGTGATCTAGAAGCACGGGTTCTATAGCACCCTTTGACAGAAGTGTGGTGACCTCCTCGAGGAGGCATGACTACAGGGGAGTGATGACGACTACAGGGAGAGGTGGGAGTTCCATGAATTAGATGGAATAGCCCTTGGCTAAGATGGAAAGGACCCACTGGTCCGACGTAATGGTGGCCCAGGCTCGTAAATATGGATGAAGGTGGGTAGGGTTGGAAGAGGTAGACAGGCGGAAGTCAAAGGCCCTGCTTGCTGGGTTTGGGTTGTTTTGGTCTGACAGTCTGCTGTCCAGAACTGTATCTCTGTCTGGCCTGGTACTGGCCTATTTGCAGACGGGGACCGACATGGCCTGTAGTCTTCATCCGGCGACGGCTTAGCATATTGGCGTCTGGAACCGTAACGAGACGAGTGAGGATGAAAATGGCTTAGAGGGGGCAGCGACCCCCAGCAACCTTGAGGCCTTAATGCTTTTATTCATTTTCTGGAGCGTCGAATCAGTGGATGTGTGGAAAAGACCCTGGCCATCAAAAGGCAAGTCCTCTATGTATGCCCTGGTGTCAGCAGGGAACGCGGTGGTTCTAAGCCAGAGGAATGCCTACGGAGGGCAACTGCAGATGATATTGTTTTGGAAAACGTATCCAGAGCATGTTTGGATGAGTTGATGATTTGTTTAGAAAGCAGCAAGCCTTCCTTCTGCAGCTTCCTGGCCTCCTGACGTTTGTCATCAGGCACAGAGGTAAAAAGGTCAGTAAAGCACTCCTAGAGCAAGTACTGGTAATGGCCCATAGAAGCAGCATAATTAGATGTCTTAATGCCGAGGGCTTCTGCCGAGTAAAAGCAACAACCAATGGAGTCTAACTTCCTGCTTTCGTTATCTGAAGGGGTAGCAAGAGTACATTTACTCCTTGAGGCGGATGACACGACCATGGAATTAGGCTTGGGATGAATTCAGCCTCCGCCTCCTGGACCCAGTACACATGATCCAGACATCTGGATGACACTGGAGCAGAGGAAGGCTTGTCCCACGGGGCCTTAGCCACCTGTAGGAGGACGGTCGACATCGGGAGAGCGATCGAGGTGGAGGTATCGATCTGCATGACATCGAAAACAGTGTCCTACACTGAGGGTTGGGGCTGGATGATTGACAGGCCCAGGGAATATGCCATCCTCTTTACCAAATCTCCATATGAAGAGAGATCCTCAGAAGGCGAGATCGGCAGGTTGTCTAATACCGTAGCCTTTGGGGAAGGACCCTCAGGTGACTCAGGACATTCCGAATCTTCAGTGTCCATATCAGAGACATAGGATCTTGAAGGTGATGGCAGTGCCGCAGGGGTATCCGGTATTGGGGGAACTTTGGTGGCAAAGCAGGGGTGGAATGGAGAGGAGAGGGCGGATGACAAGGTTCCTCTGAGGCTTTGGATTGCAACGTGGAAGGCTTGGATTTACGGTGGGGAGAGCGTGAACAAAGTGATCCACAGTCCCAGTCCGACTGTGGCCTAGGCGTCAGCCATGGCATCGATGCCGCCATCGGATAGGATGTAAACCAACAAGGCATGTGTCCCCTATGATCCCGCGGTACCGGGGGGTCAAAGTAGGTCAGAGAGTGCGGCCTTAATTCTCGTCTAGGTGAATATGTGAGCATGGGCCTGGAACGATGGTAATCTGGGCACTCCTCAGGTCAATATCGATACTCTTGGCCTCTGGGCAATCGGGATTGATGGTGTCGGGAGCCCGGCACCGACCGATCACTCTCCCAGGAAATCACCGACTGGGAACGATGTTGACGAGGTCAATGCAAAACCATTTCCTCAACTTCAAACGGCGAGGCCAAAATTGGTCCGGAGTCGACAGAAGCCTCCGATACTGGGGGGTTCAGGTGCCGGATTGGTGAGTCCAGTAACTCAATTGTAGGCAGCTCTGGTATCGGAGTATCAATGACGTCGTGTTGCGTCCACTGGAGAGGGGGTAATGCAGAGCCTGAATGCACATTATCGCTGCTCACTTTCTGAGACTGACGCATAGTGCCGGTGAGAGAAGACCTAGCTTTCACGTGCTTCTCTTTTTTCTTCTTTTTGGCCGGTGTAGAGGCGGATGAGGCCTCGCTCGACACCAAGCGCTTAGAAGACTGTTCCCCATCCGATGCCGACTTTGCACAGTATGGGGGATTCGGTGCCGAGGTGTCTCCTGATGTCGACTTGGTTGCCGTTGATAGGGAGATTGCAGGAGTCTCAGCCGACATATTTCCCACAGGCACAGGGGTCAATGCTGATTCCCAAAGCGCTACTTGAAGTCTCGAGGCTCTGTTCTTGCCAGTTTGGTTCGAGAACTTCACACAATGGCGGCAAGCTTCTGGGCAATGAGTCTCCCCAAGGCCAATAAAACGCTTCTTCACCGACCGGCAGAAACAAGCTGTTAACAGCGTGGCGGTCAGAAGAGAACTGACGGGATGTCCATGCCCCTCCTCCTTGGGCATGCGCAGTGGGGTTCCCGCACATGCCTGGAGGAGAGGCGTGAAGATCCCTTTGTGATCTTTGCATACTACTGATTCGGATCAGCGCAGGCATATAATCCCATGGGTGTGATGCACAGAGACCACGAAGAAGATCCTATCTTTCCCATAAATGCCAGGAAATATTGACAGACTCACATGAGGAACTCAGTTACAATGGCAGCTGAGACACAAGACTGCCCACCTTTCCTGTTGTATCATATTAGATTTTCCATGATTCTCATAACTCATAACAAGAACTTTCTGATTAAACTGATCAGAAAAAGCAGGCCGACTTGATGTAAGCATGGAGGTAGAGTCTGGGTAGGCATAGTACTAAGGGTATGACCTGACAGCCTTCACCTCAACAACTTAAAAGAGAGGCATAAGAACAAAGAGTCTTCCAAGGAAGTGTCTGTTCCTTTTAACTAACATCCTTTTCACACCTGTTCTTTCCTTCCATGTGTTTGCCCCAATAAAACAATATTCCACAATCAGGGGGTCATCAAGTGACATTTACACCTATGGGGTAATAACCAAGAACATTTACAAACATTTACTTTAAAAAAAATTGAAGCAAATCTGGACTTTTTTATACATATTAACCAAATCATATTATTCACTATTCTCTGTCTGAAAGGAACTATGAAGAAAATTGTATTTTGTAAGAATTTAAAATAGCTGGAAAAACCCTTTAATGATTTATAACAATAATGAAATAACAAATATAGAAAATTCCATATAACTGTTAAAAATCATATGACTATGAAGAACTGGTAACCACAGATTAACTAAATAATCAAAACATAATACTGTATCACCCTTACAGCTCTATCTATAATAGATATAAAAAGCTGTCTATTTATTCTCAAATTCACTACTTGGTCTGTTTTTTATATGATTAGTCAATTTTGCCATAACAGCATATTCTTCCATCTTATCTTTCCATTCTTCAAGATTTGGGCAGAACTCCATTTTCCATTCCTAGATCCTTTCCAGTCCAGTTTCCACCCAGGTTATGGGACTGAGTCAGCACTGGTCGCTCTTGTTGACGACCTCCGAAGGCATCTGGATCGAGGTGGTGTGGTGGCACTGCTATTGTTAGATTTGTCGGCCGCGTTCGATACGGTCGACCACCAGCTGCTGGCTCGCCGCCTCGCTGACGTGGGGATCCAGGGGCTTGCCCTTCAATGGCTTGTCTCTTTTCTCCAAGGTCGGGGACAAAGGGTGGCGATAGGGGACCAGCAGTCCAGGAGGCATCCTCTTAAATGTGGGGTGCCTCAGGGGGCTGTATTGTCCCCAGATTGCCCGGAGGTATGGGCTTGGGTGTCATCAATATGCAGATGACACCCAGCTATATCTGATGCTGGGCAGCCGGTCTGGCTCTAGCCCAGAAGATTTTCACCAAGTGTTGCAGGCTGTAGCTGGTTGGCTCAGACTGAGTCGGCTGAAACTAAACCCGGCAAGGACGGAGGTCCTGGGTCTGAGTAAGGTCGGTTCGGGGGTGGGGCTCCCTCTCCCGACCTTTGATGGGACTCCTTTGGTGCCAGTGCCGGTGGTTAGGAGTTTGGGAGTGCTCCTGGACTCCACTTTAACTATGGAGGCCCAGGTGGCGGCCACTGCCAAATCAGCCTTCTACCATCTTTGGCTGGCTTGGCAGTTGGTCCCCTTCCTTGACCGCGATGATCTGGCCACAGTGATCCATGTGACAGTCACCTCGAGGCTAGACTACTGTAACGTTCTCTACATGGGGCTGCCTTTGTCACAAATCCGGAAGCTGCAGCTAGTGCAGAATGCTGCAGCTAGGCTGCTGATGCGCCTTGCTAGGCGGGAGCACATCTGGCCTGTGTTGAAAGCACTGCACTGGCTGCCAATAGCGTACCAGATTCACTTCAAAGTGCTGGTTCTTACCTTTAAAGCCCTATATGGCCAGGGTCCGACATACCCAAGGGACCGCCTCTCCCCATATGTTCCCCCAAGGGCACTTTGGTCAGGGTCTCAACACCTCCTAGTGATGCCAGGCCCCAAAGAGGCCAGATATGCTGTAACCAGGGCCAGGGCCTTCTCGGTGGCGGCTCCTACCTGGTGGAATGAGCTCCCGGAGGAGATCCGGGCCCTGCAGGACCTTGGGCAGTTCCGCAGGGCCTGTAAGATGGAGCTCTTCCACCAGGCTTTTGAGTAGGAGCCGCCACCACCACCACAGTACTCCACCACCGTAGATAACACCGGGGTTTGTGATGGCCCTGTCACAAGATATAATATCACGTGGAACCATACAATTGAACTGAATCTAACATTCCCGGGATACCATGGAATTGGGACTACCACCCCCAGGATACCATCTTGCGATTGAAGAAGAAGAAGAAGAGAAGAGATTGGATTTATACCCCGCCCTTCACTTGGAGTCTCAGAACGGCTTACAAACTCCTTTCCCTTCACCTCCCCACAACAGACACCCTGTGAGGTGGGTGGGGCTGAGACAACTCTGACACAAACTGCTCTTTTTCAAGGACAGCTGTGCCAGAGCTTGTAACTGACCCAAGGTCACATCAGCAGGTGCAGGTGGAGGAGTGGGGAATCAAACCCGGTTCTCCCAGATTAGAGTCCGCACACTCAACCACTACACCAAACCAGATCTTTCAAAACTTCTGGAGCACTTTATACTGTTTTAAATGTTGGTTTTATCTTGTTTTATTAACTATTGGCGTTTTTGCCCTAATTATTGGCACATGTTGCCCTATTGTGAGCCGCCCTGAGCCCATTGTGGGGAGGGAGGGCTATAAATTTGAACAAATAAATAAATACATAATAAATATTTAGTTGCAAACACTACTCATGCTGCTATTAACATATATCAGAATAGTTAATGTGCTGCTCTTTCAATATTCATGGGTATAATTCCCAATAACATAATCTCTGGTTCCATGGCAAATTTTGTGTTCAGAATTTTCTGAATTTCAGCATGTAGTTCTTTCCAGTATTTACTAGTCTTTTTACAGTACCACCACATATGATAGAAGATACCATCGATCTCTTTGCTCTTCCAACACTTTCCAAAATAATTTTTGTCCATTCTACCTATAGCTTTCGGAGTGGTATACCAATGAAAGAACATCTTATACCAGTTTTCTCTAAATGTCTGACTTGCTGTAAATTTTATATCTTTCATCCACAGATTTTCCCATTGTTGAAATGAGATTTCTTTATCAAAATTCTGCATCCGTTTCATCATACACATCTTGACTTGTTCTGTTTCTCTGTCATATTGAAGTGTTTATAAATGTGTCCTAGAAGATGATCTTTTAAATTCAATACTATCTTTTCAAAGTCAGTCAGATCTCTCAATCTGTCTTTTCCTGCACATGTTATTTCTTTAATTCTTGATGTCAATTGGAAAATATGTTAGCCATTCTTTTTCTCTTGTTCACTAATAGTCTGCCAGGTTTAAATTTTCCCTTGCATGTTAATCATGTCTGATATGTTATAAAATCATTGTTTTTTCCTCTCAGATTCATAATAAGGACCTATTCGTGACATTATAGGCAATGTGGGCGGACTAATTCTTGTATTTAACAACCACCAAGTTTTCAAAAAGCTGTCTCTAATAATGTGACTTTTATATTTCATTTCTTTTTGAAGCGCTCTACCAGGGTAGAAAGCAAGAAATTGCAAGTAGATAAATAGGTACCACTTCGGTGGGAAGGTAACAGCGTTCCGCGCGCCTTGGTGTTTAGTCATGCCGGCCACATGACCACGGAAACGTCTTCGGACAGCGCTGGCTCTTCGGCTTTGAAAATGGAGATGAGCACCGCAACCCTAGAGTCGGATTCGACTGGCTTTCGAGCAAGGGAACCTTTACCTTTACTTACCAGGGTTTTAAATCCAAAGATATGTATGCAAGTCTTCCGTCAGGTCGGCAGCTTCATATTTCATCAGTCTTTCATATGGATTTTTAATCCAATCAGAAATCCATACCAAACCAGCTGCTTGATAATATAGCTTAATATTAGGTACTGCTAGGCGGAAGAAAAGAAACTGAGGGGAAGTGATGCTACCTCACATAGCTGTGGGCAGGGTCAAGCTTACAGCTCCAGCACACAGCGCCCTCTGGAGGCTTAAAGCTATATACCTACTGATCAGCAGGCCTGCGCACTCCCCATGTGGGACTGCACAGAAGATCGAGGATGAATATTTGATTTTATTGTAATTTTAAAAAATGTTTAAGTTTAGTTTATTGTCTTAGCCATTGGCCATAACAACACAAAATAAATCAAAGCACAACAGACATTATACATCAATAACTTGCAGTAAGTCCTAGACTCAGTCTTATCTTTTTTTATCTTTTTTGCCACCAGTGCAAACAAATTTATCTTTTTTGCCACCAGTGCAAACAAAGCCATTCTGCTAGTAACATGTGCATCAATATCAGAGAGCAAGAAAACGGTCAAATCCTGCTCTGAAATTCCATTATACAGAGGTACAATAGGATAAATAAACTTTTGCCTAAGTGATTCATGCCATGAACATCTCAGAATGTAATGCTCGACATCATCCACTGATTTAAAAATGTAAATAAAATAACACTTTGCATTGTTAATTAAAAGTTATATTTCAGCTGTCTGAAGATCATTTGTTGACGCCAAATGTGTTTTGCAAGTTGAACCTAAAGAACAGAAATTTACCATGCACAGGAATGCAGTCATTTCCCATAAACTTAAAAATTATGTGACTTTTATTAATAACTAGGAGTAAGGCCCATTGCGGGAAGAAATACAACGAGCTCTAGAAGGAAGCTTCAAGTGAGTGTCCCAGCTGTGGTTGGTGGAGCGGCAGAGGGAAGGTGAAAATAGAGGGAGGCAAGCCGAGTTTATTTCCTTCTGCTTAGCTATAAGGAAGGGCTGTCTCAAGTCATTTTGCTGCCCCGTGGGTAGTATGGGAGGACAGCCTCATGGTAACAGGTATGGTTCCCTCCACCCCTGACTTATGTTGATTTGGGGTTATGCAGTGGCAGCTAAGGTAGAAAACCACCTCCTCCTATGCCATGTCTTCTGGGTTCCAAGGGGTTGGAAAGTGGTTCCATAGCCAATTACACGGTTGCCAACTCTGGGTTGGGAAATACCTGTAGATTTGAGGGGCAGAGCCTGGGGCGGGAAGGGGAGGGGAGGGACCTCAGCAGGGTATAATGCCATTGAGTCCACTGGCCAAAGCAGCCATTGTCTCCAGGAGAACTGATCTTGGTCATCTGGACATCAGTTGTAATAGCTGGGAAATTTTCTGTAGGGGAAATGATGTGCTGTGGCTGGGGAACACAGTGATTTCTGGGAGATCTCCAGGCCCCACAGGGAGATTGGCAACTCCAGTGACCGTTTAAAGGAAGATTGGGATATGTATTTTGCAACAGCAAACTGAATGTTAGAGGCAAAGGCCAATCAGGCCGCATATGCAAACAACCTCTGTGTTCCAACTGGCTCAGGTGGCATATGCAAATGAGGAGAGGAACAGCAAACTGTTTAGAATGCTGGAGGCGGGACTCAGGCAATGCAGCCAGTGGATAGGGACAGCTTCTGAGTGACACATAATGGAGACAACTGATTTAAGAGTGTGTGGAATGTTCAGAAAGTGCCACCCCACTTCGCAATTATATATAAGGAGAGATTTGTTCTGAATGTTTTTAAGTTTCTAAGCAGTGTGCTAAGAAGGCAAGGTATATAAAATCCTAGGTGGCATAACTGTGAGTTTCTTTGGCGTCATGGCTATGGGCGCTGTTCTGAATTGTCTCAAAAATGTACTTGTACTCACTTGTAGGATATGGGATTGAAGTGAGAAGAAGATTGCTACTACACTGAACTCTGTACATTGCTCAGAAATTGAGTGCACAGCAACTGTTTTGTATTCTGCCCTGACTCAGAGACTTCAGCCATGCATTTACCAATCTGTGATACCATAATTTAGTAAATTTCAGTACAAAGTCACCCTTATGGATAAGGCAGAAACAAGACTCCTGTAAATGAATGTCCAGGAAAACTTTTAAAATATTCCTCTACAGGCTTTTCTGTATTGTCTTTCTTATTGTCAAATTTGTGACCATTAGTTTGTTCTATGCACATGGTGTGTATATTTGTAGATCTTAAAGTATCCAAAAAGTGAATTTCAAAAACAGGACACAGCAGGAGATGACTGAAATACCACTATAACCAGTGCCCCCCATCTTTCCCTAGGTTTGACCCAGCCCAGGGGTGTTGTTAGGAGGGTGCTCAGGAGTACCTGGGCCACCCTAAAGAGTTTGTACTCCCTGGGCCACCCTAAAGAGTTTGTACTCCCTAGTGGAGGAATTGGTAAGTGCTTAAATGTCTAAAAAATCATTACTGTGTATTTCTGTATTGACTATTTTATTTTGTGAGGCTTAAGAAAATATTCTGATGAAGATTTAATTGAAAAGAGAGTATTAATATCTGGAAACCTCTTCAATAAAATTGGACTTCTGGAATTTAGAAGCCTTGTGACCTTTTCTGCAAGCAAGTTTACTTCCATTTCTTACAACACACGGACTTTACCTTCAAGTTTTTTATAGGGTCATTTCCACATACGTGTTGGGTTTTCCTGTTTTTTGTATGCTATCAAGAACAGCAAAAAAGATTTACAGTCATGTAAAATTTGGTCACACACACTAAATGATCCACTTTCAAACTGGATTTTTACTGTGTGAACTGACAAAATCCAGTTGGAAAGTGCATTGAAAGTGGATTGTTTAGTGTGTGTGACCACAGCCCCAGGTAACCTTAAAAAAAAATCCCACACATCTTCTGTTTATTTGGCAAATTAATGCAAGCAGTGATTGAATCCTCTTAGTTAGAGGTTCTGATGACATTTTCCTTACCTTCATTCCTTTTACAAATCCAGCCAGCCAAGGAAGAACAATCAGCTTTTCTAACGATTCCATTGCTATCCATCTGTGTACATGAGTCAGTAGCTTTTTCAAATTTGTCTTCACTGAAGATCAAAGGCACAAGACAATTATTCTAAAATGTGGATTGAAAGACTAAATACAAATCTAAATGAAATAGAGATGAGGGAAGATGTTTTTAAATTGATATATGGCAAAATTTGATGTTGAAATTGAAATTTGTTCCCCAGTTTCAATATTCAGGTTTTGGAATCTAAAGTTGGCATTCTAATTAAAATTAAAATATTTTGGATTTCATTGCCTATTCAATGGGATGTTTCTTGACTGGCTGAAAGAATTAAATTTGTACATAATTTACTAGATGCTATTGTAAGTCAGATGTTAGATACTGTTAAAAACATTAGTTGCTACTTCTAAATATTGCCTTCTGGTGGTGGAAAGTGTCGTCAAGTCACAGCTGACTCATGGCGACCCCAATGGGGTTTTCAAGGCAAGAGATGTTCAGAGGCAGTTTGCCATTGCCTGTCTTTGCGTCACTACCCTAGTATTCCTTGGAGGTGGGAGGTCTCCCACTCAATACTTTCCAGGGCTGACCCTGCTTAGCTTTCAAGATCTGATGAGATTGGACTAGCCTGGGATATCCAGGTCAGGGCATTGCCTTCTTCTTTACATTAATAGTTATCAGTGTCAAATGTTTACAGCTACTGCAAAAATTATGAGATGTTAGACTGAGTGTGTGTCTCTGCGATAACAATTTACATTTATTGTAAATCTGTAACCAGCCTCCCAGATCAGACAGGCAGCAACATTATGAGATTCTCCTAATAAAGCAGATAAGGCATAAAGAACAGTCACTAATTTGTACTACTTTAGTGCCACTGTTGGCACATTCTGAAGAACATCTTCTGAGCCATAGTTCAAAGACAAAAACTACAAAATAATTACTGCAGATCTTCTGACTGTGCTGAAGATTAACATCTTAAAAGAGAAAATTAACAAGGTCCTTCAGCCCCAGAGAGGAACAAGGCAGGATGTGAAATAATAGAAGTCCTCTGTCTGCAGGAACAAAGAAAGCCGAGACAATGATTGGGACCACTCCCTGTTGTGTGTCAGAATGGGTGGGGAACTGCAGAAGGGAAAGGGAGGGCTCCTGATTTTTAGAATGTTCTGAATATCTTCTTCATAGCTGGCCTGCACCATACCCAATGCAGGGCTGCAGATAATTCACAACAATGAATCCTAAGTATGTTGTCTTGAGTTCCCTGATGGAAGACATGTGCAATAAATAGGGCAACAAACAAATAAATGTAGGTTCTCTTACAAGTCCAACGGATCTTTAGCTTTTGCCTTTGCTGAGCCTATCCACATAAAGTCCTTGATCATAGAAGACAGCCAAATCTAGAGTAAGAAAATATTTACTTTAGACAGTGGCTTCCAGGGTATCTGAAGGACAGAATCTCAATAGTTCTCTGAATCTTAACACTTGCAAGCATGACAGAGAAGTGTCAAGCTGTTTCCAGTCCTTCCTCTAATGCCCTCATCAATGGCAGCCAGAGACAAAAGGACAGAGATGGATTAGATACAACAGAGGGGGCTCTTAGCTGCTTCCTACCCTCCTTCCTATAGGCCAGTGATGGCGAACCTTTTAGAGACCGAGTGCCCAAACTGCGACCTAAAACCCACTTATTTATTGCAAAGTGCCAACACAGCAATTTAACCTGAATACTGAGGTTCTACTTTAGAAAAAAACAACTCATACATTAACTTAAGATGATCCAAACAAAGTAAGGAAAGCAATACCAAATGCTTGCATTTACTTAAAATTATTTGGCAGAGAATTCGACACTTTAATGATGGTCTGGGCCTGGCTGGGGCGATGGCATGCATGCCCACAGAGAGGGCTCTGAGTGCCACCTCTGGTACCCGTGCCATAGGTTCGCCACCACTGCTATAGGCACAGTTGAACACTGAAAAGGCATGGAGCAGCAATGGAGGGAACCAAGCTACTTCCTGCCCTCCTATTGATGGCTCCATCAGCACTTGGAATTCAGAATTCAAAGTCATATTCAGGAGATAATAGAAAAAATAATAGTCCAAATATGGCATTTGCCTCTGTATTTGCTGATGTAATGCAGTGTTCACAGATAAAACTCCTTTAATTAGTGAGAGGCAGATTTAGCAAAACAACACTGATAACTGGTTCTGCAGACAGTTATGCCAGGTGACCTCAAACTCTTCACCTTGAAATGTAGTTCTGGAGATAGAATTTTGAAATCTAGTCACAACCAATGCTCCTTCTAAGCTGTGGAGTCCTGTGAGCAAAAATTCTACTTTGTGAGGTACTGGCATTAAAATTGTGAGTGAGCAATTTGGCTACTGCATAAATTAGTTTGCTTTGGAGCCATCCTTCCTGAGCTAAGACAAAAATGTGTGAGCTGGAGGCTAAAAAAACTATGAGCTAGCTCACACTAACTCAGCTTAGAGGGAACACTGGTCACAAGGTCTACAAAGATCTCCAACAAATGTTGATGAGGCATATCCACAGAACCCCTCACCTCACTTTCCACCCTCAACAGAAATTGATTGAAACTGTAAATTAAGGCTCAATCCAAGCATATGAATATACTTCTAAGTGGAATATAGCTCCCTCTCAATGTTCATTGGTAAACCTATTTCACTCTACTTCCCATCTATCTAGACTTTGAAGAAAGAGAAAAAAGGTTCTAGTTTAATCTAATCATGGAATTTATGTGGGGAGCTGTATGATACTGAACAATGAATTCCAGACCCATAACATTATTTCAGAACTTTTTAGGTTATATCGCAAATGATGGAAGAGAGCTCGGCAAACTCTTCTTACTCTCAAAATGTATATGGAATTTACAGCTGAAGGAGGGAGCTTTTCAGTTGAAGAGTAAATACCATTTACACATCTACAAACATGGCTCCATTGCTGCATAAACATGTATGTATGCTACCTTTTCCTTCTGATCACTTGGCTCTGGCAACAGTGAAGTTTCATGGTAAGCAGTACAAAAATCCAGCGCTTTTGCCCAGGTTGAATGTATCACTGACTCTATATAGTAACAGTTGTTTTCCCAGTACCACCACCCAGGATCCTTTGGGCACTTCAGATTAATCACACCTGAGAAATAAACAGCAACATTTTGAAAAAATAGCTCCCAAGTCAGTTGTCTTTTTAAGTGATATTATGGGTCACACTGGCCACTATTGTTGAACCAAAAAAGGTACTGTTAATTAATGAAGCAGTTGTATCCAGTTGTATGGTAGAATTATGCCCTAATGCTTGTGACAGTATTCCAGCTTGGATCCAGTCAAGCATTGCGATCCACAGAGCATGAATTTCTCCCCCCCCCCAGTTGCAGACGAAACTGTCCACAAAACACTGTTCCACAGTCCTCCTGGAGCAGAATCTGTGCTGCAGCAGGAGATAAGAAAGTTGCACCCTGCAGAGAGAAATCCTTCCACCCATGGAAATGCTTGTCTGGATACAAGTCTCTGCCCATTTACTGCAAGAAACCTTTTTAAAAAGCATTTATTTTCACAGGGACCACTGGGAACTATATTCAGCTCAATATGCCAACTTCAAGGCCATCGTCAGTGCTAAATTTCAAACCTGATACTAATTTTATAAGAATGTTTTGGTATGTGCATCTGCATGATAAGTATTCTATTAACTTGTGAAATAGTCTGTTGCAATATTTTAACTGTTTCATGACAAACCAGCTATTAGGCTGCATTCAGCAATGCACAAGTGGATAAGTAAAGTATACTCAGTGTAGAAAAATTCAGGTGAGTAGCCGCATTGGTCTGAATCAGCACAACAAAGTCTGAGACCAGTGGCACCTTTATTGCCAACAAATCCCATGAAATAAGATAAAAAAAATTATTCAAAGTATAAGCTTTTGTGTGCTTGCTTTGAATATAACTTACTTTGAATAAAACTTTGCTGGTCTGATGAAGTGTGCTTGCACATGAAAGCTTATACTTTGAATAAAACATTGTTGGTCTTAAAGGTGCCATCATACTCAGTGTAATTCAGGTTGGGGAAACAGTAGCACAACGGCTACAACATCACAGTGTTTTAACATAATTTTAATGAAATTAACAATGGAGCAAAGGAATACATTGCATCAGAAGAAACATTTTGTGCTATGTGTGCACAAGGAGATAGTGGGGATACAACTGCTTTCATTCAGTAAGAAGTTAATTTTAGTGTTTCCACTCGCAGAAGGACTCATGCGCACACAGAAATCCAACTCAATTATTTAAGTTACAAGAGCTAAGCTAAAGTTTTCATAGAAAAGGTGGGATTTGAAGGGAGAAACGTGACACCTTATAGCAGTTATGAAAGGGCATTCCTGGCATGGGACTACCCAGGTTTAAGGGATGGAGTATTTTAAGAAGGAAACTTTGGAGCAGTTGAAAGCAGTGGATTCAAAAAATGTGAAGATGACAACCATAATAAAAATGAAAACAGGGACAGAAAGAAAGTGTGAAGCAAGAACACAGAGTGCTCTAACGATGAGAATAAGCAGTTTGTGCTGGATGTGAAATGGAGCTGGAAACTAATTTGGGGAGGGTCACATGGTCTGAAAGATGAAAAAGGTGAATGGTTTTAGCAATAATGTATTATACAGAGGTGAGGGGACTGATATGTGACAAGGTAAGGACAATAAGAACACTGCAGTAGTTGTCAGGAAGTGGCCAGATTTTTAGTTGCTGAATTGGCACACATTTAGGACTCGTCCAGTCAACCTCCTTCTCCTGCTAGAAAGCCCATGCCTTAACAAGATCATGCTAAAAAGGGCGGGGGGAGAGGGGAGAAAGAAAAACAGGGCAAAAAACCAGGTTGCTTACCTGTAACTGATGATCTTCGAGTGGTCATCTGTGCAGTAACACACATGGGTTCTGCACCTGCGCTCGAATCCGACCTCAGAGAACTATAAGAGCTAGCCTCTAGTTTTGGTGTGCTTCCTTCCCACACTCGGGGGAGTAGACACCAACTGTGCATGTCTGGAGTGGGGAAGGAAATGCCCTCCCACTCAGTTTCTTCCAACCACTGCTAGCAGTCCCAGAAGACAGCAATACGTGTGGGAGATGCCAGCAGTGGGGAAGGCTGGGGGGGGGCGTGTGTGACTGCACAGATGACCACTCGAAGATCATCAGTTACAGGTAAGCAACCTGTTTATCTTCTTTGTGGTCTCTGTGCAGTCCCACACATGGATGTTTAGCAAGCTTCAGTAGTAGAATGTTGGGTGCTAGCAGCTCCACAGTACAGAGAAAGAAAACCCACCACACAGTGAAAAGAAAGAAGGAAGGTATAGGATCACATACCCATAATGGCCTACCTGGTAGATGAAGGATGTCAACCATCAGTGGAAAACGAATCACTGCACCGATTGGCCGAAAGACACATTCCGTCATGCCCGAACATCAAGGGCATAATGCATGACAAAGGTCATTTGTGAGGACCATGTGGCAGCAGTGCAGATGTCCTCCAGAGGGACACCTTTGAGAAAAGCTGATGATGCAGAGACAGCCCTAGTTGAGTGAGCTCTCGGTGTGAAAGGTGAAGGCTGTTTCACCAACTTGTAACTGAGCGAGATAGTCAAGGTGATCCATTCTGACAAGCATTGAAAGGAGATTTTATGTCCCAAACAGGGCTTGTTGTAAGCCACGAACAAATGAGGGTCCTGGCAAAAAGAAGACGTTCCGGGAAGGTAGAAGGAGAGTGCTCTGCAGACATCTAGCATGTGAAGAGCTCTCTGGCCATTGTCTGTCAGATTGGTAAAGAAAGTGGGCAGCACGATAGGCTGGGATAAGTGAAAAGTTGACACTACCTTAGGTAGAACGATAGGATCAGTCTGAAGGACCACCTTGTCCTTGTGGAAAATGGCATACGGTGGATCGGCTCACAAAGCACAGAGATCACTCACTCTCTTAGCCGAGGTGACATCTACTAGAAAGGCAATTTTTCAGGATAGAAGGTGCAGATTTACAGTTGTGAGATTGCAGATAGGTGCACTTTCAATGAGGAATAGCCTAGGCCCAATTGGTGAAGGGAGACTAAGTAGGTAAGAATCACAGGTAGGTGTGCAGTGTTAGGGTCCTCTCCCCAACTGGTGGCATAAAAAATGAAATGTCACCACTTTGCCTGGTAGGAACAGCGAGTAGCTGGCTTTCGGGCATTCAGGAGAACGTGCTGATTTTCTGGTGGGAAGGTTAAGCCATTATTCACCATGCGGTAAGCTTGAGAAAACTGGGGTTGTGATGGAGGATCTGACCACAACATTGAGAGAGAAGATCTGGTGCTGGTGGAAGGTGTTGGTAGACTGCACAAGACAGCTTCAGAAGACTCACAAACCAAGATTGCCTTGGCCACCATGGTGTTATTAAGATGCAGTCCAAGTGGTCCTGGGCGATCTTTTGTATCGTCCTGGTGATGAGCAGAAAGGGGGGGGGACATATAGAGGAGAGGCCCAGTCCACTGGTGCAGGAACGCATCTCCCTGTGAGGCCCCAATGGGGGGCCTCGACTAGAAAACTGGGCACTTCACATTGTCCTGTGCAGCAAAGACATCTATTTCAGGATACCCGAAATCGTGGAAGATGGGCTGCAGATAGCGAGGATGCAATGACCACTCGTGTTCTAGCTGAGAAGAACTGCTTTGGAGTTTTCTATGCCCAGCAAATGAACCGCCATAAGGTGGATGTCTTGTGTCTTGCACCAATGCCTCAGAGCTAGGGCTTTTTTGTAGAGTTTCATGGATACAGTCCCACCCTGCTTGTTTATATAATAGACTGTAGCCATGTTGTAGGGGAGTGCAAAGTGTGCCCCTATGAACTGCAGATCCTGGACAGGGGTCAAGTGGGACTTGGAGAGGTTCACACAGATACCCAAGGATGCCAGAAACTGGAGTGTGGTGACCACATCTCAATGTGAGTGGGAGACTATCAGGCTGGGAGTGGGAGACTATCAGCCAATCGCCAATGTAGGGGGAAACACTTATCCTGCATAGTCTGAGGAAAGCAGCAACCACTGCCATGCATTTTGTGAAGACTCAATGCTGTCGAAAGGCCGAAGGGGAGCACTCAGTATTGGTAGTGATTGGGTCCCACTGTAAATCTCAGGAAACGATGGTGTTGTGGATGGATGGTGACATGGAAGTAGGCATCCTGGAGGTCAAGAGATGCCAGCCAGGCACCCTTGGGGATCAGGGGGAGGATCAAGTGAAGAGTAATCATCAGAATTTTTTTGTGCAGGATGTAGCGGTTGAGTTGTCAGAGGGCCATAATGGGACATTTGCCTCCATCTTGTTTTGGAACGATGGAATATTGGGAGTAGAATCCCTTGTGATGTTGAGTTTGAGGGATGTGTTCTATGGCTCCTTTGGCCAGGAGAGTTTGAACTTCCTCTTGAAGGAAACTGGAAGGAGGAGTCGCCACAAAATGCAGGGCTGAAAGAAACTTGATGGCATATCCTAGGCAAACAATGGTGAGGACCCAGGTGTCTGTGATGATGGATTCCCAAGATGTCAATGAAGGGGTGTAGCCTGATGCCCCAGGCCGGGATAACTGACGGAGGATGAGGAGAACTGTGCTGGAGGGAGTCAAAGAGACTGTTTCGCAGGAGGTGTTGCCTTCTTGGAGGAGGAGGCTCTAGGCTTCTGGTGGTATCGCTGTTTGGCTGAGGGAGCCTTGTGCTTCCAGTAGTCTGATTGATGGGGAGACCAGAAGCGTTTGGGGCCACTGGGCTTCCAAGTTTTGAATCGGGAGGTTCATAGTTGGGAAGATTGTGATACCCCCAACCTGTGAGCTCTCTTACGGCTGTCATCTCTGTTGGTGAAGGTTGTATCTGTGGAGGCATGGAACAGGCCTTCTCCATCAAAGGGTAGATCCTCCACCTTCAATTTTATGTCAGGTTGCAGGGTGATAGAACGTAGCCAAGTGTGTCTTCTGAGGGCGATCGAAGTGACCATGGCCTTTGATGAGCAGGATACTGCATGGCAAACAGTATTGATTTGTTGTTTTGTTAATTTAGACAATTCGTTGAGAAGGGTAGTAGCAGTTTTCTGGGAAGCCTCGGGTAGTTCCACAACCAAAGTGGAAAGCTGGTTTGTCAGATGAAAGGAATAGGCCAAAAAGTACATTAAGTAGTTATGAATCTTAGCTGTCATGTTGGTGACTGAGTACACCTTTCGTCCCAGGATATCCAATTTATATCCTTCCCAAGTTGGTGGCGCAAGGTGCCATGTTTGTTTGGATTTAGATGCAGAGTGTACTATGACCGAATTCGGAAGTGGGTGTAAGAAAAGAAACTTTGAGTCCGGCCGTTGGACTCGGTAGAGAGAGTCAAGATGCTTCAATGTCGGTGGAATAGAAGCGGGTTTGTCCCATGCCTGTCACAGAACATCTAGGTGAACCGGAAGCATGGGGAGCAAGGATGCTGGCAGAAGGTCCGATTGTACTAGCTTATGGACCAGATTTGTAACCATTGGAGCATCACTGGTGAGCTGAATGTTCAAAGCAGTAGCCATGCAAGTTACCAGTTTGAGATAAGCCTTGGACCCCTCCGAGGGTGATAAAGAACCCAGGTGAACTATGTCCAAATTCGGGGAAGTATGAAGCGAATCATCTGCTTCCAAATCCGACCTCTCAGACTTGGCATCCGATGGTTCCGAGGCAGAGGTTTGAGGGCCGAGGTTGTTCGGCAGTGCAGCTGATGTCGACATTGGAAGGTCTGTTGGCGTGTTGGTTGGAGGCCTAGGGGGCAGCAATGGTAGCTGTTGGAGGAGCTGAAGGTGGCTTTATGATGATAAGAGCATCCAGTGGGCCGAACACCAGGGGTTGTTGGCCCCAAGGGAGGTGCACAAATAAGTCTTCCAATCGGTATGGTGAAAAGGGGCACGAGTAGCAGTCCCGATCTTGGTATGAGGAGCGGGATGAAGATCTGTAATGCTCCCAAAGGGATCCGGGAAAGTGCTCCCACGGGGAGGGAGATCATGACTCTGATGAGTACCTGGAATGATAGGAAACTGCATAGGAGGCTGGAGCATAATGGAAGGTGCCGGTTTCTAGATCAGGATTGACTCTGACGAAACCAGCGTAGAGGAGACAGCTGTGGTAGTTTGGTGGGTTGCGAAGGTCTATCCTGATGAGCAGGCTTGGCTTCAAGGAAGTCTGATGGCAGGTAGCTACACATGGAAGGAGATCTAGACAGAACATGCACCACCTGTGTGAGAGGGGCTGCTACTGTGGACGGGTTCAATGACAATGTGATTGCAGGAGCGAAGTCCTGTGTAGCCATGGTCGTTGTTTCTGAAGGTTGCACTGAGGCCAGGTTCTATTTTGGGACCATTGCAGGCATCAGTACTGACCGGTCCTTTGACTTGTGTGATTTCTTCAGTTTCAGCACATCCGGAAACAAAGCTGAGAGTCCCTTGGACTGTTTGTCGGTTTTACGCTTTGAGGCCGTCAAAGCCGAAAATGCTGCTGACTTATCTCCCCTCTGAATTGGGGGAGGTGGCGAGGCTCTAGAGCTCAAGGACTGGGATGTCACCGGGCACAGGGTTCCTCTTCAGCCTCACAGCTCTGTTCTTTTGAGCCTGTTTCATAAAGTTACTGCAATGGGCACAGGAATCTGGTTTGTGAGTCTTGCCCAAGCAGAAAAGACACAGGCAATGTCCGTCGGTAGTAGGCATCTTGCCCTCACAATTTCGACAATGTTTGAAGCTGGTCTTCCCTTCCATGCGCCACCGACAAGGTCTGGGGGGAAGGGGGCGGGGAAAGATGATGACAAGGGAGAAAAAACTAGCTGAAATTTTTTTTTGGTAGAGACACTGATGACAGAGATTAAGACAATGAAGATGATGAAAAAGACGAAGAAAAACGGAGAAGAGGCCTATGAGGCAGCTCAGTAGAGGGAACGCAGCAAGGTAGGTCTAACCAGCATGGCAGTCAAGAAGAAACTGAGTGGGAGGCCGTTTCCTTCCCCACTCCAGACATGTACAGTTGGTTTCTGCTCCTCAGAGTGCATGAAGAAAGTGTGCCAAAACTAGAGGTCTAGCTCTTGTAGTTCTCCGAGGATGGGTTCGAGTGCAGGCGCAGAGCCCATGTGTGGGACTGCACAAAGATCATGAAGAAGATGAGAAGGTATCTTGAAGGTGGTTGAGTTCCGTGGAGTTCAGGTGTAACCTGCTTCCATACCACAGGTTGGGTTTAGGAGAAGGATGAACCCCTCCCCCATAAGAAGACAATACAGAAACTTCCTTGCCAGCTGGGAGAGGTCAGCCTCAGACTAACAAATACCCTCCCGTCTACTAAGGAGAATAATTTTCTATAGCACCATCAGTGTGCATGAACATAAGAACATAAGAACATAAGAACATAAGAGACGCCAATGTTGGATCAGGCCAAAGGCCCATCCAGTCCAACACTCTGTGTCACACAGTGGCCAGAA
The DNA here is from genome assembly GCF_001447785.1 of Gekko japonicus. Classification (NCBI taxonomy): domain Eukaryota; kingdom Metazoa; phylum Chordata; class Lepidosauria; order Squamata; family Gekkonidae; genus Gekko; species Gekko japonicus. The sequence continues at coordinate 148,805 of NW_015169178.1, read as the reverse complement.
ATACCAGTGCCATCAGGAGGTCCAGCAGTGGGGCCAGGACATTAGAAGCCCTCCCACTGTTGACCCCCCCAAGCACCAAGAAGACAGAGCATCACTTGCCCCAGAGCCCCTATCTATACCTTGTGGCTAATATCCATTGATGGACCTCTGCTCCATATGCTTATCTAATTCCCTTTTGAAGCCGTCCATGCTTGTAGCTGCCACCACTTCCTGTGGCAGTGAATTCCATGTGTTAATCACTCTTTGGGTGAAGAAGTACTTCCTTTTATCCGTTCTAACCCGACCGCTCTGCAGTTTCATGGAGTGCCCACGAGTTCTTGTATTGTGAGAAAGGGAGAAAAGTACCTCTTTCTCTACCTGCTCTTTCCCATGCATAATCTTATAAACCTCGATCATGTCACCCCTCAGTCGTCTTTTCTCCAAGCTAAAGAGCCCTAAGCGCTTTAACCTTTCCTCATAGGGAAAGTGTTCCAACCCCTTTATCATTCGAGTTGCCCTTTTCTGCACTTTTTCCAAAGCTATAATATCCTTTTTAAGGTGTGGTGACCAGAACTGCACACAGTATTCCAAATGAGGTCTCACCATTGATTTATATAGGGACATTATAATATTGGCTGATCTGTTTTCAATACCCTTCCTAATAATCCCCAGCATAGCATTGGCCTTTTTTATTGCTGTCACACACTGTCTCAACATTTTCAGTGAGTTATCCACTACAACTCCAAGATCTCTCTCTTGATCAGTCTCTGCCAGTTCAGACCCCATCAATGTGTATTTATATTTAGGATTTTTGGCTCCAATGTGCATCACCTTGCACTTGGCCACATTGAACCCCATTTGCCATGTTGACGCCCACTCGCCCATCCTTGACAGATCCCTTTGGAGTGCCTCACAATCCTCACTGGTTTTCACCACCCTGAACAACTTTGTATCATCCGCAAATTTAGCCACTTCACTGCTTATTCCCATCTCCAAATCATTAATGAACAAGTTAAAAAGCAGTGGACCAAGTACTGATCCCTGCGGTACCCCACTGCTTACCACCCTCCACTGAGAAAATTGCTGCAAAATCACAGGCAGGGATATACTGAAATATGACCACAAAGAGATTAAGAGGGGCAAGGTAAATGTAGGTTTCGATCATGACATGAAGTTATCATAGGAATTTAAGGAAGGTTGAAGAATGACTGAAGAACAAGAAAGGTGAATTATTTTGGTGACATATTTCCAAAATGGGACATGTGGAGAGTGTAAGCCAAAGGTTCAAGTCTGACCAACAAGGCTGATGGTGATAGTATCAGTGGATACAGAGAGCATGTTCTTTTAGACATGGACATATTTCATTTGAGATGGGAAACAGATATTCAAGAAAATTTATCAGTCAAGAAGCTGGAGCGATTGGATGGAGGGAAAAGGTTCAGGTATAGAGAGACTGAGCAGGGTGTCATCAGTATAGAGACATAAATTAAGGCCCTGAAATTTGATAAGAGCACCTAGGAACAGTCTAGAGAGAGAACAGAAGATTATTAAAGACAGGTTCTTTGGTGCTCTAAACAGCTTTCCTTTACTCTATCCATTTTCCATTATTTCCCATAGTACTGGTAGTGGTGGAAAGTGTCGTCAAGTCACAGCAGACTTACGGCGACCCTGTAGGGTTTTCAAGGCAAAAGACATTCAGAGGTGGTTTGCCATTGCCTGGCTCTACCTCACAACCCTAGTATGCCTTGGAGGTCTCCCATCCAAATACTAGCCAGGGCAGACCCTGCTTAGCTTCCAAGATCTGATGAGATCCAGCTAGCCTGGGCTATCCAGGTCAAGTGACAGCTTTCCTTTATCCATATTCCATTATTTCCTATGGTATTAGGCAGGATTTCCAAGTAAATCTGAGCCCTAGTATCTCTCTAATGTGCTTTTTTTTTTTAGCAATCCTATTAATTTTTATGCACAAACACACATCTACTATTGATTAGAAAGATTGAGAAGAGGTAATAGTTGCTTTTCTAGCATTAGATAATGAAAACTGATTAAATTTCTCATATTACCTCTTCCTGCTCAGCTCTTCTATTTTGCTGTAATACAGGTCAAGACCAAAATGTTGACTTCACCCAATAACAGTTTAGGGAAGGAAGCGACCAATCACCAACTGAACTTCAAACTGTGTACCTTGTTCACATTTCTTTGGTACATATTCCTCCTTACACTGCTCATTTTCGATGCACTGTCCATTTAATGGATTGCAATTGTAACTCCCATTACAGGTGCATATTCTGTCACATTTAGGACCAAAATATCCTGGTGTACAAGCTACCAAAACAGAGTTCAAAAATCACTTGGGACAACTAGTTAAAATGTTGTAAATAGCATTATATACATTATATATCAATACAATATATTATATATACAGAACATCATACTATACCAAAGTGCTTACATCTTGTGCAAAGGAATTGTTGAAAACACATGGAAAAGGAAGAGTGACAGAAGCAAAAATAATAGTTTTGGTTCATCATCAGATTTAAGTATGCAATTACAGAAGCATAACCTTATCCTTTTTTCAAGGTGGTACAGACATCCTATTGCAATAAATTATAATGGGAAATTGGGAAGATATAGCAGTAACATGTAGTTGCTTCCTTAATATTACAAGCTACAGTTGCAGAAAAGACATGTTCATGCTGTCACTTAAGCAAAACATAACCTAGAACAGGGCAAACTGATTTTTTAAAACAAAACTTCAACAAAGAATCCTTCAGGTGCAGTCATTCTTCTGCAACAGTGGTCAGCAATCTATGGTTCCAGAACCAAATGTGGCTCAATATGGAACTAATATGGCTCTTCAAAAAAGAAAATGAAATGTTTAAGGTAAATCGGAGGTAAAGGTGGGATGCTGGAATAACTAGCATATGGAAGGAATGGCAGGCAAAGATTTTATGATATTAAAGCACTTCTTCGAGATGCTTAACAGAAAGGAAAATGAGACAGGTGAACAGTTGTCAGTAATTGAAATGCAATCCATGCACAGATTTATGCCAGTGCCCTAAAACACACAGGAAGATCCTGTGTGTATTTATTACTTACTTTGAGACCTCATATGTGTCACTCTCTAATAAAGGAACAACCAGTATTTAGGCTGCTGAAACTTCATGGATTATTAAATCAACATGCCAAGTAACAATAATGTTACCTAGGGGTGTGCTGTTGGATCTACACAAGCTGAAAATGTACCTGAAAAATCCCTTATCAGTATCATGGGTCAGCCTGAACCCCAGCTTGACCTCCAACTGGAACAGAGCAACAACCAGGACTCTTTAAGAGAAGGGGTTTGCACAGGTGAAAATGAACTTCAGGGAAGCAGCAGTGAATCGGCAGAAACCAGCACACAGGATAAACTGAAGGCTGGTTCATTGCCAACAGCTGATGCTTGACAGATGAAGGCCAGGTGGTTACTAGCAGTCCTCCTCAGTTGCCCATGCTCTCCGAAAGGAGATGGCGAAAGCTTAGAGCAGAGCTTCAAGAAAGAAGGCAGAGCACACAACTCCTGGCCTGTTGCTGGAGGATAAGTAATTGCAGGACTATTGCAATACAGATCAGTAAAGCAGTCCGCTGGAAATAGGGCCGCCTGACTAATACCTATAAAATCTGAACTGAGAGGCTGCTCAATGTGGAAGCAACGTGTCATCATCCTTGTCTCAATGACCACAACTCTTGGGTTTACTCTGTACCTGTGACCTTCAGACTGGCTTTTGACAACTCCCTTGGGCTCTGCTTCATGTTTTGACTTTGGGCAGATTGACAATGCTCCTAGCTATGACCCCTTGAACCTGCACCTTGCTCGGCCTAGAGACCAGCTTTTTGGACTGCTCTCTGACCGCATCCCTGCCAACTCTGAACTGGAGAACCTGATACCTGAAAATTGGTATTTTGGGGGTATATTTTGGTTTCCCTAGTGTATCAGGAAAACCAGGAAAAAAATCCTAGATATATTTGGGAATTACCAGGTAGATCCAAAAACAGCAGAGAGGTGGGAACAATCAGTTTGTTGGGCTTTTGTTGAGCTGCTACAACAGTCCCTTTAAAGTTTAAAGGGACTGCAGAAGACAGCCTGAGAAGCAGCTGTGCCAGTGGGGGCCAGCAGTTCCTGCTAGCTCATCTTGAGGCTGGCTTCTAGTGCAGCCCAGTTTAAACCAGGCTACAGGATCAGCTGTGCCTGTAGGGAGCAAATTGCCCCCTGCTGGCTGGGCTCTGCATTGGCTTCTCCTGCAGCCTGATTTAAACTGGGCTCCTGGAGAAGTCTGCCCAGCCAGGATATGCATGCTGCATAGAGCAATTTGTTTCCTGTGAGACAGCAGATCCTGGAGCTAGCTTCTCCTGCAGCCCAGTTTAAACTGGGCTGCAGGAGAAGCCAAGCCACCCCAGGATCAGGTTGGCTTTTTTTTAACTGGTATTTTTCTTGTTGGGTCTATTGGACCCCCCAAAAATTCAGGATTTCCCAAAGATGGATTTCCCAGGATTTTTGGAAATCCCAAAATTTTTCCAGGTCCAATAAACCTGAACTGAAAAATACCAGTTAAAAAAAATTGTACACCTTGATGTTAACTTGTATATTGTCAGTTATGCAAATATACTTTTTTCAGCGACTCACTGTTGGTCTCTTACTCCGAATTTTGATGAAGACTGTCTGTCTAATTATAAAAGGATGCTGGCCCCTGTTCTGAAAGAACAGTGCTATTAGCCAAGGTAGCTAAATGAAATCTCCCAAGACCAAGTCAGTACACCTCTGGACTATCAGTTCCTGAGAGACAAATAGGGGAGAGCTGCTGCCATCTTGCTTTACATTTTTTAACATTTTCTCTGTTTTTGACACTGAGAATTTGCTGCCAGTTCAAACAGCTGAGGCTGAATAAGTTTGGCCTTGGTATTGTCCAGTACTCTGTGGGCTGGCCCAGTCAGGTCTCCTCAGGAGGCCTGGTGTTTATTTCAGGAGCCAATGGCAAAGTCTCCCTTGCAGGTTCTGGCAGGGGGGCTTCTGGGTCTGCCAGAACATTGGCAGCCAGCACCTCTGCAGTGCTGGACCCTGTCTGGTCCCTCTGGTCCTCCTTGGTCTCTTTTCCGGAGGACTCAGAATCAGAGTTAGAGTCCTTGGGCTGGGCAAAAGAGATCATGAGAGGTATAAGGAAGGTTCAACTACAAAGGTGCTGAATCAGCCCAAGGACTTCCATTAGCAAATAACGGATGTAGAATCTCTTTTGATTGTTCAAGTAACAATGATCTAATAGTTATGCTCACCTGTCATTTATGAAGACTTTAAAAATAAACAATATTTTCAGTTCGCTACCTCAGACAATAATCAGTGCACTCCCATGAATTTACCCTGGAATCAGCAGCACCTTTCCCCAATGAAAGCAACCCTCCACAGAAACAAATCCTTTGGAAGTGCCCGCCATGTAAGCAGAATGCCTCCCTTACCAGAGGAAAGCAGAACTGGTATGCCCTGGTTTCCTGAAACACTTGGCTAGCTACTGTGGGAAATAAAATTAGAAGAACTACTGGGCTAATTCAGGGTGGTCTTCCTACATTTTATTAGCAAAGCTGCCAAATCATAAAGTAACCTGAAGTCCTGCTTCAGACAGCAAATATGAGGTATAATTTATGAATACAAAAAGAGTTATTCAAATGTCTGATGGGATAACTGATCCTTTCATTATCATAAGTAAGTGCTCTCCTAGCATACATACCACTTTTCAAATATGCTGTATATCCAGTTGCAGAGGATCCAGTGACAAGTACCAGTCGCCTTGCAAGAAAGGTAGTATAGACATTTTTTATCTTTTGAACTGCACTGCAAAGTCTTCTTTGGAATCTACAAAGCTGAAGAGCTTCATTTAAAGTTGAGTGGTTTTCTGCTGTATCAGCATCTCCAACACTAACAAGATAATACCCATCAAACATGCGGAAATCCATAGTGTCTAGAACATGGACATAGTTGGTTTAGACAGTTAATCATATAGTTTACAGGCCAGTTTTAATTTGGATTTTTTTTCAAATATCTTTAATGCAAACTGAACTATGAGCCTAGAAAAAAAATTAGATTTACTGTGAATTTCTACTATATTCCATAGTCTATTATATTCCATAACATTTTGTAGAAAAAGATGTGCAGGAGCTCATTAGCATAACTTATTTGCATATGCCACACACCCTGACATCGGAAGTGTGTCAGAAGGCAACACCCACTGCTCAGGCTCCACTGGACTGTTTGGGATTGCTAGCTATGGGGGGGGGACGTGCAGATCTGTCCTCACAGAGGAGGGAGAGTTTGTACCTAAATAAAACTTGGTCTTAAAGGTGCCACTGGATTATTACCTTAACACATCAGAAAATTTTATTGATGTGCACTCTGTGTAAGTGGTTTTGTTATGTGTTAAACAGTTTCCCTCCTTGAAATGATCCTTTTTTACAACATTCTGATTATTACCATTTACAATGGTCAGCTATACTATGGTTTAAATTGCTGCCATCCTAGATCTTCTTAAATTTAGTCTTACTCTGCAGAGTAAAATTCATGCAGAGTTTGAACCTTGCATAATTCATTTGAATGATATTTCCTATTATAGGCTTCACAATTATACTGATTATCACATTGATTCTGAGCTCAGTTCAATCCGCTGGTTTTAACTTAAAGGCTCTTCACCCATTTCCCATATGCCAACTAAAATCAGCACAGTAGCTTGGATTCCACTTAGAATTTCTATGGGTGCAAGGAGGAGGCAATTTTCGCCAATTTCTCCTTCCCATGGCAGCCCAGAACATGACCCCATGCTGTTCCTGAAGGATGGGATAGCTTGAAGGGGAAACAGGGGTCTCCAGTGGGAGGAAGCAATCGCTGAAAATCACCCCCTCCCATCTCCTGTAGAAATTTTAGGCAGGATTCAAGCCAGAAAACCCTGCCAAAGTGTCAGCAAGCTGCCATGGTGTTCTGTGTAACTTCTGATTGTACATATGTGATCCCTGTCCCTGCCAGCTGGCCTATGTGTTTTCCCTGCTGTAATGCCAAAGTAAAACAACTGGAGGATGTGAGGGGGAGAGTATGCTTCGCTGCTAGCTTCTTACTTATCAAGCCTGCGAACTGCACCTGTGTTATGTCTACTGTTCGCCTGGTTCCCAGGACCTGAGCAAGCAACCGTTTTCTCCTGCCCGCCAGCGGGAACGTTATCCATTGGTTGTGTATCTAACTTGAATCCCTTTATCATGTCTGCCCTAACTGCTTGTACTCAGTTCTAACAAAGAACGTGTTTGAGTATCTTTCCAATGCTTTGAAATAAACTTTACTTTCTTTGAAACGTGGATTTATTCTCGATGCTTGGGGATCCAACATATTGTTAGAACTCCTTTTCTCCTATCGTCCCGATTCTGGCGAGACCATGAGCGGGTCTGAGGGAAACCTACCTACCACGGAGGGGGACACAGGATCGGTCCCAACTACCTCCGCACCTTTGATTGTTACAACTACCGCACCAGGGGAAGGTGCTGTGGGGGGAGCGATTCCCCGACTGCCTGCCTACCTGTCTTGGCCGCCTCCAACCCCTTCGAATTGGGGTGCGCGGAAGACACCGGCACAGGATGACTGGGCTTTGTACAACACCCAAGGCACCAGGGAGGTGTACTCCCGTCGAGGCAGTGGGCTTCGAGAAAGTCTTTTTGACAAAGGAATGTTTCCCGACTCCGGGAGTTCGGGGGAGACTGGGAGTTATCGAAGAGAGCACAGGATGACTGGGCTTTGTACAACACCCAAGGCACCAGGGAGGTGTACTCCCGTCGAGGCAGTGGGCTTCGAGAAAGTCTTTTTGACAAAGGAATGTTTCCCGACTCCGGGAGTTCGGGGGAGACTGGGAGTTATCGGTGGTGTGGCCTCTCAGCAGGTGGACTTCTCCAGCCTGGATAGGCTGCCAGGTGGAAAACTACTAGAGGCATCAGTTCCCTTCAGATGTGCCAGAGAAACAATGAAAGCTGCAATAGTCACTGGGCTTTTTCAGGCTTGTTTGTTTGCAAACTATTTTATTTTAGAGTGTTCTTTGTCATGG
>NW_015169178.1:137142-137334 GCF_001447785.1 Gekko japonicus | reverse complement strand
GCTTGCTTTACTCTGGTGATAAACTGTTTGTCCCTACTTCCCTCCGGAGGGAAGTGATGGAATCTGCCCACGGTTCCAAACTTGCGGGCCATTGGAACTTTGTTAAATCGCTTCAACTCCTCCGCAGACAGTTTTGGTGGCCCCACATGCGCAAGGATATGTTGGACTTTGTACGCACCTGTCAAACCTGCG
>NW_015169178.1:120032-137019 GCF_001447785.1 Gekko japonicus | reverse complement strand
GGGGAACACTGTTATTTGGGTGGTGGTTGATCTGTTTTCTAAGCAAGCCCATTTCATTCCTTTCCCTTCGTTGCCTACCGCACAGAAGTTGGCTGCGGCGTTCATGTCTCATGTGGTGAAAATCCACCAATTGCCTACTAAGTTAATTTCTGACAGGGGGTCCCAGTTTGTTTCTAAATTTTGGAAGGAACTCCTCGCTATTTTGGGGGTGGAGCAGGGGCTCAGCAGCGCTTATCATCCCGAGACTGACGGCCAAACAGAAAGGGTTAATCAAACTTTGGAGCAGTACCTTCGTTGCTTCACTAATTACCAACAAAATGATTGGGCTGATTTGTTACCCCTGGCTGAATATTGTTACAATAACACTGTGCATAGTTCGACTGGCATGTCTCCATACAAGGCTGTCTCTGGGTATGACAGCCCCCCCCTTCCTTTCCTGGAGGGGGTCTCTGACCGTCCCGTGGGTGATGCTAATACCTGGTGTTCTTCTCTGAGAACTGCATGGCCACTTTTGTGTCAAACTCTCGATGCTGCTAAAGCAGCTTATAAGGCCCAGGCAGACAAGGGTAGGGTGGTGGGATTTGATCTGAAACCTGGGGACCTTGTGTATGTTTCTACTAAAAACATCAAGATGTTGCGCCCTAGCAGAAAACTGGGTTGGAAATTTATCGGGCCGTTCAAGGTGCGCAAGGTGATTAATGATGTTGCTGTTGATGTTGAATTGCCTAAGAATTTGCGTTCTCTGCATTCTGTATTTCACATGAGTTTGTTGAAGAAAGATCCTGGCACCTCTCCATGGAGGCCTACTGTTTCTCCCCCGCCTCCGATCATCCTTGAAGGGGATGAGCATTTTGAAATCGCGGATGTCCTTGATTCCAAGCTGAAACGTGGTAAACTCTGGTACCTCATTGAATGGGTTGATTTCGGTCCCCAGCACCGCGAATGGGTGGAAGAAGGGGATATTCGGGCCCCTTACCTGCTTCGTTGTTTCCACAGGAAGTTCCCGGACAAACCGGGAGGTCTCCCGCCCAGCCCGGGAGGTGGTGGTTAAAGTGTGTTTTTGAGGGGGCAGTATGTCAGCAAGCTGCCATGGTGTTCTGTGTAACTTCTGATTGTACATATGTGTTCTGTGTAACTTCTGGTTGTACATATGTGATCCCTGTCCCTGCCAGCTGGCCTATGTGTTTTCCCTGCTGTAATGCCAAAGTAAAACAACTGGAGGATGTGAGGGGGAGAGTATGCTTCGCTGCTAGCTTCTTACTTATCAAGCCTGCGAACTGCACCTGTGTTATGTCTACTGTTCGCCTGGTTCCCAGGACCTGAGCAAGCAACCGTTTTCTCCTGCCCGCCAGCGGGAACGTTATCCATTGGTTCTGTATCTAACTTGAATCCCTTTATCATGTCTGCCCTAACTGATTGTACTCAGTTCTAACAAGGAACGTGTTTGAGTATCTTTCCAATGCTTTGAAATAAACTTTACTTTCTTTGAAACGTGGATTTATTCTCGATGCTTGGGGATCCAACAAAGGTGACATTATTTCAGCCAGTGAGAACTGTGATGGCAATACGTAGGTATTAGAAACACACATTTTCTGAAATCACCTCCATGGAGCTATACCTCTCAGACTTTTGCAAGGGATGTACAGTGTTTCTTTTTTGACTGGGACTGGGTTGAATGAGGGTTTATTTATTGTGTTATAGTTTTAAATTGTTTCTCTGAATTGTATTTTAAGAACATAAGAGACACCAATGTTGGATCAGGCCAAAGGCCCATCCAGTCCAACACTCTGTCACACAGTGGCCAAAAATACCAGGTGCCATCAGGAGGTCCACCAGTGGGGCCAGGACATTAGAAGCCCTCCCACTGTTGACCCCCCCCCAGCCCCAAGAAGACAGAGCATCCCTTGCCCCAGAGCCCCTAGCTATACCTTGTGGCTAATAGCCACTGATGGACCTCTGCTCCATATGCTTATCTAATTCCCTTTTGAAGCCGTCCATGCTTGTAGCTGCCACCACTTCCTGTGGCAGTGAATTCCATGTGTTAATCACTCTTTGGGTGAAGAAGTACTTCCTTTTATCCGTTCTAACCCGACCGCTCTGCAGTTTCATGGAGTGCCCACGAGTTCTTGTATTGTGAGAAAGGGAGAAAAGTACCTCTTTCTCTACCTGCTCTTTCCCATGCATAATCTTATAAACCTCAATCATGTCACCCCTCAGTTGTCGTTTCTCCAAGCTAAAGAGCCCTAAGCGCTTTAACCTTTCCTCATTCGAGTTGCCCTTTTCTGCACTTTTTCCAACGCTATAATATCCTTTTTTTATAAACAATTTTTATTAATAGGATAACACAACATTAACCTTTCATAAAATACTTCATTTAATATCCCATCTTACCAGTTTCCCCTCCCCTCCCCTTTGGTCAGCTTCTCGCAATGCTTCCACCCGTTTAACCCTTCCTCCATCCGTTAATTCTATATTTACCTCATATTCTCTAAACATTAAAAATCATTTCATATTTCTTCTATACTATTTTTTCTGGTAACAATTACTTTTAGTTATAACAAATTTCTATCTCTGACATTCTATTTCAATATTCTTCAAAACAAAGTAAGTTATTTGTTACATCCCAATTTTTCCCTAAATATTCTTTAAAGTCTTTCCAGTCTTCGAAAAAATCTTCATCTTCTTCATTATTTAATTTTTTCGTAAGCTTGTCCATTTCTGCCATGAATAACACTTTTTTAATCCAGTCCCATATCTCTGGTACCTTATCTTGTTTCCAGCATTGTGCATAAGTCATTCTTGCTGTGGCAATTAAATACCATAGCAAAGTTCTTTTAGTCACATTTAGTTCTTCTATATTCAGACCCAACAGTAATATTTCCGGTTCTTTTTAAAAAGTACAATTCAGTATCTTTTGCATTTCGTTATGGACATCCGTCCAAAATTTAACTGCCTTGTCACAGGTCCACCACATATGATAAAAAGAACCTTCATGCTTTTTACATTTCCAACACTTATTTGACATATTTTCATTCATATTAGCTATTTTTTGGGGGGGGTCATCTACCATCGATATATCCTTTTTAAGGTGTGGTGACCAGAACTGCACACAGTATTCCAAATGAGGTCGCACCATTGATTTATATAGGGGCATTATGATATTGGCTGATCTGTTTTCAATACCCTCCCTAATAATCCACAGCATAGTGCATCACCTTGCACTTGGCCACACTGAACCCCATTTGCCATGTTGATGCCCACTTGCCCATCCTTGACAGATCCCTTTGGAGTGCCTCACAATCCTCACTGGTTTTCACCACCCTGAACAACTTCGTATCATCCGCAAATTTAGACACTTCACTGCTTACTACCAACTCCAAATCATTAATGAACAAGTTAAAAAGCAGTGGACCAAGTACTGATCCCTGCGGTACCCCACTGCTTACCACCCTCCACTGAGAAAATTGCCCATTTATACTCACTCTCTGTTTTCTATTAATGAGCCAGTTTTTTGCTATATGCTCCTCATATTCCCTTTTTGCCTGCCTGAGCCCAGACTTGCATTTTATTTGCCATAGCCTGTGTTCTGTTTTATCAGCTTCACTGTGACTAGCTTTCCACTGCTTAAAGGAATCCTTTTTACCTTTTACAGCTTCCATTACTTTGTTTGTTAACCATGCGGGGTTTTTCCTATACCTATTTGTGCCTTTCCTAACCTGCGGAATACATTTTTTTTTAGCTTCTAGGATTGTAGTGTTAAATAGTTTCCAAGCTTTCCCAATGGTTTTGACCCTTTCTACTTTTCCTTTCAGTTTCCTCCCCACATGTCCCCTCATATCAGAGAAGTTACCTCTTTTAAAGTTAAAAGTGGTTGTGTCAGTCTTTTTGGCCAATTCCCTATTTATACAAATGTTGAACTCAACAACATTATGATCACTGTTCCCAAGCGGTGCAATCACTTTTAAATCTCATTTTAACTCATTTTGAGTTATAGTTTTGATTTGTTTAGACATGTATATTATATTGGTGATTTTGTTACTGGTTTTATTTATTTTACTAACCAATTTGAGCCTGGGAGAAAATGACAAAGATATATTTTAAATAAATAAATTCATACACACAAACATTCTTCTATATGGAAGTATGTAAGAGAAAGATAATGGTAATAAAAGGGAAAAAGAGGATTTTGAAGTCATAAACAAAGGAAAATACTGTGAGTTCTACAAAGACCATGTTTCCTGTCTAACAGTGATCTTAGAAAACATGCAATCAGAAGATGGCCCTGTCCAACCAGGAAGAGATGCTATCCTGAATGTATAGTCTACCCACTGGTCATGAAGGAGAAAACAGCACTGCACAGAGAATGGTTTTCGTAACATCTCATATATTTTATAGACAGAACCCCTTCAAGCAACTGAGATGGCTCCAATCACTGCTGACTTTGGTTGGTTGGACAATAACCTGAGACCTCAGAGCCCTCTAAAAATAGCCTTTTTCAGCAATTCAATCACAGGCCCAGAGAATATCATCAATGCACCACTCAGCTTTAGGTTATTTTTTTAATAGTTTGCAAAGTTTCCTCTTTTGAATAGTTTAATAGTTTGCAAATAATTTGCAAAGTTCTCTCTTTTGAAATCAAAAGTGACCATTTTGGACTTTGGGGGCAACTTTCCATTAATATGAATGCTAAATTTAATACCACTGTAGTCACTGTTCCCAATCAGTCTAACATCAACTACATAAATGATCAGTATTAATTCATATTACCCTCTTCTCTTCTCTTGCAAACCCATGGGGTTTTCCAGTAGCAGCTAGTTGCTGGCACTGAACCACTGGGAGCTTCCAGTTGCCTGCAGCACCTCCTATATATTGTCCATGTTTTCTTCAACCTCAAGGTAAAAAAGTCAACAAAGATATCAGTCCAGAAAATAGCTTACAAAACCCACAGTCTTTAATAGTATTCAAGGAGCTAGAATTGCCCATTGTCCCCTCCCACCCTAAATAAAGACGTTACACAGAGTAAATAGGGTCAAGTGGGATTTTATTTATTAACAACTGACCTGAACCTTATTAAAGACTTATCCATAAGTGTGGGCACCCTTTCTAATTGGTTGTCAGAGACACACCAGTGTGATGTGCAATATCACACTGGCTCCAAGCACAAAATGGCCTAAATCTGACTCTAGCTAATTCTAGTCTGTATACAATGGTATGCTGACAGGAACCCTGTCCCCCCCCCCCCCCCCCCCCCACACTGGCAAAAAATAGGGTAAAACTGGTGAAGCCCAAGCCCCAAGGGAATCCTCTCTTCAATCCCACTGGCTGATCAGCCATGACAGTCTAGTCTGGAAAACCTCTCCTGATTATGAGATGCCTCACGGTACTTTCCAAAATATTCATAATGTAAGCAAAACCTTGCTGTTCCAGGCACTGCAGTCAGGGCTTAACCAGTCTAAAATCAGGACTAACTAGAGAAAAGCAAACAAAACACTGTCCTGAAAAGCAGCAAAGTGAAACAGGTGAAAAGTACTATTTTATGTCTAAAAATCATTTTAAAAAAATCCTTCACAGCTCAAAAGTGACCAGCTAATCCCACCTTCCCAAATACAAGGGTAAAGTGGTAGACAGCTCTAAACAGCAAGTATCATTCCAGTGTAGGAACAAGCCCTTACAGCCTACTTGCTCCTCTGCCCTTACTGTCCCAGAAGCCCAGTGTCCCAGCATTCCCCCTCTCCAAAGAAAACCCATTGGCATCCTCCTTTGTAGGAAGAGGATGCTGAGCAAAGGCAGCTCTTTAAGAGCTATTTCACACATTCAGTTTTTATGGTATACATGTTCTACATGCATAAAAAAGTATTATACACACAATAAATGTGAAACTGCAATATCTTATTACACAGACACACATAATAGGGAGGTTAGAACTGAGTACAGCATTCCATTGTGTAAAAGGTGAAATAAGCCCAGACTGATTTTCTTCAGTTGGATAGATATACTTTAGAATATAAGATCCCTGATTTACTAGCAGAAAAAGAAGGGAACTGAACAGCAAATGAATGGAGAGATGTGTGGTAAAATGGTCCTCTATGGCATCAGTTGTCCTCAAGCATTCCTACATGCATAATCATTCATTCATTTTTGTATGAATAATATAGAGGGAATCACAGTGATCAGACTATGCCATATCCCTCTGTGTCCTGACTAGTGGTCCTGTATTGCTTCTAGTGGACTGAATGAAAATTGTAAATGATTCTTCAAAACACAAAATAATGTTATCCACTGAAAAGGGAATGGGATACACAGGGAAATCTGCCTGTGCCTCATATTCATTTGCTCTCTTAAAATTAATAAGATCGGGGCATATTTAACTCTGACAGTCTCATCTGTCCTTGACACTTTTCAGTCTGGCTTCAGACTCATCTATAAGACACAGATAGCCTTCATTGCTCTGGATGATCCTGCTCTGCAGACTTATAATGGGAATTCTTTCTTTTTTGTGCTGCTTGATCTTTTGATATAATGGACCACATTATACAGTTGAGATGCTTGGAATATTGATCTGGGATAAACAGGGCAGCACTCAAATGGGTTAGGGCAAAACCCAGAGAGCCATATGGGATGGGGCTCCATGGGACTTTGTAGTAATGTTATGTAACCAGCCAAACACCCTCAGTTGAAACTATTTATACAGGAGCTGTTAGAGACATAACTAAAGTTTCAGCTAATACAGGCATAAGAGAAAATGTTATTAAGATGATGTATAGGTGGTACCTTACACCAATAGGATCATTAGGCTATCAGCAGAAAAAGTCTAAATTGTGCTGGGGATGTAACAAGGAAACTGGGACTTTTCTTCATATATGGTGGCAGTGCCCATTAGTGCAAAAATTTTGGAACAAAATACTTAAAGAAATTAACACTATCCTGAATTATAATTACCGTTTGACCCTAAGGTGGTTCTACTAAATATTCTGCTAAATAACCTTCATGAAATGGAGAAATACTTTGCCAAGAATTTATTAATTGAAGCAAGGCAGCTGCTTGAGCCATATAGGAAGCAATCATACCTGCTGAGTCTCAACAAGTGGGCATGTAAGGTATGGTATGTAACCTTAATGAATAAAATAACAGTATATAAGAGAATCTGTGAAAGGAAAGGGGGCTCTCAGGGATTGTTTGTCAAACAGTGCAGTTCATTTATAAGATAATGGTATAGACTTGCCTGAAAGAGCAGGTTAAAGAAACTATTCTAAGATACATTTAAGGATTTCACTGACATTGATATAAGTGTCAGTAGAGGTAGATGGATTATGGGTTTATGCTATGAAGTCTATGGAATGTTTGTATTATGACTTTTTAAAGCAAGCATTGTGTTTAATTTAATCTGTTCTACTTGTGATCTTTGTTTGTAATTAATGTAACTTTGTGATTATCCTAATAAAGACATTTTCTATTAAAAAGAAGAGCATGGCTGTTAACACCTACACACACTGAAAAGTCTGAATGAGTATAGCAGCGTAATCCTAATCAATGTGGGAAAACACATTTAAAATCTATGTACCGTGGGGGATTTTGGAAAAGGCAGCATTGCAGCAATAATATAATTTTAACATACAACCGGCCCGGGGGGGGGGGGGGGGAAAAAAAAAAAAACCCGCCGGGGGGGGGGGGGGGAGGAAATAAAAAATAACATCTAAGTTCTGTTATATTCACTCATTCAATTTACCATTCTGAAGGCGTATATGAGAAATTAGTATACGACCAGTGCACACGGGTACAGTATCTAATTCCATTAAGACCTGTCCAGAAGAATCCATTTGGCAATTGAGAAAGAATCCACATCTGATTTAAAAAAAAGAAGAAGAAATTCTATGAGATTGATTCAGAAATAGAAGATAGCTGTTAGAAAGCTGCACATCAGTTTTAACACCCCTCCCCCAATGCTAAAGATTGGCATTTTTAATCAGAGATGCAGCATGGTGAATCCAAAGGAATACATGACAATATAAACAGCTAAAGCAGATTTTGATATGATCTTAACCTGTACCCTGCATTTTGATCCGTGCATGTTTTTAATCCTCGTTTTTCCTGGTATTTGTTTTTATCTCGACAATAAACTTACATGTTTAAGTCTTGCAGCTAGCCACTATATTGTTAACCATCTTGAGTCTAAGAAGAAATGGTGGGAAATAAATGCTTTAAATAAATAATAACATCCTACGCAGGTATAACATTGTACCTTCTCTTCTCTACTGGTAATCCAGAGAAGGTCTGCACCTCTACGCTGCCTGCACAAATCTCTTGCATCTATCCAGATTTTTTTTTCGGTGTAGATATAATAACAGCTTCCACGCCAGTACACCCAACCGTCTTCAAGAGGACACCTCCCAGCAATCAAGAATCCTAAAATGCAAGTATATGCACATGCTGAACCAGACTCAAATAATTCGACTGAAAATGGACAGTTTTATACCTAATTACCCAAGATGTGTTTGCTGTGTAAAAAAGTCAAATATGTAGTATACTCATAACCAAAGCCCATAGCTAGAAAACGCAGATTATGTGTTACTCATTCAACACTGCTTACCTCACTCACCTTGTGATATTAATTCTGCCCTTTTTTTCAATGCCAGAGAGTTTACAACCATCTTCTTTTATTTATTTAAAGTATTTATAAACCCACTTTTCTCCAGACTCAAGTCAGGAGACCCAAGCTGGGTAACAATAAAATAAAAATAAAAAGAATCACATAATTAAAATATAAAATAAATGGTGGTGGAAAGTGCCATCAAGTTGCAGCTGACTTAACGGTGATCCTATAGGGTTTTCAAGGCAAGAGACTAAAAGAGGTGGTTTGCCATTGCCTACATCTGTGTCATGACCCTGGACTTCCTTGGTGGTATCCAGGCCTGACCCTGCTTAGCTTCACAAGATCAGATGAGATAGGGCAAGCCTGGGCTATCCACGTCAGGGCATTTATGTGCGTGTGTGTGTATGTGTACATTTAAAACAACATTTAAAAAAAACCACTTTAAAACCACCCTGCATACTAACCCAAAAGCTCTGTTTCTTTTCCACTTATTCCTAATTTACTAATGTAGAATACATGGCTGCACTTACCAGTAACTGATGTTCATCAAGAGTTCTTCTGTGCAGGCACACATGGGAACTTTGCACATGCAGGCCAGTGATGGATGTTCTACAACCTCCTGACAGCATAAGGCACTCTCCCATCATCTGGCATACTGACCTGCCAAATGTTACCCCCCAAAATGTGGAAGAATACATCCCTTCCTCAGTTTATTGAGGCTGCTCATGGAGAAAGAACAACAAAACACCAAAAGAGCTCACAGCAGGGACAGAACAAGATGGGTAGCCGTGTTACTCTGTCTGCAGCAGTAGAAAAGAGCAAGAGTCCATTAGCACCTTAAAGACTAACAAAATTTGTGGTAGGGCATGAGCTTTCATGAGACACTGCTCACTTCTTCAGATATTTCTTTAGATATCTGAACAAGTGAACAGTGACTCATGCAAGTTCATACGCTGCCACGTATTTTGTTAGCAGGAACAGAGGTAGGGATCTGTGCCTACACAGAAGAACATTCAATGAAAAACAGGTTGCTTACCTGTAACTGATTATCTTCGAGAGGTCATCTGTGCATTCACACCCATGGGATATAGTGCACACGCGCTGGATTGATCGGCATTGTAGCAAGCTCTTAATGGATTTTCACGCCCAGTCCCTTGGGCATGTGCAGGAACCCCACCGCACATGCCCAGAGTGGTGGGCGCGGACATCCCGCCAGTTCCTTCAAACCACCACAAATCAACCCCTATGGAAAATGTAGAAGCTGACAGCAGCGGGGAAGGAGGGCAGGTGGTGTGAATGCACAGATGATCACTCGAAGATAATCAGTTACAGGTAAGCAACCTGTTTATCTTCAACGTGGTCTCTGTGCTTCACACCCATGGGAGATTAGCGAGCAGTGGCCTACCTGGAGGGTGCTGGCAGGTCCTTACTGCGTAGTCGAAGATAGAATGTGATGTCCCATGTTGTTATTAGAGTTCTTACAGATGTCTAGGGCGTAGTGCCTTATGAATGTGTTAGGCGTAGCCCATGTAGTGGCTTAGCAAATGTCCGTCAGGGGAACTCCCTGGAGGAAGGCAGTGGAAGCTGCAACAGCTCGGGTTGAATGGGCCCTGATAGGGCCAGGCAATGGCTGTTTGGCAATCAGGTAGCAGAGGCGGATGAGTCCCGCAATCCACTTTGAGAGGCGCTGAGCCGTGATGCGAGTCCCGAGCTTTGATGGTGCATATGAGACAAACAGCTGGGAGTCACGTCTTGCTGGGCGGGTTCTGTTCAGGTAGAACAGGAGTGCACGTTTCACATCCAAGGTGTTTAACAGTCTGTCCTCTGAGGATGTTGGAGCCAGGAAGAAATCCGGGAGGAAGACCTCTGCCTGTAGGTGGAATTCTGACACTACCTTTGGCAGGAACGAGATGTCAGGGACGAGGCGGACACCGTCTGGTAAAAAAGGACAAGTAAGGCATGTCGTGTCTGAAAGCCAGTATTTCTCCAACTTGCCTTGCAGAGGTGACAGCAACCAGAAAGGCCGTCTTCCACGACAGGAATTTTAGGTTGCACGTTGCGAGTGGCTCAAAGGGTTTCCTTGTGAGCTGACGAAGAACTAGAGGAAGGTCCCAGGGAACGACAGGAGTTTTGATGGGAGGGTAAAGGTGCAACAGTCCCTTTAAAAAACGTTTTGAAAGCGGATGCGAAAACACTGTGCATCCTTCAACTTGAACATGGTAGGCCGAAAGCACGGCCAAATAAACTCTTAACGAGGAGTGAGAAAATCCCAAGTCAGCAAGAGACAGGAAGAATTGGAAAACTTTCTCGAGACCCACAGAGGTGGCTCGAGGGGCATCGTCACCCAAGGAAGAACAGAACCTTTGCCATTTGTAATGGTAGGACTTTCGCGTAGTAGGCTTTCTGGCGTTTAGCAAAACGTTTGCTACACGAGTGGAAAAGCTGTTGACGCTATTCTCCAGGCCGTCAACTTCATCCGTGGCACGTCATGGTACAGGAGAGGGGAGTCGGACAGGAAGAGGAGGTCCTGTGCTGGAGGAAATTGGTGGTAGACCCCTGCCGACAATTCAAGGATGGTTGAGAACCATGGTTGCCTCGGCCACCACGGGGTTATCAGGATGCAGTCCGCTCCATTGCTGATGATTTTGCGGACTACTTTCAGAAGCAGGGGTAGTGGAGGGAAGAGGTAGAGAAGTTCCCTGGACCACGGATAGAGGAGACCGTCCCCTAGAGACTGTGGGTCCCTGCCGCCTCGGCTGCAGAGGACATTTTTTGTTGGCTCTGGGGGCAAAAACATCGACTTGGGGAACTCCCCACCTACGAAAGAATGGTAGAAGGTAGGTTGGGTTCATTTCCCATTCGTGGAGACTGAGTCCTGCTCGACTTAGATGGTCTGCCTGCACATTCATGTGTCTTGGGATCTGCGTGGCTACTAAGAAGACGCCGTGGGCGATGCAAAGGTCCCACAACTGGATAGCAAGGTTGCAAAGGCGTAGGGAGACCGTGCCTCCTTGCTTGTTGACATAACTGAGTGCAATGGTGTTGTCCGTTAGGACCATAACACATTTCCCCTTGATCATTGGTAAGAAACTCGTGACAGAGAACTGTATTGCAAGCAGTTCCAGGAAGTTTATGTGCTGTTTTTTGTTTGTGAGTGTTTCACTTGCCTCCAACACAAAGATCCGTCATGTGGGCACCCCAGCCTGACAAGGAGGCATCCTTGGTCAGGGTGATTTGGGGTGATGGACGATGGAAAGCTGCTCCCTGGAAGAGATTGGGACAGTCCACCAAAGTAAAGAGACTCGTATGTTGGGAGGAGGGGTTGGGACGGTGGTATGTGCATTTTCCTTTGGGTTGTACTTGTGGATAAACCACAGTTGTAGGTGACACATTCTTAATCTGGCAAAGACCAGGACCAACGTAGTTGTGGCCATAAGGCCAAGTAGCCTCTGTATTTGGAAAGCCGTGACTGAAGGCTGGGTACGGACAACATTGGCTAGGTAACTGATGTCTGCCGCTCTGTCTTGTGGCAGGTAAGCCATGCAATTGTTGGAATCTAGTAGGGCACCGATGTACTGTATTTTCTGAACCGGTTGAAGTTGAGATTTTTCCCGATTGACTTTTAGGCCCAGGTTCTCCAGGAGTGCCAGTGTCTCGTTGATGTTTGAGACCAAGGCGTCCTTGGAAGATGCAACCAAGAGCCAATCGTCGATGTACGGGTAGATGGAAAAACCTTTCAGATGGAAGAAGGCCGCAACCACAATCATAGTCTTTGTGAAGACTTGAAAGGCCGAATGGAAGGGCCGCATATTGGTAATGCTGATGACCAATTGCGAAGCGTAGATATTGGCGGTGGGAGAGTTGGGAGAGTTGGATAGTGAGGTGGAAGTACGCATCTTGGAGATCAAGGGTAGCCATCCAGACGTTTCTCTGCAGGAGTGGCTTAATCTGCTGCAAGGACACCACGCGGAAACAGTGGTAGGTCACATAGCAGTTCAACGCTCTTAGGTCTAAAATTGGTCGAATGCCTCCATCTCGCTTTGGAACTGTAAAATAGCGGGAATAGAATCCCTTCCCTTGCAGATGAGGGGGTAATGGCTCGATGTCTCCCTTGTGCAGAAGGACGGACACCTCCTCTAAGAGAGGTGGGGAAGGGGGTGTGGAGACAACAACAGGAGTAATAGGGTTCTGGTGGAATTGGATACGGTAGCCTCGGGTCAAGATGGACAACACCCATTTGTCCATGGTGATATGACGCCAGGTGTGAAGCTGACTCGGCGGGAAGGAAGTAAAAAACCCTGCTTGGAGGACTTCGTCTGCTTAGTGGAGGAAGATTGTTGACCGGATCCAAACCTAGGTTTTTGAAAGGTGGGTTTTTGGCCTCCCGAAGACTTACGTGGTCTTCATTGTCTGTCAGGAGACTTACGATTGGGAGTGCGCTTTTGCCAGGGCCTAGACCAAGTGCAAGGGCGATATTGTTGCCTCGTGGAGGATGACACTCCTAGAGCGCGAGAAGCCTTTATGCTCTTATCCATATCTTGGAGTATGGTATCGGTAGTGCTGTTGAAGATACCAAGGCCATCGAAGGAGAGGTCCTCGACATAAGACCTAGTGTCTTGTGGCAGATTGGTATTACAGAGCCAGGGATGCCTCCTTAGAGCTATTGCTGAAGCCATCGTTCTTGAGGAAGCATCTAGGGCATGCTTGGAAGTGTTGATCTGCTGCTTCGTGAGTACCATGCCCTCCTTCTGAATAACTCTGGCTGCCTGAAGCTTGTCTTCAGGGAGGTGAGTCAGGAGTTCAGAAAACCTTTCCCACAGAGTGTATTGATACCTGCTCATGCAGGCTAAGTAATTTGTGGTTTTCACGCCCAACGCTCCCGTGGAGTAGAGGTGTCTCCCAAACGCGTCCAATTTTTTACTCTCCCTGTCAGAAGGAGAAGAGTGTGTTCGTTTGGACTTGGACAAGGATGTTACAACCACCGAGTTTGGCTGAAAGTGGGAGAATACAAATTCGGCTCCAGTCTCCTGTGGTCCAGGCATCTTATTGACACTGGGCTGATGAAGGCTTCTCCCAAGGTGCTTTCACCGCTTGTAAAAGGACCGTAGACATGGGCAGTGCTATGGTAGTGGAGGTATCCAGTTGCACGATATCGAAGACGGCATCTGTAACCTGTAGTTGTTGTTGAACTACGGAGAGGCCTAGAGAATGGGCCATTCTCTTGACGAGGTCTGCATAGGAAGTGAGATTGTCGGATGCGGATATAGGTAGATCATCTGCGACAGCTTGGTTAGGAGACTTGTGGTCAGGGGAGGTGTGAGCCTCAGAGGCATCAGTATCAGAATCCTCTTCTGCAGAATCAGAGGAGTCGTGATCTGGAATTTGAACTGGAGTGACTTCCGTTTGACTGGTTAAAATCTTTGGTGGAACGACTTGGGGGTTGGGAGGATGATTAAGTTCCGGATTATGGTGGGAAGGTTCATTGGTCGGAGAATGAGATAGAGATGCTGAAGGTCTCGATCTGTAGGGTGACCTTGATCTGTGGGCAGAGTGGGTCGAGTAACGATCCCAGTCGGAATAGCCCACTGGAGTCAACCACGGCATGGATGGTGGATAGCCCCCATAGAGATACCTCAGCTGGCATTGGTCCCAAGACAGAGGTGGGTGGGGTTAGAAAAACTTGGGGGGGATCGACTTCTCGATCGGGTACGTCTCGGAGACAAAGCATTAGCCTGCCTTTGAGAGAAGTCCCTATAAACCCGATCATCGATATCGACAGGTTCAAGAAGCAGATGTGGAGGGTGACGCTGTGTGCTGCTAGAGGCATGTTGATTCCGATGTGAATCGATGTCGGAAGCCTCTGACGCCGTTGATATGTCGAGGACAGAGAAGGAGAGGGGGAAGGCTCTGCATCCTTCTCCACTGTCTCGATATCAGAGTAAGGATGCTCCAGGAGCTGAATAGTCAGTATCGGCGGAGCGGCATGGACCTCCGATGCAGATACTGCCATTGGAGCGGGAGGCACTTTAGGAGCATCACCCAGTGCAGACACCGCTACCTTCCCCTTCTTTGCCGCCTTTAGGGACTTAGAGGAGCCCTTTTTTGCGGACTTATGCTCCTTACTTGACTTAGCCCTCTTCTTCACCAGAGTGGAAGTGGAGGATTGCGCCTTCGATGCCGGTGGTTTCAGCGTTGGTTGGCCGATGTCGGAGGAGGGCCTCAATGCCGGAGCTGTCGATGTTGATGGTCTCTTGGACTCCATCACTGAGGGAGGATGTAACGCCGACTCAAGTAGCGCCACTTTAAGGTGCGCAGCTCGGTTTTTTTGTGTCTGGTTCAAAAACCTAGCACAGTGCCGACAAGATTCAGGTCAGTGAGACTCTCCCAAACACAAAATGCAGAGGGTGTGGCGGTCAGGTGGAGCAAGTTTACTGCCGCAACCCTTGCAGCGGTTAAAAAACATCCCCACTTTTTCTCCATAAAAAATAAAAAACGGAGGAAAAAGAAGGGGTTTGGGGGGGGTGCCCAAAGGCCAAACTGAGGCAAACCAGCAACTTCCCCCTCAGCAAAAAACAATATTTTTTATTTTTTAAAAGAACAAACGAAGAAGACTAAGAAGAAAAAAGAAACTGAGGAAAAAATCTAAAGAGCCGTGAGGCGAATAGCCAAAAAAGCGAACCGATCAGACCAACGAGGAAAAGGTCTTTCCAATGCAGCGGTAAGAAAGGAACTGGCGGGATGTTCGCGCCCACACCTCTGGGCATGCACGATGGGGTTCCCGCGCATGCCCGAGGTCTGGGTGCGAAAATCCCTTAAGAGCTTGCTACAATGTGCCGATTGATCCAGCGCATGCACATTAGATCCCATGGGTGTGAAGCACAGAGACCACGTCAAAGATCATCAGTTACAGGCAAGTGCAACCATGTTTTCATCATTGTGTCTTCTGTGCACTCCCACATGGGAGATTAGTGAGCTAATTTACTAAGGAGGTGAGTAGGGATGTAAAAAAAACCCATGGTATTTTTCAGGTTCGGGTATATTGGACTCGAAAAATATTGGTATTTCCTGATATTCCTTAATTGCAATACTGGTATGGAATTTTTTTTGGCCCCATCATACTCAACTAGGAAAAAGGCCCATTGTGTAAATAAATACAGCAGCCTCTAGAAAGAGGCTCTGGGCGGGTGCCCCGGCCTTGGACACTCAGTGTCAATTTGCTCTGGCGACCTCAGCAGTGTTTAATGACACTGAGTCCACCATTTTCTTCAGAGGAACTGATCTCTGCTACCTAAAGAACAGTTGTAGTTTTGAGTGATCTCCAGCCCTCACCTGGAGATTGGCAACGATGGTCCCCAAGAAGGGAATGGTTGGTTTGGAGGGTGGAGTCTATGGCTTTGTACCTGTCCGAGGTTCCACACCTCCTGAAACCTCACCCTCTCCAGGCTCCATCCCTCACATCTCCAGGAATTTCCCACCTGGAGTTGGCAACCCTATCTTCTTCCCAGCCAATCATCAACCTACCTTTATTTCCCCCTCACTCTTCAGCTTTCCACCCCCCACACACCTGCAGCCTCTCCCGTGCTCTGAAGCCCTGACTGCTACGTCACATTGGCTGTCATACGGGGGCCACCTCAGCAGCATGTAAGGATACAGAGCCCACCATTTTCTCCAGGGGAACTGATCTCTGCCATCTGGAGAGCAGTTGTAATTTTGAGTGATCTCCAGCCCTCACCTGGAGATTGGACACATGTTACCTCAGAAGAGCAAACTGTTTAGAATGTTAGAGGCAAAAGCCAATCAAGTCGCATATGCAAACGACCTCTGTGTTCCGAGGCAGAGGCCAATGAGGCTGCATATGCAAATAACCTCTGTGTTCTGACTGGCTATGGGAGGGGAGAGGAACAGCAAAATGTTTAGAATGTTGGAGGCGACGTTCGAGATTAGGGCCGTTTTGGAAGGCGCCACCAGAAGCCAATAGTCTATGTAGGAGTAGATCGCTGTCAGGGTTCACAAATTCAACATAGTCACTCTTATAGAAAGGATAACTTTTATTGATAGACATGAATCACTGAACAGTTTTTCTCTGTTCAGAATAACCAGGAACCCCAGGGAAGAGGAAGCGTAAAGCAAATTCAAAATGGTTACAGCCAATGGTTATAATTCCCGCTCGAGCCAAAAGTCTCTTTTGCGCGGCTATTTTCCTGGGATACAAACGTCCAGGTTGTTTTTACTACGAAGCAGTTCTCACAGTTTCATCTCATTAAAATGAAGCACAGAGGACTCCACTCCAACACCTGTGACCTTGAGATAGATAACAGAGCAGTAAATAACTTCTTGCAAGTAGGCAGTGTCTAGGAATGCGCATGAATGCTGAAGCGCTGACCAGTGGGGGGGGGG
>NW_015169178.1:87116-119873 GCF_001447785.1 Gekko japonicus | reverse complement strand
GAAGTGCCGGTGATCAATAGCAAAGCATATGTATTGGCGTTGGAAGGGGTGGATAGTGATGTGGAAATAGGCGTCTTGGAGGTCGAGGGTGGCCATCCAGACATGTCTGCAGAGCAGTGGCATGATCTGTTGAAGCGAGACCATGCGGAAGCGGTGGTAAATCACGAAACAATTCAACTCCCTGAGATCTAATATGGGTCGAACGCCTTCGTCTCTCTTCGGGACTGTGAAGTAGCGGGAATAAAATCCTATCCTGTGGAGGTGTGGGGGGACCCACTCGATGGATGGTTTTGACTGTTTGGTGTGAGAAGCTTGTTGGCCTGAACCGAATTTTGGCTTTTGGAAGGCAGGTTTCTGGCCTCCGGAAGATGTTCTTGGCCTCCAACGTGTGTCAGGGGACTGATGCGTAGGGGTGCGCCTCTGCCAAGACTGCGACCAGGTGCAGGGACGATACTGTTGTTTTCCAGAGGATGAGACCCCTAGAGCCCGGGATGCCTTTATACTTTTATCGAGCTCTTGCAGTGCAGAGTCGGTGGTGGCATTGAACAATCCCAGGCCATCGAAAGGTAGGTCTTCCATATAAGATCTAGTGTCCATTGGCAGGCTAGTGTTATGGAGTCAGGAATGTCTTCTGAGTGCTATTGCAGAAGCCATTTGTCCCGAAGATGCCTCGAGGACATGTTTGGTTGTGTTGAGCTGTTTTGCCAATAACATGCCCTCTTTCTGTATGACTCTGGCAGCTTGCAGTTTGTCATCTGGTAGGTGACTGAGGAGTTCTGAGAACTGTTCCCAAAGAGTGTATTGGTATCAGTTCATACAGGCCAGGTAGTTGGTGGCTTTGACTGCCAACGCTCCCGTGGAGTAAAATCGTCTGCCAAAGGCATCTGATTTCTTTCCTTCCTTGTCAGAAGGTGTGGAATGCATCTTCCGGGATTTGGAGGATGATGTAATGATCACTGAGTTTGGTTAAGGATGAGAAAAGAGAAATTCAGCATCCGCCTCTTGTACCCTGTACATGTGGTCCAGTTTTCATGTGGACAGAGGGGCCGATGAAGGTTTCGACCACGGTGACTTTGCTGCTTGGAGAAGAACCGAAGACATAGGTAATGCGAGGGTGGAAGAGATGTCAAGCTGAACGATATCGTAGACTAAGTCTGTGACTTGATGCTGTTACTGGATGACAGAGAGACCTAAGGAATGGGTCATCCATTTAACCAGATCTGTATAAGATGTCAGGTTATCTGAAGGGGATATAGGTAAGTCCTCAGCAACATCCTGGTTAGGAGACTTATGGTCAGGAGAAGTGTGAACTTCAGAAGCCTCCGTATCTGAGTTCTCTTCCACGAAGTCAGAGGAGTCTTGTTGGTGTATCTGGACCGATGTGTCCTGTGGGCAAGTGACTGGTTTAGGTTGTATGACAGGGACGACAGGGTTTGGACTGACAGGAGGGTCGAGTGGACAACTTGGTTCCAAAGAGTGGTGGGACTGGTCGATTACAGGAGGACGTGACAGAGATGCCGAAGGTTTTGATCTATGAGGAGATCTCGACCGATGTACAGATTGGGTGGAATAGCGGTCCCAATCAGAATAATCCGTGGGCGTTAACCATGGCAGGGATGGTGGATAAGCCCCATAGAGGTACCTCAACTGTTGTTGATCCCATGCCATCGGTGGCGGGGGGGGGCAAGAAGACTCTCGGGGAGCGACTTCTGGACCGTGGACGTCTGGGTGATAAAGCAGCTGCTTGTCTGTGGCCAGCGTCTCTGTAATTTCGAGTGTCTATATCGCTAGTTTGAGTGTGAAGACAAGGAGAAGGACGGTGCGTGGCAGATGAGGTATATTGGTGCCGAGGTAACTCGATGTCGGGAGCTTCCAAAACCGTCGATGACAGAGAAGGAGAATGCCCTGCATCTATCTGATGGCTTAGGAGCTCTACCGTTTCGATGTCGGAGTAAGGACACTCTGTTTGTTGGACGGGGGAATCCAATACGTGGATGGTCAGTATCAGTGGAGGGACTTGGTCCTCCGATATCGATACTGCCGGTGGAGCGGGGAGCACTACAGGGGCATCACCCAGTTCTTGTACCGCCGCCTTCCCCTTCTTAGCTGCCTTGAGGGACTTGGAAGTGCCCTTCTTCGCGGACTTGGCTTCCTTACTTGCCTTAGCCTTCTTCTTAACAGGCGTGGAAGTGGGCGATCGTGGCTTCGATATCGGGAGCTTCGCTGTTGGGCGGTCGACATCGGAGGCAGGCCTCAGTGTCGGAGCTGTCAACGGTCTCTCGTCCATTGGTGTGGCGGGAGCAAGAGCCAATTCAAGCAGCGCTACTTTAAGGCGCGCCGCACCCATTTTCTTACTTCTGAGCTGTCTTCTACTAGACCTAAAACAAAAATCGAACTAAAATTGCTTGCAGCTTTCTCCTGTGACCTTGCAAAGAGGTACCGTTTCAGTCATTTAAATGATACTTTCAACTAATATTCGATTTAAATTTCTTTCTTTCTTTTTTAAATAACATTTTTATTCCAAATTTTCATGTGCAATCATCAATTATCAGTATGAAATACAGTCAAATACACTTAAGTAGGATAGCAACATACAAATTGTAAACTCAGTGCACGTACAACAGTGGGGGAATCCCCCAAATTCGTCTTCTTTGAAGTGATTACAATACATTTTATAACAACATGTTATAAATATCAAAAGTATGTGAGTATAGAATCATACATAGTCCTATAGTAATTGGAGAGATGTCATGACATCCTCAGGTATACATTTAACCTAGTATGTTTTAATTCCAATTATGCAGTCTTTAGAGTGAGGCGGTTTCATAACCATTTGTAGTATTGAGACCAAGACGTAGGTATAACTTCTTCTCTTGTAAGAAAGTGTAGTATGGGTTCCCATTTTTCCATGAATTTATTAGAAATTGGTCGTAATGAAGCTTTGTTCAGTTTGCAAGTGACACATTCCATCAAGAATTGATCCCATAATTTTCTGTACCAGATTTGAATTCTAGGAGGATGACTGTCTTTCCAGCATGTAGCAATGGAGGTCCTGGCAGCGTATATCATTATGTCTATTGTTTTTTTGTGTTTTTGATTTTCTATATTGGGTGGCCAATAGTCAAGAAAGAGCCCTTATGGGCAGATTGGCATATCTATGTTTGTAACGCTTTTAACTAGTTTTTGTATTTCTTTCCAGAAGCCCAGAATCTTCTCACACTGCCACCAACAATGTGCGAAAGTGCCAATTTGTTGGCATTCCTTCCAACACAAGGGCGAGTGTTTCGAGCTCATGTGTGAAATTCTTTGGGGGGATAAGTACCATCTTGATAATATTTTAAACTGTTGTAGTTCCATCGGTATTGACCTGGGAAAACTACCTTGTGAATTCCAAATCGTGGACCATATTTCGTTGTCTAGATTAACCGTGCAGGCCCTCTGCCATGCTAGCTGGTACAGCAGTGGTTTAGGTTTTCTATCTTTTAACAGGAGTTGGTATGTGGCTGAGATTAATCCTCTGTTCTGTGATTCATAAAGTTTTAGAATCATTTTTAGTTCTGTGTGTGGTTGGGATAATATAGATGAAATTTTGATTTGGCTTGTACCATGTTGTAGTTTCAGATATAGAAACCATGGAACAGGTTTTTTTAGGATGTTTTCAATTTCGATTTTCTTAAGTAGGCCCTTCTTAGATGCTATGTCACATAGGCATGATAAACCCACTGTTTTCCACTCTTTATAAAGGTTGGGATCACACATCTCAGCAAACCATGCCTGATGTACATATGTGGAGTACCTCGACACCTCCAGTAAGTGAATTTTGCAGATTGATTTCCATAAATTGAACATGGGTGCCAGGAACTTGTTAATTGTTTTAGTAGCTAAGTTAGTTGGTTTCACATACCAAAGAATAGAGTTTAATGAGTGTGGTTGCAGTAAGTCGGAACACAATCAGACCCATTCGGGCGGTGATGTTAAGCATTGAGTTTTAATGAGGTTTGACAGTAGGTCGCCTTTTGATAAGTTGTCAGGTCGGGTAGTCCGAAACCTCCTTGGGATCTAGGTTTCCTCAATATGTGAAACCCAATTCTCGCTTTTCATCCCGCCCACAAGAATTACAACAAGGAGTCTTGCAACTTTTTGAGTATTAGTGTTGGTATAGCGATAGGGATTGTCCGAAACAAAAATATGTATTTAGGTAAGAGAAACAATTTTATCAAATTAAACTTATCAAGCCAAGATAAATTCAGTTTTTCCCATTTGGAGATCGTGTTTTGTACTTTTGTGTATGTTATTCCTAGGTACATTATGCTGTTTGTGGACCAATCAAGTTGAAATTGCTGTTTGATATTGTGTTGCTCACTTGGAGGAATATGGACCGGAAGTAATTGTGATTTGGACTTATTAATGTGCAACCCCGACGTCTCTCCAAAGAGTTCTAAAGTTCTCATCAATGCAGGTATTGATTTTGCAGGATTAGTGACATATAGCAGCATGTCATCTGCAAATAACGCCATTTTGTATTCAGTTTCTTTGATTTTAATACCTTCAGTTTGTTGATTCATTCTAATAGCTTGTGCTAATGGCTCCACGGCCATGGCAAACAGTAATGGGGACAGTGGACAACCCTGTCTTGTGCCTCTTAAGTTTTATAGTGGGTAAGATCATTGGTCTTAATGTTGGTGGTAGGGTTATTATATAGACCTTCTATAGTCCGTGTCAGTTTAGGGCCGAATCCCATGTTCTGGATTACCTCAAAGAGGTATGGAAACTCCACAGTATCAAAGGCCTTCTCCACATCTAGTGATAGAAAGGCTGTGGATTTCTTGATTCTAATACTGTGTTGTAGGAGAAGCAACGTCTTCACAGTGTTGTCCGCCAGGTCTCTATGGGGGATAAATCCTACTTGATCTGTGTAGATATAATTGTTTATAAATGTATTAAGTCTCTTGGTTAGTATTGAGGTGAAAATTTTCATGTCCTGGTTCAATAACGAAATAGGGCGGTACGACTTAGGGCTTGTCGGATCTCTGTCTTTCTTTGGTATGACCACTGTGGTCGCTTGTTTCCAAGATGGGGGGGATACATCCCGTGTCTAAGACGTGGTTGAATGTTTTCGTCAGAGGATCAATAAGATGTGTCGCAAATGTCTTGTAATATTCAGATGGGAAGCCATCAGGGCCTGGGGATTTTTTGTTTTTCAGTATTTTTATAATGTCTAGAATTTCTTTCTCTGTTATAGGTTCTTCCATAGCTAACCTGTGTTTCTCTTCTAGTTTGGAATGGATTGGAAACTTTTTCATGTTCTCTTGGAATTTAACTATACTCACAGGTATTGACATATAGCTCTTTGTAGTATTCTTCCAACACCTGTATTATATCTGTGGTCTTTGTGACTATTTCCCCTTTTGTGATCTTAAGGGCCGTAATCTGTCTCAATGTTTTAATCTCCTTAACCTTATGGGCCAAAAGATTCAATGATCTGGGTGACTTCACCCAGTACTGTTGTTTTGTAAAATGTAGTTGTTTTTTAATTTTAGATGTTTCTAACATATTGAGGGCTTTTCTCTCCAAATTTAATTGTTTCAGGACCTGTTTTGATCCAGTTTCTTTGTGACTTTTTCTAAATGTGTAATTTTATCTACAAGATCCTTCTCTGCTTGATTTTTTTTTTTTTAGAAAAGAAGCTTTGGAAATTATCCTGCCTCGCAGTGTTGGTTTCATTGCGTCCCAGCATGTGATTGGGGACACGTCTCCTGTGTCGTTTTCTTGGAAGTACAACTTTATTTCTTGTTCTATTCCTTTCCTAAAATCTGGGTTTTCTAATAAAAGTGTGTTGAGAGTCCATTGTCTCTGCGTTTTTATTGGGTCTATTAATCTTAACGTGGTCTAATTGGAAATCCTCTAATTTGTGTCTCTCTCTTCTTCCAAAAAATGCTAAAATGTTGTTATAAATTTGATCAGTAACTATCAGTAAGGTGAGCTAATTTGTGCAATATTTGACTGTATAATAATTATATTAAGTTAAATAACAATCAATGTGATACAGATAATTAATTTGTTATAAAATGAGCAATATAATACAAACAATTAATTAGCTATGAATCAATCAATGTAGTTCAAACAGCTCTGATGGGGGTGAGGGGGAGGAAGAATGTCTCCGTTTTTGTGTTCCCTTATTATAGTCCATTGGGACATCAATGTCTATTTTTCTGAGAAGCTTGTGGCCGTCCTCAGGGTTAGAAATTCTGTATGATCTGCCTCTGTAAGAGAATTGTAATACAAGAGGTGTAGTCCAGATATACTTAATCCCGGCATCCATTAGACAACTGGTGATGTTTTTAAGATCCCACCTTTTCTGTAATGCCTCCTTCGGGAGATCAGGATAGACTTCTATCACAGCACTTTTGTATGTGAGTCCTCCTTTGTTTCTTGCCATCTGTAAAATTCTAGTCTTATAACAAAAGTCTAAAACCGTAATGAGTATATCCCTGGAGGGTTTGGTCTTTAGTATAGCCGGGGACCTGAGCCGAAAAACTTTAGTGAGGATCGGTGAAATGTCTCTTTCAACCCCCACTTGTTGAAGCAACCATTCAGTGAGATGCGTTGTTAAATCTTCTTTTTCAGCCACTTTCTCTCCCAATCCTCTCAGTTTAAGATTATTTTGATGTTGTGACATGTCTAGACGTAATGTGCATTCGGCCAGAATATCTTCTGTGACATGTATCTGTTGTATTTCTGTCCTGTTTGTCATGGTGTTTTGCATCGCTCCCTCAGCAACGTTCCTTGTCTCCATCAGGTTTTTCTGTATAACTTCTAGTTGTTAGTGTAGGACGATATTTTGTCCAGAAATATGGACTCTAACATTTGCAGGGCTGAGTTGAGTTCCGATGTCAGTTCGGCTCTTGTAATTGGTTTCTCCATGTTTTCGGCGCCAAGCCCTCCTGTCGCCATGTTGTGGTTTTCAGGCTGCGGTAGGTCGGAAGTAAACGATCGCTGCTGCTGCTTCTCTGGTGATGTCTCAGTCCGTGATTTTTTAAAATTTGGGTGTAACTTTTTGATATCGTTTTCCCCCATGTAGTCTTTGTTTTCTAACAGTCGTATGATCATTTTGCCAGGTCAAAATACGGGGGGTTTTTTCACAGGAGCGCAGGAATCAGGTGGCCATTTCCCTCTGGTGCCACCAGAAGACCCCCCCTTTTTTGATGAACAAGATCCAAAACAAAAGGAAAAGAAAAAAGGTGTGGAAAAGGATTTCCAAGAGCTGAGAAGGTTTTTTTCCCAAAAAAATCCGATCAGACCGACGAACCGATCAGACCGACGATGAAAGAGGTCTTTCCAACGCGGTGGTAAGAAAGGAGCTGTTGGGATGTTTGCGCCCACCCCTCTGGGCATGTGCGGTGGGGTTCCTGCACATGCCCGGAGGGACTGGGCGTGAAAATCCGTTAAAATAGAGCTTGCTACAGCACCGATCAATCCAGCGCGTGTGCACTGAATTCCATGGGTGTGAAGCACAGAGATCACGTCGAAGATCTGTAAGCCCAACAGAACCAGCACAATGTACTAGTGCCCAGCAGAACCCAATGCCACTGTGACGGTGCACAGCAGAACTGATGCCAATGTACTAGTTACCAGAAGAACACAGTGCCAATCTGTCAGTGCAAGCTCAATAGAACCAATGTCAAACCAAAGAATCCAAGGAGGGCTTTTTTCAGCAGAAGCAGGGGAAATAGAAGCCCAGTAGACCACTCAGAAGTACATGGTGGGTGGGCACTTTTGCATGTTCACCTGAACCAAGGCCAAGACACAGCAGCCCAGTAGTGTTTTTCTTCCTAAGCCAAGGGCAAGCACAGAGAAACCTTACACACCATTTTCCCAGGGAACGCTTCAGAAAGTGAGATGGAGGGGTTGTGTCCACCCCGATCCTCCTCTCTCAGAAGTCCATGCATACCATCACTGCCTCAGTGGAGGAGCCTCAGGATGCCCTTCATCACAGGCTCCTCATTTCCCACCTCCAGCCCTGCAAAGAAGAATGCTTCATTGCATTACACAGACAACTGGCTTCATTATTTATGGTGCTCCTGTGGGTTCTTCTGCTTTCTGTTTGGCACACAGGTGTCTCTGTCCTACTCTATCCCTTTCATCTCCATCAAGATGAAGAACACTTTTTGTGCTGCTGTTTTAATTTCAGCATGCAATTTTGGCTGGGGGGAGCTGATAACTTGGTGAGTGAGCTTGTGAGCACCACCTTCAACATCGCCTTGTGCTGCACTGCTACCAAGGTTCTGTACAGGCATTTGGGGGCAGGTGGATTCAGAATGGAAGTGGGGTGTTTTTGCGCCAATCCTGCTGGGTGATTGGCTGCTGCTTCTTTCTAGTCTCATTTTAATTTTGGGAAGAGTGTTTCATCCCAACTTCCCAGCACAGACTAAGAGAGGATGCAGGCATAAGCACATGCTGACTTTGGTCACTCTCAAAGTCAATGTCACCCATATGAGAGAAAACCCACTCACTCTACATGCTCATCAGAGGACACGAGAGGAACCTCTAGGCCATGGCAGGGGGTCCAGCCAGACCTCTTCCTTCATGTCCCAGTAGCTTAGCATATTGGTGGTCTGCAACTTGTAGGGCTTTGCAAGGTACTCCCTCACCATTGCAGCTGCTGTATCCTGTCTTGTGCACCTATTGTTCCCAGAGGGGCCAAGTGCCTGACAGATGAGCCCATCTCCATGGTCATCATAGTAGTAGTTGCCTAGCATGGGACATGGGTGGGGGATGAACAGCAGCACAGCTACTTTTGTCCCCCTTTTCCTTTGATTGCAGCAACGTGCTCCCCTTGGCCTGCATGTGCTCAACTTGCCAGTAGAGCCTGTCTCTCCAGCAAATGAGCTGGTTGGCCCGTTTGGCGATCCTGTCCTTGATGCACGTGTCACACATGGTCACCAACATGTAGACCATTTGTTATGTGAGAGGCTAAAGGTGGGCCTAAAGTCCATCTTGCAGCCTTTTGACCAGGGCACACACTGCTGGAACCAAGTCTGCATGTCCATCTTGCAGCCTTTTCACCAGGGCACACACTGCTGGAACGAAGTCTGCATGTCCTACATCTGGCTCCAGAAAGGAGGCCAAGTCCTCACAAGCTGTTTAGATCATGGGGATGACCACAACAAGACTTGCCATGTCAGATGAGGGCAACTGTGTGTGGTTCTTAAAGGACCTAAGAACCTCCACAGTCTGAGAGATGGTCAACCACTTGTCCTGGTTGATCTGGCTCTCTTCCCAAACTATGCTGGTCTCAGAGATCAGGGCAGTCAAGGCTCTCTTCTGCTCCACAAAATGCTCGAGCATGGAATAGGTGGACTTCCAGCGAGTGCTCATGTTGCTGATCAGACAGTACACCAGCAAGCCTGTCAGTGTCTTCTTCTCATGCAGCAGATGGGTGTCCTTCACAATGCAAGAGAAATGACCCATGAGATGCTACATTTCGGGAGGTGGTGCTTGAAATCATGAGTCTCAGCAACTAGACTGGGATTCTCTGCAGAACCCAGTTATTTGATGGAACCAGGTTTATGCACTGAGAGGAAAAGAGAACAGACTTCTCTAGAAGAAGAAAAAGAGATTGGATTTATACCCCGCCCTTCACTACCCAAAGGTGTCTCAGAGCGGCTTACAAACTCCTTTCCCTTCCCCTCCCCACAACAGACACCCTGTGAGGTGGGTGGGGCTGAGAGAACTCTGACACAAACTGCTCTTTTTCAAGGACAGCTGTGCCAGAGCTTGCGACTGACCCAAGGTCACATCAGCAGGTGCAAGTGGAGGAGTGGGGAATCAAACCCGGTTCTCCCAGATTAGAGTCCGCACACTTAACCACTACACCAAACTGGCTCTCTACACCAAACTGGCTCTCTAGATTCACCTGAAGGCCCAAGGCCCTGAAGGATGTTCAGAATTAAGGAGAGGTGTCTCAACACGGTGTCCCTGGACAGAGCTGTAAGCAACTTAACATCCAGATTTGGAAAGATGTTGCAACTAGGGATGCCATTCCCCAATTGGGGGTGGGGGATCCCCCGATGTTCGAGCCTCTTCCTGCCACCGGCCAGCAGGGGTGAGTCCCACCCCCAAATGCAATGTAATGATGTCACATGCAAGTAACCATAGAGTTTTGCCCAAAACACCACAGTGTCACTGTGTGACGTCACTGACATGATGACGTCACTTCTGTGTGACGGCATTATGTCATGCACACATCGTGCACTCCCTCCCCCACTCCTGGAAAGTCCCTCCCCCGCTGCCTGGTCAATCTGACCTGGCAACCCTAGCTGCAACCCTAGCTGCAACCCTTATCCCCGAGGTGTACCACAACCATTGCCATAATCTTTGGAAATACTCTTGGGGCCAAGGAGAGACCAAACAGGAGACATCTGGTATCCACACTAGAAACGAAGACATTTTCTAAAGTCTTCCTTTATTGAGATATGAAAATAAACATTGAAAAGATCTATGGTTAAAACCTAACATGAACATTTAACAGTACTAAGATCTCTTAAAGAGAACACACACAAAACTTCTTTATAACAATACACTTGTTCAACAAATGAAGGTTCAGGAGTCCTGGGGGGGCAACAGTCAGAGGGCTTCCAATGTCCTGGCCCCACTGGTGGACCTTCCTGATGGCACCTGGTATTTTTGGCCACTGTGTGACAGAGTGTTGGACTAGATGGGCCTTTGGCCTGATCCAACATTGGCGTTTCTTATGTTCTTATGTTATGTAGTGAATACCTGTCACCTTACTTCATAGCTATTAAAAATATTGGAAGAAAACATCCTCCACAGCATCAGGAGGAACAAACTCTATGACTCCTTTTGCTATGAGGGAACTGACCTCTTGGAGAAGTAAAACAAATGGAGAGGGATGAGCAACAAGGGGAAGAGAACCAGATGGTTTGTTTATGAACTGTGAAGAATAACTTTGAAAAACAACAGACTAAACCCAGTTGTCTTGAATTATAGCTTACCAGTTGCCAGCAAACCAGGACAGATAATCAGCAAATGGACAGTGAAGTGTACAGACAAAAACCCTGCTTGCCACACTGGCATGCTCCCACTCCAGCCCATACAACACCCAGCACAGCCATGCCAACATGCCACTGGGGAATGCGAGGGCAGGGTTAGACATCATGGGAACCACTGGAACAAAAAATGCAACCCAGCCCCCTGCCAGGCACAAGGTAGACAAGGAGTAACAATTGGGTGACTCCAAGGCACCCCCCCAGGGGACAGTGGTAGTCACTGGAGCCAGGTCCATGCAGGGGTGCTACCAACATAGCCCTGTGCAGTGCAACTTGGTTGGAGGGGCTGTGGCTTAGTGGCAGAGCATCTGCCTGGCATGCAGAAGGTCCCAAGTTCAATTCCCTGAATCTCAATTTTAAAAGGACCAGGCAGTAGGTGATGGGAAAGAACTCAACCTGGGGAGCTACTGCCAGTCTGAGTAGACAATACTGACTTTGATGGACCAAAGGTCTGATTCAGCATAGGGCAGTTTCACGTGTTTGGCATCTAGCCTGCCTGCACATGAACTAGGGTTTGTATTGGCTGCTGAGTGCTGCCATTGGGCATGCTGGGAGGGGTGAAGGATTAGCTTGGCATGATGCCCATCATCAGTATGTTGTTCTCAGGCACCCAGGGCATGGCAGCTATGTTCGGGTTTCCCCATTTTTCCAATAGAAACATTTGGATTTAGGAAAGGATTTTTTCCCCCTTTTGATTGTAGAAAACTAAGGCATTTATACTTTTAATTTAATAAATACGCTAAATAATATGATTTTATATGCTTAGACAACAATTACACATACGATTTTAAAGTAGCAAGATAGGTTTTGGTTTGATAGTATTATATATATTTCACTGTTCTTCAAAATTTAAGTTTTTCCAAAAAAACAAACGCTCAACAGAAAAAAAGTTTTTTTCCCCATTTTCCAGAAATGTTAGATGTCTATTTGGCACTAGGGAGGGAAGGCAGCATATTATAGCTCAATCTTGTCAGATCTCGGAAACTAAGCAGGGTCAATACGTGGATGGGAGACCACCCTGGAGGACTCTGCAAAGGAAAGCAATGGTAAACCATCTCCACTTCTCACTTGCATTGCAGTCCCCTTGTTGGGGTTGCCATACATCAGCTGCAACTTTATGGCACTTTACACACACATTTGGCACTGGACTGGTCTTGAGAAATATTTGTGTAACAAGACTTGTTTTGTATATTTGCAAAGTATCTATAATTAATCTGATAATTTACCAATAACATTAATTTTGGCTTCAATACGAACTATTCCAAAATATCATTATTACAATATGTGGTATGAACTAAAACCCTAGCAGTATGCTTTTTAACCTGATATAGAAATAACTGGCATACTTTCAGAACTACCTTCCATATGGTTGACCACTGGGTACAGAAAAATCCAACATCCCTACATTATTTTTTAATCAGTTTAAGGATTTTTGTATTTACAGAAGCAGAAAACAGTGAGAAGAAATGAATCACCACTAAAACCCAGATCACCTTTGTTACAAGTAAAAGAGCTGTCATCATTGCTGCAGAACAAGCTGTCCGCACACAACCCTGTATATGGGTTGCATGGCACATCATCATCACATTTGCGGCATATGTGCTCGCACATCTCCCCAAATCTTCCAGGAGCACATTCTATAAAAAGTAAAATATTACATTAGAATAAAATGCAATTGTGGCTTCTAAAACTTCACCCATTATTAACTGTTCAGCATGCAAAGGATACATCATATATATGGGAAAATTCATCTACCACTGCATAATAAATAAATGCTGAAAAGCATAAGGGACTTGTGGAAACAACTTGAATTGTGTAAGCAAGAATTTGGCACAGCATTTGGTATTTATGAGAATTTTAAAAAGTTATTTACTATGAAATGGGAACACATTATGATATAATCTTTTCAATGTAGTGTTTGTTACATTCATATTGGCACAGCATTTGGTATTTATGAGAATTTTTAAAAGTTATTCAATGTAGTGTTTGTTACATTCATATCCATCTTTTATTACCTTTGCCTCTCTCATTCCTCCATCCCCTTTGTGGTTTTTTTCTTAGACTGTAACCTCCTTTGAGCTGATTATGAATCATGGGGATAAATGCCACAAACTCATTATGCCCCCCCTTTTTACTGACTTTTCTGCCCCCCATTGCATGTCTGTCCCTTCACGAAGTGACCTTCTTAGACACTCAGAACAGCCTCCCTGGTGTTTTGATTTCCTAGCCCATACAAAATGGGCTCAATGAAGATTATTTCTCTCTCCCAGGAAGATAGCCTTCTCTTTCTACCAGTGCTTTCCTCAGCAAGAACCAGACCCGACTGGTCTCATGCCAACCTTTAGTGGGAAAAATGAGCCCAATTACAACCCAGAGATGGACACTAGTCCAAATGACCAATGCTTTGCCCACCCCTCTGTCTCCTCGGAGGAAGCATGAGGGTGGGGGGAGCCGATTGTGGCTCAGTGCAGGACTGCTGGCCAATCGAGGGCTGGCTCACTATGGGCCAGATCTGGTGGCTGCCGCCCTTTCCTCCTCAGTTGGCCCAGCACAAGCTCCAGGCAGGATGGAGCTATGTGCCTGGGTGACGACCAGCCACATGGAGCCCATTCACCATGGGGATCCATCAGCAGTGGTGAGCCTGTTCCTGCAGGCTGGGTTTGTATTTGTGCTTGGGAGGGTGTTGGCTGGGCTCCGGGTGGGTCGGAAAACATACGGCCTCTCACTGTTGGGTGGCCGGCACCTGTCTTCCCCCTTGGCCTCGGATGGCAGAGTCCACACATCGGGGCAGAGCCTACATGGAGAGTCACCTCATCCACAGATACCTGCTCCCCCTTCAGCCGGCATGAGACAAGCGGCTGTGGTCGGGATCTGCCGCTGGGTTCCCGCCCACTTAGGACCAGTGGCCAGGGTTCGCTGCCAGGCTTCTTTACTGTGTGCAGCTGGGGCCACAGCGGGGCAGCCAACACCGGCCTGGCTCCCCCCTCACACCTGCTAGTGGCTTTGTCAGGGAATCATGGGGCTGGTGACTGTGGCCAGGACCCGCTGCCAGGTTCCCACCCGCTTAGGATCAGCAGCCAGGGCTTGCTGGAAGCCTTGTTCTCCATGCATTGCTGTGGAAGGATGGCCAGTGCTGGCAAGGCTTCCCCCTTGCTCCTGTTAGTGGCCTCTGCACAGGGAATCTCCAGGACGTCAGCTGCAGCTGGGACCCGCCGCAAGTTTCCCACCCACATGACCGATGACAGGGGCTTGCTGGTAGGCTGGTCTCTGCTTTTGGCTGCAGCTATGTTGGGGTGGCTGGCGCCGATGTGGGTCCCCTCCCCAGTATCTCTTAGTGGCCTCCAGCTAGGCTCTAAGCCATAGCTTGCAAGTCAGCAGGTTTATACCTTGGTGGGGAGGGAGTATGGCTCAGTGCCAGAGTTTCTGCTTTGCAGGCTGCAGGTTCCAAGTTCATTCCCTTGTACCTCCGACTACAAGGCACAGGCTGTGGCTCAGTGACAGAGCTTCTGCTGCGCAGGCTGAAGGGCCCAAGTTAACTCCCTTGCACCTCTAGTCAAGGCCAAGCGGCAGGTGCTGAGAGGGACCCCACCTGAGACCCTGGACAGACACGGCTGGTCTGAGTGTCCAAATGCTGTCTTGGAGGTATCAATGGTCTGATTCAGTATAAGACAGCTTTGTGAATTCCTCTATCCCAGCTTACTGGGGGGGGGGGGTACTGACAGTGCTCCAGGATTAATAGAGAGGGTATACTTAGCTTTAACAATTTCTTCTCTTTATTCTATTCTCTCATTCCTCATGGGTGCAGTATGCTGGCTAGGAAGGTAACGTAGAAAAGGGGTGGCCAGCCTAGGAGGACTCCCAAATGGGTGCTGTTGGCCATTTCATCCTTGAGGCCCTGAAGTGGGCCAAAGCAGAGAACCAGAAGCATGTCTGGGGCAACCAGCCCACCTAAGCGCACCGGTCTGCTGCTTGTGAACAGGAAATGCAAACCTTCAATGTCAGGTTGGTGCAATTGCAGGACTCCGAAGCCAAGGAGGATACAGAGGATACCCAGGTGTCAGGCGGTGGAGTGGGAGTGGTGCCGGACGTCCCAGCAATGATTGGTGAGTCTTCCAGTCCTGCTGAGATGGGTCCCACCATCAGAGCACCGCCGGTTCTGGCTACCACTGGGGGTGGGTTCAGGGGCAGTCTGTCCCACAGCGGCGCCCATGCCAGGAGCGCCCTCCAGGATCACACCTGTGCTGAGAGCACCATTCGGGGCCACTGGGCAGGTGCCTCGGTGGGGCAAGCTGCTGCACAACCCGGCAGCAGACTTTCCCTATGCCTACATGGAGAGGTCTCTCCCCCTCGGGGATCACATGCTGCTGGCCACAAGGATGAAGATCTGGAAGGGGGAGCACGTGGAGATGTTAATGCTCCTTTTTAGGGATGTTGGTGAAGGCAAGCATGAGGGATGAGAAAATTAAGTATATGCAGATCAACAAGAACTCTGACAACTGCATTTTGGCCCACACCATTTAAATGGGGCCAGCATTGGTAAAGTATCAGGACCTCATACACAGGGCATATAAAGAATACTCAGGGGAAGGTTGGCTGAGTTATGGGAAGATGTTCAGCCTTGGACCCCTCATTGCCTTGGGACCAGAAACACCAACAGCTCTGATCTTAATGCATAGGCCCCACTGTAGCCATTTCAGGCAAGTATGCAGACAGTGGGCATCTGGTAATGAGTTTGCACGAGGTAGTTGGGCAGGGAGCTGGCGAAAGGCATCAACACCATCTTGTCTGCTGGGGCTTCAACACCTTGGGGAAATGCTCAAGGAAGCTGTACAAGTTCAAACCTGCAGGACATATGGGGCCACACATCCCACATCCTACTGTGACAAGGGCAGCCCTGAGGAGAAGGAGCCTGGGGGTCTGGACCATTAAAGGGTACCAGGCAGCAACAGCACTTTGGCTAAGATGGGAGTGGGGGTAAAATTTCAGGGCAGGGCACAGGATGGAGGACTGGAGGGGTAGTACCATTGGCACCTGGCACCAGGCAGCCATTCACCCAGAGTTCATCAGGGCATCAACTAGATTGGTTGGGGATGTCTACTTGTTATACTGGGAGGCCAAGTCGGTCAGGGTGGCCACGTAGGTAGCCTGGATGGCTAGCGGGGGGGGGGTAACTTTGGTACCCACCCCTTGGCACTGGAACAGCTTCAGCAGCCACAGGACAGGGGTCTAGTCCCTTTGAGGCTGGTATTGGGCCGTGGGAGACCCTGGGTGTACAGTGTTGATGGACGTCAACAGTGCTGATGTTGGTGTATTTCTTTGTAGGATGCGGCACAAGGATGGAGATCACCAGTATAATGGTCAGCAGCTTTGGCTTACTCATCCAGCCAGGCATCGGAGCCTAGGCTTCTGTTGAATTGCTAGAGGAAGGTGAGTGTGTGGGAGCCAGCCATTACCCCTCCTTTATTATTGTGGTTGGTAGGAGTGCTTCCCCAGGCCATGGTCATGCATTTAGGCAGCAACATTCTGGGCACTACGTCAGCAGACTCCACCCCGGGATGAAGTCCTTGGCGCTGCATCCTTCCGGGCACAATTGAATAGTGGGCCAGTCATTTGCTTAGCAGATCAGGAGGGTGGTCTGCATGATTGGTGGGTTCATGGTGGGTGGGAGGGGTGTTAAACTGAAGCTAACCTCCTCTGTGGCGGGAAAAGCACAGGTTTAGGGGATTATGAGTTTGCAAGCACCCTGAGATAGCAGTGATGGGGGGTACCTGTGGGCTTTGCATTCAGGGTGACTCAGTTGGGGCCTCTTCAGGGTTGGGGGAGCATATGATGAGCCTTAAGGTTTTGCAGTCATGGGCTGGAATCTGCCCTTCCCCACCTCTACACACTGGCATGCGGGCCATGATGAGTAAGGTATGGAACGTTACATTGGACCTTACCTGAGGGTTCTTTCTCTTCAGTGGGGGCGAAGTAATCAGGAAGTGGTTAGGTCATGCCTCTGCTTGCTCGGATAGGCTATGCAAATTTCGTTTATTGCATGTCTCCTATTGTAGGGACCTAGGCTGACCTCTCAGTTATGTCTAAGCCATGTCCTTTGTCTACTCTTCTTCCTTCTTTTCTTCTCTCTCTTTATTATTATTATTATTATTATTATTATTAAGAAACAGAACTACGGACACAATATAATGTAAAACTTTCATGGTGGGAACGTGCGCAGTTAAAATCAAGATATCAGAAAGACGCCAAAATAGGGTTTTACGTGGAGAAGACCGAGCTAGATAAGATCTGGTTGTCCTCCAATGATAAAATGGTTCAAAAGTTATATAAAATTTTACTGGAAGATTATGAAAAAGATGAAGGAGAGAGGAAAAATATTGCTGCGTGGACACGAGACATTGGTCATGTAATATCAAAAGAAAAATGGTTAAAGTTGTGGAAGTCAACCAAAGTTATGAGGGCAACTAGCTTCAAAGAAAATGTGTTCAAAATGTACCATAGATGGTATTGGCCACCAGCAAAAATAGCTAAATGCTATGCCAACTGTTCCAACACCTGTTGGAAATGCAAAACAAGTGTTGGAACCTTCTATCATATGTGGTGGCGGTGCCCAAAAATTCAAAAATTTTGGATATGTATACAGAAAATGATACAAGAAATATGCAAAATGAAGTTAGACCTGGTGCCAGAAATATTTTTACTTAACTTACTTCCAGAAGGAATAAAGTATAATGACAAATATGTTATATTATATATAATAACGGCAGCAAGGATCTTATGGGCAAAGAATTGGAAACAAGAGATTACCCCAAAACGAGAGGAAGTGATAAAAAAGCTGATGGAAGTAGCGGAAATAGATAAATTAAATCTAATGCTACAAGGGAAACATGAAGAGCTGTTTGAACAGAGATGGGCGGGAATGTATACATGGCTGAAAAATGTATAAATGACTCGAATGTGTATGTATATCTGAGGAACTATGTTTTACAAAAAATCAATAAATAAAACTTTTTTTTTTAAAAAAAGAGAAAGCTGCTGTTATTGCTGCTGAACTTGTGGAGTGCGCCGTAACCGGACCTGGTGGTGAAAGGTGGTGTGAGGTGGTGTTGAGGTGACTTCTATCCTGTAGCCTCGAGAAATAATTGACAATACTCACTGGTCTTTTGTGGTTGAGCTCCAGACCCTTGCGAAGGCCTGAAGCCGGCCTCCTATCTGATAGTCATGCAGACTGTTTTTTTATTGGGGCCCCCTTGTCATTTCTGAAGGATGATGCCCGTTTGGCGTTGGATCTGGCGCCATATTTGAAGGGTCTGTATGTCTTGTAATCCCTTCCTTCTCTTCCTCTGCCTGAGATGCGAAACCCATGAAAGGAATGGGTAGACCTGTGCTTGTGATCTCTCTCCCTGTGATAGGAAGATAATAGCATGGCCTTCTTCTTCTCCTTTGTCTCTACCAACACCTTGTCAAGATTTGATTCTTCGAATAGAAGCCTGCCTGAGAACTTCTCTGTAGCTAAGTTACTTTTTGACAGCGTGTCCACCTTCCAATGCTTGAGTCATATGATGTTTGCTGCCTTTGCCCTGGCGCAGAACTGGATATTGTCCTGAGACGCATCTGAGGCGAACTCCGCCGCTCTTTTAATCTTTAGTAGAGACTTCTTCAGGTCCAATGGTGAAACCTCTGGGTTCTGTAGAAGGTTGTCCACCCATATGATGATGGCCCTTGTAAAATTTGATAGAGCCGCTGCAGAGTGTAGCGCCAGTGACATAGCCCCATAGGCTTATGCTGTCTCAGTCTTCCTGTCCATGCCATCCTTCAATGCATTCCCTCCATCCTTGGGGAGTACTGTCCCAGAATGCAGCACCACCATGGGTGTGTCAATCAAAGGAACCTTGAGGTCTTCCATTGTTTCTTCTGGCAAAGTGTACAATCATTTTGCTATAGACAATAGGGAGTTCCCACCCCTGGGAGCAACCCCACTCTGCTTTCATAATGTCATCAAAGAAATCAGGAAAAGGGGAGAAAGGACTTCTTAAAGCATCTGGTGTCCAGATTAGCAGAAACTGAAGATCTAGGCTTCTCTGCCACTTCCATCTGGTAGTTCAGCGTGGAAATTACTTTGGTCAACAATCTTTGGAAATGTTCAATTTGGAATAGTCTGGATGAGGTGAACTGGATCTCTGCCACATCCCCTGACCATTCCCATTCTTCTCTCTCTGTATTTTCACCCAAGGAAGTAATGGTGGATGTTATTTCTGCCTGGTCAGAGTTAAAGGAGGGGGCGCGCCCTTCTCTGGTGATTTCACTGGGCCCTTGCTGCCATATTCCCCTGGGCCTGCTGACTACAGATTGTCCATCCTCGTCCTCAGAGGCTTCTGATGCCTCTGGGCCT
The DNA here is from genome assembly GCF_001447785.1 of Gekko japonicus. Classification (NCBI taxonomy): domain Eukaryota; kingdom Metazoa; phylum Chordata; class Lepidosauria; order Squamata; family Gekkonidae; genus Gekko; species Gekko japonicus. The sequence goes on along the minus strand of NW_015169178.1, from coordinate 100,415 downwards.
CTTTGGGGTGACTGGTGACCTGGAGCCTGAGGAAGACTGAGACCCAGAAGTGGGACAAGTTCTCCTTCTTCTGGAGCCCCTGGAGGATGGCCTTCCCCTCAGCTCCTGGCTTGTATGCCTTGTTGGGGGTTCTGCTGGGGCTGCTGCCCCACCCCCCTGGCTTCCAGTGCCCTGATGCCATTGTGGTGCTGCCCATGGCCCTCCCATTAAGGGCCACGTCCAGGTAGGGCCTGGCTGGAATTGTGGAGGTATGAATGGGCCCAGCGCCATGCTATCTGGGCCCTATGCCAGTTGCAGCTGGTGGGGAAATGTGGCTGCTGGAGGCTCTGTGGTAGGGGGCCAGGCTGCCCCCATAGTCCTGCTGCCCCACCCCTCCCCAAGGGCCTGGGCTTTGCCCCTGGGTTGGTGCTGGCACATCTCCTGCAGAGCTGCTCCCAACCGGGCCTCCCCCCGCCGCCAGAATGGGCTCACCACATGGGCTCACCGGCCCTTTTTGTCTCCTGGCTGCTCCACCAGCCGATCTTTTGGCCGCCTTCTTTGGGTGCAGGGGGGGGGGAGCAGAAGCCTGCAGGCTTTGACAGCTTGACCCACCAGATGGTGCCTCCAGCTGCTGCACCACCAACTTCTTATGCTGTATGCCACAGCAGGGGAGCGTGAGCCTGCCTGCTCCATGTGCTCAACCGGCCCCGTGCTGCTGGTGCCTTCCATGACTGCCTGTTGCTCTGGTGTGGGTCCTGACTGCTGGGCCTCCTTCTCCCCAACACCCGATGTCTCAGGGGTAAAGGGTTGCTGCTCCAGGGAGACCTCTGCTGCTCCTGCCTTCTCTCTCCATCTGATGCCTCGGATGGGGGAGTGGGCCTTCTTTTCTTCTTTGTCCTCGCAGTCTCCTGGGGCATCTTCTAGGCCGCGGTTTTTCTCCGTGCCTCTCAGGTGCTCTTCCCTCCTGTTGTCAGCTGCTGTGAGGTAAGGGAAGCTCTTTTTGGTCGATCCCTTGATTCCTTGGGTTTTTATTTATTTATTAGTAATCTCCCTGGCTTGGAGCTGGCGCTCCAGATGACCTACCGAGTGCAGGGCTATGCAGGAACTGGAGAGGTCAGCCTAGTTCTCTCCAATAGGAGCCATGCAATAAAAGAAATTTGCATAGCCTATCCCAGTGAAAAGAGGTATGACCTAACTACTTCCTGGATGACTTCCTCCCCACTGAAGAAGAAGGATCCCTATGAGCCAGGATGGGTTTGCCTGGTTAGGAGGCTTTCTTGGCAAGCACACCCGGCTTGAATGTATTGAGATGATGCAGATCACCTTATATATAAATAAAACTCCTAGTTTAACCCAAAACATCTGTTGTGTTTCATTCGAGGGGGTGGGCGGGCAATGATAAAGCTCTTCTCCAAGAAAAAATTAGGTGTTCATTTTCTGGGAATCAGTCAGTAGGGTTGCCACTGCTAAGAGCATGCGGGCCCTCATGCAGAGGACTGCAGGAGCTGAACGGTTCCTGGATTCACCCAGTAGTGGTGGGTTGCTGGTGATGGAATTTGTGATCCACCAACTGCATCCAGGGCCAGCCCGTCATAGACAATATTTAGGCATTTGCTGAGGGTGCCGGTTTGATGAGGGCGCCGCTCTGGCCTGCCATCCTGCCTTCCTCTCCCTTCTGTCGCCTCGCACCCTGTTCCCTTCTGCAAGGAGCTGAGGCAGGGAGGCATGCCTGAGCTGAGCTGTGCACTTTCCCGGCTGCCCCCACGGCCAGGTGGTATCGGACTTTCTGTGATGGGGGGCAACCTAGACCCAACAAGGGGAAACCAACTACTGATGGCATCTCCAGGCGAGCCCCACAACCGGCGTGGGCGGAATCACTAGGTGGATGTGCGTGTTTGTGTGCACACATGTTCTCTGGAAATGGAACCGCGGCAGCAGCTGGGCATGAGGAGTCGGTAAGGGGGGGGAGAGAGAGAGAGCCGCACGCCACGGGGAGGGGAGTCCCAGGCAGGGGTCATCTTTGTGGGGCCGTGGTGGTTGCATGGAAACGAGCAAGCTGGTGAGCCGCAGTGAAGGCTTTCAGAGGAGGGGACCCCATTGCAGAGCTCTTGACACCTGGAGCGGGGACTTGTGCAGAGGAATGGGGGGGAAAGGCAGCCTCCTGCATGGCAGAGAACTTTGCACTCTCGGATGCCTCATTGTTCACTGGGGGGGGGGGAATCCGGCCTCAGGGAGTGGGAGGGCTGGCGCAGTCTCTTAAATTCTGCTTTCCTTTGAGATGCTCAGAAACCTTGGTCTGTTCATTCCATTTGTACCCTGCCACATTGCTTTAAAAATGCTCCACATTGCTTTAAAAATGCTCCAAGGAAACCAACAAAGTTAAAAAAAAACAAGAAAGCAACTAGCAGCGGGGTTTCTTTACAGGGGGCTGGCAAGGGAGAAGACCACATGTGCTGCATTTGCATTAACTTAGTGTGTGTGTGTGAGTGCGTGCAGTGCCTTCAAGTTGCTCCCAATTTTGCATTCTTCCTAAAATGCATTTATGTTTAAAAATTGGTGGGCGCACGGGGGGGGGGGGGCACCAGAAGGTATCCTCGCCTAGTGTGCAAAAAAACCTGGGACCAGCCCTGACTGCATCCAAGGAATGGATCTGGAAGAAGGTAAATAGGTTTCAGAACCAGTTCATTTTTTAGATGCACTGGGAATCTTTCATTGCTTTCCTTTGTCTATCAACCACTTTTGTGCAAAGTTGCCCCGACTTGATGTTTATGCACATCTCCCCATGTTTGGGATACTTTGCATTAAAGCTGTTCACACCTTTTTGTACTTTCCCCTTTTCTGAACAGAACCTTTTAGTAAAAGAGTTCCCCCCCAAAAAAATATGCTGGAATTTTGTACATCCCACTTGTATGCTATCCTAACCACTCTGTACCTGAGAAAGGACAAGTCTAGAGACCACTGGCTTCTTCCAGTGTAGTAACTCCAAGTCATTAATTCTCTAGAGGTGGTGGAAATAGTTCACTGCACCTCACCGTCCAGAGTTTAATCAGGACAGATGAAAAGGAGTCGGGGCAGGGGGGGTGTCTGTTGCCTGAGGAAGGGGCTCCTTGGCTGATCCCTTCCACTTCAAGTGCCCTCTGCTTCAGTGCCAGAGACCTATCTTTCCAGTTCATGAAAGCCATACAAATAAAAGTTGTCATAATCATTGAATGTCATAGGATTTGGAGCTGAACACTGTAATATGAATAGCATCGTTTTATGATCTCCTGAATAATGCACATCACAAATATTCTCCCAGCAACTGACATACAACATGTGTGTGTGTGTGTATGTATACCCCCAAAATGTTAGAAGTCGACCAATGTCTAGGATTATACCATGTGATAAACTAAAATTCTGTATCAGTATACTTCAAGGCAGTGAAGAATTATCTGAAAAGGTGACTGATTTCATTCTATTATTTGAAAAGGATCTTTCAAGTTACACAATTGTCTGAAAAAATGAGGACTATAATGCTTCTTAATGTTTTATCTGTACTTGGGTTTAAGTAACTGATCTCTTGCTTTTAAGAAAAGATAGAACAGTTCAAATAGAAGCATGGCTTCAGTGTGAACTGATGAGTGTGCTCAGAATTGTTTTTTTAAAGCAAAAAAAGATGTGATTATAATGCTACTCCCCCTCCTCACCCCATAACACTTTTAAATTTAACCCCACCCCATAAATCTCTTAACTTTGGTTTGAAATAAAATAAGTCTTCAGCAGACAAAGGTAGAAAGATAAACAGCTCCACACACTGTACTGAATACCTGATTTGATCCAGGTTTTCACTTTTTTGTCCCTGGTATTATATAATTCCATACCAGTGTGCACCATGAACTTGTTCTCTATTTCCAACACTCCAGTACACATTTCCAAGACTAAACAGGCTTTCTTAGCTTTATCCAAGGTGGGATACGTAGGAGCTCTTCCAGAAGGAAAATAAAATGATCTTCCTACATGCTCAGTAAGTAGATCAACAGCTATTTAAAACAAAATATGAAAATAATAAAGTTAACTTATATTTATGAAATATGAAGAATAACAATTGTGCAGATTGATGTGCAGTCTGCAAATCCAGGAGCTGACTGTATATTGTGCAGCTGACTTGAGGGCACACAGCCCTAAACCATAGAACACTCTTTTTAAAACCTCCTATTCAGTCTGTCCCCAAATTATTTTGCTCTCCCTTTGTAACATTACAAAAAATATGGCCCTTCCTCACCTCTAACTTGACAAAAACTCTTGTTTATGTTGTATTAATGCCCTTACTGCCAGCTTCTTTGCTGTAGCCAACTTTCTGTGACCCAGATCACTCAGCCATCTTGTCATTTTGACTATCTCTGAAAATCCCTTGCTTCCTGTCCACTTCTGGATTCAGCACATGTACTTTTTTCCTATCACCAACAGTCTTTGTGGCCTTTTCCCTTTAACTCTCTCTTCTGTCTGTGACCTTCACAATAGTTCCTGTCATTTGCCACCTCTCTCTCACTTCTGTAAAATCTCAAATCCTACCTTTTCTTTGAGACCTTTGGAACAACTCACTAGTCATTCTTCCCTTCAAGTTTTTAAAGCATTACAAAAACCTGTTTCATCAGCTGTTGTGAGACCTCTCCCAAAAACGCGTACAACATCTCTATCACACCATTTTCAATTATCTTAAGAAAATATCTGACTTGAGAGATAGTGAAACCATTAATCAGCTTGTATGAGGTAAGTTTTACTTAAATTGCTTAGCTTACCTCCTTCTCTCTTACAAATCCACTTTCTTTGCTGTGAACAATCAGTCACAGAAAGGTATTTCTTGAAGGCAACGCCACACTCTGAACTAGTTTGTGTGATTCTTCTGCTTCGTCTAATTACCCTGCTCACAGAAACGAGGGACATGATCAGAAGAAAAATAGTCATGCTGTTAAAACAAGCAATATTTTTCACAAGCATGAAATAATTTTGATCTAAGTTTCTCAACCCACAATTTAAGTAAGAATAAAAAGATAAAGATTTACGGATAGCTCAATTTGATGAGAAGCAGCACCTTTCTTATACCTTATCATCCCTTGCAAAATTTCATGCAAAATTAAAAGAGTCTGGAGATAACTTATCAAAGTATTTTCATCACATTATGCTATCCCCTGAGAAAGGGCCAGTACAGCTCTTGAAAACCATTGTACAGACATTTGAATAAAAAATCTGTTTCTAGTTCTCAAATTCAGAAAACCTCTCAGCTGTATCTTTTTTTAAAAAGCTTATATATTGAGGGTGTGCACTCTGCTTAAGCTTGAAAATCATAATTGCTATTGCTATTATTATTATTATTGAAAATAATCTCACCATGCATTTTGGGAGACTGAAAATGAGTAATCTACCCAAAAATATTGATATGACCGCTTATTGAACGTCAAACCAATCCAGCTATCATCTCCTCTGTACTGTACCCACATCTGGAACAACAGCAACATAATATGGAGCAGAAAGTTAACATTAAAATTAAAAGTGTGGTGTCTCAAAATGATCATATTTTATAATTACTCTATATTTACTTTATTTACATTATTTTATAGTTCACTGTTCTCACTGAGATTCAGGACAGGTTACACATTGTAAAGCAATGCAATCAACAGGGTGGGGCATCCAACAAGCAATGCAATAGGATTAGGACTGCAGAAGTCTGAAACTAAGCAGAAATCTGAAATAAAGCTGAAACAATGCATTACATGTTGAATGATGCAGAACTTATAAAGTCGGATAATCACCACTCAGAAAGGATCTAAAACCTACTTTAAAGCACAATTTTTAGTGCCAAACGTAACAGGTTCAGTTATCCTAAGCAGCAACGCTTTAACAAAGAACAAATTTCATTAATGGGAATTTATGTGTATATCTAACACACATGTAACCATTTATGTCTGGATACCTGCTCATAGCCTGCCCGCCAGTTGCAAGAAGGAAGCCAACTTTCAAACAAATATGGATGCATCCAGTTTACATAAGTACATGGTTCCCTCACACAATTAAATAACTTTCTCCAAGCTCCCCTTCCCATTCATCTGGGTCAGCCACCTCAAATTTTAAAAGGCATATAGTAAAACAAAACAAAAAAAATTGAAATTTTGAAGTAGATACATACTTCTTACTTCTCACAGTGTGCCTTTGATGTCTACCCATGAACTCAAAATGATGTCTACCCATGAACTCAAAATGATGTCTACCCATGAACCCATGAACTCAGTTCTTGTGCGATCACTTCATGAATAAATGCCACTGATGACTCAGGCACAAAAAAGCAGGCAATGCATTCTACCTGATGCTGGTAATATAACAGCTGCATCTGACCATGCAGGTGCAAAGAGGGGACAAACAGCAATGATTACATGCTTTATATAAATTGGTCCATTTAATGACTCAAATGACTATGACCCCAGGGGGTCCTGCTTCTGCTTCTCAACTGAATAACATGATTTAGTTTTGGGACTGGGCAAAAGCAGTGGCAGTGGCCAGTTAATATGCTGGCGGGCTCAGGGCAGGTTTCAATAGACTAATGAAACAGATAAGGACAGTATCAATATAGTTCAAAATTAAAACCAACAACCAAATTTGCAAACAATAGCAAGCTAAAATTTAACAGAGTTGACAGCATCCCAGGAGTGTGATGTAAATGCATGCAAAAGGCAGCATATCAAGCAGGTGGGGCCAGGCCAGCGCCTATAGTATAGGTGGGTTAGGGCAGGGGAGGCCGGTGTAATCAGACATCAGCTGGCTCAACCAAAGGACTGGCAGAAAAGCTCCATTTTACATGCCCTGTGGAATTGTAATAGATCCTGCAGGGCCCTGATCTAATTTGGAAGCATGTTCCACCAGTCTGAAAAAGCTCTGGCTTTAGTCGAGGCTAGACAGATGTCTTTTGGGTTGGGGACTACTAGATGTTGTCCTGAAGAGCGCAAAGCTCTCCAGGGGACATATGGGGAGAGGCGGTCCTGCAAACATGTTGGTCTCTGACCACATAGGGCCTGAAAGGTTAATACCATAACTTTGAACCTGATTCGGTACTCAACTGGAAGCCAATGCAGTTGGCGTAGCACTGGTTGAATGTGCGCCCGCATAGACGTCCCAATCAGGAGGCGCGCTGCTGCATTTTGTACCAGTTGCAATTTTGGGATCAGGTTCAAGGATAGCCCTGCATAGAACAAGTTACAGTAATCCAACCTGGAGGTGACCATTGCATGGCTCACCGTGGCCAAATCGTGGGAGGAAAGATAGGGAACCAGTTGCCTGACTAGCTGAAGATGGTAAAAGGTCAGTCTGGCAACATTCGTAATGTGGGCCTCCATAGATAGGGAGGCAATCCAGGATCACTCCTAGGCTCCTCATTGTTTGATTTGGTTTGATTTATTAGACTTCTATCCCACCCTCCCAGCCAAAGCCGGCTCAGGGCGGCTTATATAAAACATGAAGAATTTTTACAATACACATAAAATAGGTTTAATAACAACTTGTAACAATTAAACAATGCTAAAACCATAATATAATAAAGTGCTAGTAGGAATATATTCGTAATCTCACAGTGGTAGTTGTTACACAGTTCGCGGTCAGGCCTTTAGTCTTCTTAGGTTATCTAAGGTGGTTGGCTCAGGCTATATTTAAAGATCCGGGGGGAGGCAGGGCTCTCCCATCCAAGCTGTCAGTTGTTAGTGATAGTTAGTGGTGGCGGCGGCTCCAAAAGCCTGGTGGAAGAGCTCCATTTTACAGGCCCTGCGGAATTGTAAAAGGTCCTGCAGGGCCCTGATCTCTTTGGGGAGCTCATTCCACCAGAGTGGAGCCGCCACTACGAAAGCCCTAGCCCTGGTTGTTACTAGTCTGGCCTCCTTGAGACTCGGAAGGGCCAGCCGGTTCTGAACCCCTGATCGTAGTGCTCTCTGGGGTATATGTGGGGAAAGGCGGTCCCTCAAGTATGTAGGTCCCTGGCCATAAAGAGCTTTAAAAGTAAGAACCAGAACCTTGAAATGAATCCGGTATGCTATGGGCAGCCAGTGCAATGCCTTTAGCACAGGCTGGATGTGCTTCCGAATAAGGAGTCCCATCAATAGCCTGGCCACGGCATTTTGCACCAGCTGCAGCTTCCAAATTTGAGACAAGGGCAGCCCCATGTAGAGGGCATTACAGTAATCCAATTTCGAGGTGACCATCACGTGGATCACTGTTGCCAAATCGTTGCATTCGAGAAAGGGAACCAACTGCCTGATCAGCTGAAGATAGTAAAAGGCCGATTTGGCAGTGGCTGCTACCTGGGCCTCCATTGTCAGGGAAGCGTCTAGGAGCACTCCCAAATTCCTAACCTCCAGCATTTGAACCAATGGTGCCCCATCAAAGGTCAGGAGCGGGATCCCTAATCTTGGACCATCCTGATTCAGGCACAGGACCTCCATCTTCGTCAGATTCGGTTTCAGCTGGCTCAGTCTAAGCCAACCAGCCACGGCCTGTAACGCCTGGTCTAGAACTTCTGGTTTGCAGTCGGACTGACCGGCCAACAGCAGATAGAGCTGGGTGTCATCCGCATAATGGTGACATTCCAGCCCATTCCTCTGGGCTGGGCAAGAGGGTGCATATAGATGTTAAAGAGCATCGGGGACAGCACTGCCCCTTGAGGCACACCACATTCCAGAGGGTGCCTTTTGGGACAGCTGATTCCCCAGTGCCACTCTTTGTCCCCCACCTTGGAGAAAGGAAGCCAGTCCCTGGAATCCATTGTCGGCGAGGCAGTGGATCAGTAACTGCTGGTCAACCGTGTCGAACACAGCCAACAGGTCTAACAACAACAGCACTGCCGATCCGCCCCAATCCAGATGCCTCCAGAGATCGTCTGTGAGGGCGACCAGTACCGTCTCCATCCTGTGACCTGGGCGAAAGCCAGACTGGAAGGGATCTAAGATGGAAGTGTCATCCAAAAAGCCCTGTAACTGTTGCCACTGCCCTATCTATTATCTTGCTCAAATAGGGCAAGTTGGAAACCAGCCAATAGTTGGCCAATTCAGCCGGGTCCAGAGATAGCTTTTTCAGGAGATGGCGGACCACTGCCTCCTTAAGTGCCTCCGGGAATAGCCCCTCCAAGAGGGACTTGTTGATGATCTCCTGCAAGGCATCTTGAAACTCCTTGTGGCCAGCTTTAATTAGCCACAAAGGGCATGGATCAAGGGAGCAGGTAGTAGGGCATACAGTTAGGAGTAGTTTGTTGGCTTCCTCTAGGCTGAGCAGGTCGAAATGATCCATAACATAACTAGAAAACATGCATGGAGCCTTGAGTTCGTTCACTGTAGCAACTGTAGCTCGCAAAAGCCTCACAGCCTATATCCAATTCCTTAGCGTTTAATCTGCTTTGTAGCAGAACAGTAATGGACAGAATCTTTCTAAACAATTGGGCTGGGCGTGAGCTTGCAGACACAATCGTGGCCGTATAATACTGTCTTTTTGCGGCCTTGACTGCCATCTCATAGGATCTCATAAACGTCCTATAAAATGCTCTTGTGGCTTTGTCGCAAGTGCGCTGCCACTGCCTCTCTAGCCATCTTAGCCTCTGCTTCACCAGCCGCAACTCCTGGGTATACCATGGAGCGGGCCTAGACCAGAGACGCAGAGGGCACTGGGGAGCGATCTCGTTGATGGCTGTTGAGAGTCGGCTATGCCAGTCCTCCACCAGCTCATCCAACGAGCCATCAGGGGGCTTCGGATCCTGAAGAGCCATCTGAAGCCGCATTGGGTCCATTTGGCTCTGTGGGCGAGCCAAAATAGGCTCACCGCCCAAACAGGGTTGGGGTGGGATATTCAGGTGGGCCTTCAAAGCATAGTGGTTTGACCATGGTACTGCTGAAGCAGCAATCCGGTCCACTGTAACCCCCACCGCGAAGATCAAATCGAGCGTGTGTCTGGCCTGGTGAGTGGGAGCCGTTACAAGTTGGGAGAGTCCCAGGGCTGCCATGGACAACACCAGGTTCGCCACCTGAGTAGAAGCCGTGTTATCGGCATGGACATTGAAATCACCCAAAACTATCAGTCTAGGGTCTTCCAAAGCCTCCTTTAAAGCCCCTGGGAAGGTCCCTGAAGTCAAGGATAAGTTGAAGATATCTCCAAGGGGAATCTATATTCCATCACCACTGCCTATGGGAAGGAGATGGTGCTTGTCATGCTCACGGATGACCTTCAGAGACACTTCGATCGGGGGAAGGTCAGCGCTGTTGCTGTTGCTCTACTTAACAACAGTGTTTGACATGGTCAACTACAATCTTACAGCCCACCACCTCGCGAACGCAGGGATAAGGGGGACAACCTTGCAGTGGCTTCTTTCCTTTCTCCGTAATTGGGGACAATGGATGGTGCTTGGGAAGAGGGTTTCTCCTTCTTACCTCCTGGTATGTGTCAGCTATGCTGCCATGATGTTTATGGGCAGGAGCGCCTTTGCTTGACCTGTGTACCAACTGCTGCTGCATTCCTTCGTTCCTTATTATCTCTGACCTTGTAGGCTGCCTGTGTAGTGTCTTCCCATCAATTACCTGTGGGACTAGTTTCGATTCCCAGCTTTGGCTTGGGGCCTGGGACCCCATTCTCCTGCGTGCGGGAGTCAGGCCGATTGGCCTAGGGATGGGGGAGGTGCATACAAATACCCTATATCCCATTATGCTTGTAGGAACGTAGCCATTCCTAACAGTGACAATTTTACTGCCTCTATAGCTTTTACAATAAAGTATAACCTTATGATAAGCATGTACTCAATTGTTTGGCTGTAGAACCTTACAGTATGTAGCATTACTCAGGGTGATCCTCTCCCCAATTTATTAAATATCTATATGCTCCCCCTTGCCCAGTTAGTCTGGAGGTTTGGGCTGGGTTGTCACCAGTATCCTGATGACACTCAGCTATATCTGCTGTTGGAAGGATGGATGGATTCCACCCCAGATAATTTGGCCAGAGCTCTGGAGGCTGTGGTTGGTTGGTTACAGCAGAGTTGTCTGAAATTCAATCCATCGAAAACAGAGGTCCTGTACCTGAGTCACGGTGGGTTGCCTACCCTTGGTGGGGCAATACTGACGCCACGGTTCTGCGGGACTTTCTGCAGGAATGGATCCAGAAGGACTGGAATGGATCCAGAAGGACTGGAATGGATCCAGAAGGACTGGAATGGATCCAGAAGGAAGGCATCAGCCAGAAAAGCCTGGAGTTGTTCTGCTACCACCCTCTCAACTACCTTACCAAGGAATGGAAAGATTAACACTGGGCAGTAGTTGGCTGGAACCATATGGTCCAGAGATTTTTTTTTCAGGAGTGGTCTCACCACTGCCTCCTTTAAAGCCCCTAGGAAGGTCCCTGAAGTCAAGGATAAGTTGAAGCTATCTCCAAGGGGAACCTATATTCCATCACCACTGGCTGTTACCAGCCATGATGGACTGTTGGATCCCCAAGCATCGAGAATAAATCCACGTTTCAGAAAAGCAAAATTTATTTCAAAGCTTTGGAAAGATACTCAAACAAGTTCTTTGTTAGGAATGGGTACAAACAGCTAGGGCAAGCATAATAAAGGGATTTGAACCAGGCACATAACCAATGGGTCACTTTCCTGCTGGCGGGCGACAGGCAACGGTTGCGCGCTCATTCCCTGGGAACACTGCTATCTCCAGACATAATACAGGTGCAGTTCCCAGGAACTAAAAGCAACAAGCTGGCATTCAAGCTCACTCCTACACCACGACCTCCAGATGTTTGGCTTGGCGTTACAGCAGAATAAAATACATGCTCGCAAGCAGAAGGGAGAGGGAGAAACTGTACAGGCACACAAGTAACACAGAACACCATGGCAGCTTGCTGACATGGACATGGGTCAAAAGGGCAAGTGGTAGGTTTTACAGCTGCCAGAATCCTGTTAACCTCCTCCTGAGAGAGTCAACTGAACTGGTCCAATATTGGACCTGAAGACGGCCAAGGTGTCTCCAGTTCATGTATTTTATCAACCATTAGCCATTTCCTACATAAGAACACAAGAGAACCCAATGTTGGATCAGGCCAAAGGCCAATTTAGTCCAAAACTCTGTCACACAGTGGCCAAAAATACCAGGTGCCATCAGGAGGTCCAGCAGTGGGGCCAGGACACTAGAAGCCCTCCCACTGTTGCCCCCCCAAGCACCACTTGCCCCAGACTTAATGTTCCTATTTATACCTTATGGCTAATAGCCACCGATGGACCTCTGCTCCATATGTTTATCCAATTCCCTCTTGAAGCTGTAAATTCTTGTAGCCACCACCACCTCCTGTGACAGTGAATTCTATGTGTTAATCACTCCTTGGGTGAACAAGTACTTCCTTTTATCTGTTCTAACCCAACTGCACAGCAATGTCATTGAGTGCCCACGACTTCTTGTATTGTGAAGGTGCCTCTTTCTCAACCTCCTCTATCCCATGCATAATCTTATAAACCTTGATCATGTCACCCTTCAGCCTTCGTTTCTCCAAGCTAAAGAGCCCCATGCATTTTAACCATTCTTCAAAGGGAAGGTGTTCCAACTCTTTTAGCATCTGAGTTGCCCTTTTCTGCACTTTTCCAATTGCTATAATATCCTTTTTTTTTTTTGGTAAAAGAATTTTTTATTTTCATGGAAATAACCTCTTACAGTTAAAAAAAAAAACTATTATCATTCTTAAACCAATACCTATATTCCCATATCCCCCCTTCCTCCTGGTGGCTTCCCGCAATGTTTCCCCCTTTGACCCTCCAGTACATCTTAAGATAACATCAATTAATCTCAATATTGTTCTAAACATAGTAAATTGTGCTTCACATCCCAGTTTTTTTCTAGGTAAAGTTTAAAGTCATTCCATTCTTCAAAAAAGTCAAGATCTTCCCTGTTATTCAGTTTCTTCGTAATTTTGTCCATCTCTGCCATGAACAGAATTTTTCGTATCCATTCTTCTATTTCTGGTGTTCTTTCTTGTTTCCAACACTGTGCATACACCATTCTTGCAGTCGTGATCATATACCATAACATAGTCTTTTTAGTTACATTCAGCTCTTCCATTCTAAGTCCTAAGAGCAGAATTTCTGGTGCTTTTTTAGAGGAACATTTCAAAAAATTTTGCATTTCGCTGTGGACCTTTGTCCAAAAATCCACAGCTTTCTCGCATGTCCACCACATATGATAAAATGAACCTTCATGTTTTTTACATTTCCAACACTTATTAGACATGTTTTGGTTCATATTTGCTATCTTCTTTGGCGTCATGTACCACCTATACATCATTTTATAA
>NW_015169178.1:85675-85841 GCF_001447785.1 Gekko japonicus | reverse complement strand
ACCGTCTGTAAATAATTCTTAACCCTTTCTGCCACTACCTTAGCAAATATCTTGTAGTCATTGTTCAAAAGGGATATCGGTCTGTAGTTCCTCACGTTGGTTAGATCCTGGCCTTCTTTTGGTATCAACGATATGATTGCTTCTTTCCATGTATCGGGTATAACTC
>NW_015169178.1:85373-85555 GCF_001447785.1 Gekko japonicus | reverse complement strand
GCCAGTTCTTCTTTCTGAAATCGACCGTTCAGTAATTCTTTATATTCCCCTTGTATCTTTGGCAATGTTGTGTGTTCTAAGTAGGTCTTTATTTTTTGCATATCAGACTTCTTGCCTTGAAATAATTTTGCATAGTACTTAAAGAAACATCTCATGATTCCTTTAGGGTCGACGTATTCTTT
>NW_015169178.1:60083-85303 GCF_001447785.1 Gekko japonicus | reverse complement strand
TCCTTCAAAAGACTTTTGTTGCAGTTTTTAAAAATCCCAGTACATTTCTTGGTTCAAGATTACATTTAATTGGTCTCTCAGCAGTTGAAGTTCCTTTGCAATTTTCTTCTTTCCAGGTCGTCTCTTAAGTTCACTCTCTTTTTGTGATATTTTGTCCAACACTTCCGCTTGTTTCTTAAAATTTTCCTTTTTCTGTTTGACATTTTGTGAGATTAGAATCCCTCGCATCACCGCTTTATAGGCATCCCAAACCACCTGTGTTGATGTACCTTGGTTTAAATTTTGTTGAAAGAAAGGATATTATATATTTTTAATATATATATATATATATATAAAATAATATCCTTTTTGAGGTGTGGTGACCAAAACTGTACACAGTACTCCAAATGAGGTTGCACCATTGATTTATACAGGGGCATTATGATACTGGCTGATTTGTTTTCAGTTCCCTTCCTAATAATCCCGAGTGTAGCATTGGCTTTTTTTATTGCAATCGCACACTGTCTCGACATTTTCAGTGAGTTATCTACTACGACTCCAAGATCTCTCTCTTGGTGAGTCTCTGCCAGTTTGGACACCATCAACGTGTAGTCAGGAGTTTTGGCTCCGATGTGCATCACTTTGCACTTGGCCACATTGAACCCCATTTGCCATGTTGACGCCCACTCGCCCATCCTCGACAGAGCCCTTTGGAGTGCCTCACAACCTATCCTCCCTGGTTCTCACCACCCTGAACACCTGAGTGTCATCTGGAAATTTAGCCACTTCACTACTTACTCCCAACTCCAAATCACTAATAGACAAGTTATAAAGCATCAGACCGAGTACTTATCCCTGTGGTACCCCACTGCTTACCACCCTCCAGTGAGAAAATTGCCCATTTATACTCCCTCTCTGTTTCCTATTAATGAGCCAGTTTTTGATCCACAAAAGGACTTGCCCTTTTATCCCATGACTATTGAGCTTACTTACTGATGAGGAACTTTATCAAAAGCTTTCTGGAAGTCGAGGTAAACAACGTCTTTTGAGTCCACCTTGTCTACATGTTTGTTCACTCCCCCAAAGAACAGTAACAGGTTGGTGAGACAAGATCTTCCCTTACAGAACCTATGCTGAGTCTGCCTCAATAGGTTTTGTTCCTCAATGTGCCCACTAATTCTTTCCTTAATAACAGTTTCCACCAACTTCCACCAAGCTGCAAATTCCAGCCCCATCCCACCCAGTAGGCAACCCTTGTGGGCTGATGACTCGTCCTGGCGGGAGGAGAAAGCTGCAAATTCTGGACCCACCCGGCTGGTGGGCCAGCCCCTCCCCACCCAGAAGGCAATGCTTGTGGGCTGATAACTTGTCCTGGCGGGAGGGGGAAGCTGTAAATTCTGGGCCCATCCAGCTGGTGGGCCAGCCCCTCCCCACTCAGTCCAAAACACGTGAGAGGACACGGTCCTTTGCGGTGTGGCAGGACACATTGGTTACCTGCAGAAGGCGGTCGGGAAGTTTCTCTATGAGCAGGATTGGTGTGCGGGAGCCGGGTCGGGGTCAATGGAACGCAGTGGCAGGTGGCTGAGGGTGTCAGCATGTCCCATAGCCTTCCCTGGGCAGTGGAGGAGAGAGTACTGGAATTCTGCCAGGAAGATTGACCATCACAGCACTCAGGGTGAAAGCATCTGGGGGGTCTGGTGATCCAGAGCCAGCAAGCCCAACAGGGGATTGTGGTCTGTTACAATGGTGAACGGCCACCCATAGAGGTAGTCATGGAATTTCTTCACCCCCACCACGATAGCCAGTGCCTCCTTGTCAATTTGTGCATAGCTGCACTTGGGCGAAGACAAGGCATGGGAGTAGTACACCATGGGGACCTCCCGGCCGGCCAGTAGCTAATGTCCAAGGACAGCTCCTACCCCGTATGGGGAAGCTTCACAGCTGAGGACAATGGGCAGCACCTCATCAAAGTGGGTCAGGATGGCGTTGGAGGTGAGCAGCTCCTTGACAGCCTGGAACGCGGCAGCTTGTTTCTAGCTCCAGAGCCATGGGGCCTTTTTGTTCAGGAGGCGGTGAAGGGGTTCCACGATTGCAGCTTTGTGGGGCAGGAAGGAGTGATAGAAGTTCAGAAGCCACAAGAAGGCCTGGAGTTCCGGCTTGGAGGTTTGTGCGGGGGCATCGACAATGGTGCGCACCTTGTCTGGGGTTGGATGGATGCCCTCAGCGTCGATGGAGAATCCCAGGAACTCGACCTGCAGAGCCCCCCAGAGGCATTTCTCCCCCTTCATCTTGAGGCCGGCTGCTTGGAACCGCTGTAGGATAGTGTGCAGCCTTCTGGCAAAGTCTTTGTCTGTGGGGGTGGCAATTACAACGTCATCGAAGAAGGGCTGTACCCCAGGAATTCCTTTAAGGAGAGTCCATTAGGTTTGGGGAAATTCCTGGGGCTACACTGACCCCGAACTGCAGCCGCCGCTCCCAGAATGCACCCGTGTGTCACTATAGTCTGGGCCTCCGTGGTCACATCATCTACGGGGAGATCTAGGACATGGCTGACTACTGGAACTGGGTAGAAGTGGTCCTGCAGCACCTTCTCTATCATGCATTTGTAGCCTGTGCAGATGCAGACGTCCCCGTTGGGCTTCACCGGCGTCGCAATAGGGGTTTCCCAGAGGGCATGTGGAACTGGCTCTAAAACCCCTTGGGCCACTAGCCGATCAAGCTCCATGTCGATGTTAGGCTTCAACGCGAATGGGACACGCCTAGCTTTCAGCAGTATGGGCCGCACCACCGGATTGAGCGGCAGTGAGATGGGGGGTCCGGTGTAGCGACCGAGCGTCCCCTCAAAGCCTGCCAGGAACTCATCACACACACACTGAAAGTGTTTTGTGGCCACATAGTGCACCCCAGTCACTCAGAACCCCGGGGCGCGGACCAGGCTAGTCCAAGGAGACTCGTGCAACTGCTCCCCATCACCAACTCCAAAAGTCCATCAAAATTCCCGTACTGTATGAAGAACTTGCCCACCCCTCTCATGGCCACTTTGTTCTGTTGGAAATCCCGCAGGGTGAAACCACCAGGCCTAATGTGGGGACGCCCCCAGGACAGAGTCTCTTAAAGGTGTCCTTTGAAATTATGGAGAGGGAGGACCCCATGTCGAGCTCCATTGTGCAGGGGTTTCCATCGATTAGGACAGTCACTATTATTTTATCGGGGGTGTCCTGGGGCAAGTTCAGTACCTGTTGCTGTTGGATGGAAGTGGTGTGCAATTCCGCGGTGTGCGTGGATGCCAGGGTTGCTGTTCGTCACCTCCAGTTTCCCTTGGCATGACAGGCTTGGGTGATGTGGCCTTCCTTCCCATAGTTCCTGCACGTGGCATACCGGAACCAGCAGGACCTTCGCTCATGGGGCTCCCCGCAGCTGGTGCATGGTGTCGATGAGGCAGTGTCAACGGCGCATGGCAGTGCAGATGGGCAAGCGTTGCAGACTGAAGGACGCTGGAGTTGTAGGTCCTCTTCCTCCTCCTCAGATGTGTCCACGAGGTGGGCTGTGGTGATAGGCCTCTGCGATGTTGGCGGTCTTTTTGCTTGCCAGACCTCTGCGGTGAACTGATCAGTGAGGGCGACTTCATGGACTTCTTGAATTTGGGATTGCCCTTGGCAAGGAGCTTCCTCTGAATCCGCTCATCCCTCAGGCCGCAGACCAGGTGGTCATGAAGTGCATCCTCGAGGTCATGTAAGTAGCAGTGCTGGGAGATCCATCGGAGAGCTGTAACAAAGGCTGGAATTGACTTGTTCACGGCCTGGTTCCTTGTGTGGAACATGTGGTGGGCGGTGATGACAGATGGTTTTGGAGAGAAATGTTCCTTTAGCCGATCCAAAATTGTGTTGTACTCAGTGTCCTGGAGTTCCACAGGAGCGATCAGTGAACGGGCGGTCTCTAAAGATCGAGCAGCCACAGACTCGGAAGAAAGTGGCACATTTCGACTTCCGGTTTATGGCGGCGTGCTGAGCAGACACACCTCCCGGACCTCTCGGTAGGCTACTGCTCACTAATCTCCCATTGGTGTGAAGCACAGAGACCACGAAGAAGATAAGCAGGTTGCTTACCAGTAACTGGTGATCTTCGAGAGGTCATCTGTGCATTCACACCACCCGCTGTCTTCTGCTACCTGTTTTATTAGGAGATTGATACGCGGCGGTTGGTAGGAACTGGCGGGATGTCCATGCTTGCCCTTCTGGGCATGCTCACTGGGGCTCCTGAGCATGCTCAGTTGGGCCAGGCACGAAAATCCTTTTAAGAGAGCTTGCTACGGCACCGGCAGATCCAGCGCAGGCGCACTAGATCCCCATTGGTGTGAAGCACAAAGATCACGAAGAAGATCTTTTAAAACCAAAACCAGTTGAGAGTCCATGACCGGAAGGAACCACCGAGTTTAAGGATGGTTAAAAGGATAGCAGAGTCCCTGTGCCCCTGCTGGATCAGATGATGAACCTCAAGGAGCAGCTGTCAAAAATGAACCAATGTATCACTACTCAGCAGACACAAGTTAACGAGACTCTTAAAATCACGGAACAAACAGCTGAGAAAGTGAAAGAGGTTGACGCCACTGCCCAAAAGGTGAAGGAAAAGGTACAAAATTGGAAAAGAAGCAAATTTCAACAGAACAGCTTTTACAATTACAAATGGAGAAGGCAAACCTGGTCCTTCGTTTCCAAGGTGTCTCAGAGACCAAGGGAGAGAATCTGAAGCAAATGATGAGTGAAGCATTGGCCCCAGTGACAGATCTGAAGGCGGACTATCTTATGAGTGAAATGGATGTGGTCTATAGGTCCTACTCCATATATATAAAGAAGAATCTGCCTGGGGAAATTGTAATGAGATTCTCGAAGAGACACATGAGGGATTGTATCCTGAGAGTGACGGCGGGGACACCATTGAAAATTGGAGGCAGTACCATTCGAATTCTGAAAGATATCCCATTTGAAATATGACAATGGAGAAAGAAATACAAAGATTTGATTCTTTTTCTTCCATCAAATGCAATCAGCTACCGGTGGGTATATCCAGAGGGCGTAACCTTCAAACTTCAGGATAAAAAAGAAAAGATTGACTCTGTTTCCAAAGCACGGGACTTTTTGAGAATTCAGTTGGGTGAGCCAGAGGAGGTGGACAAAGAGGAAAAGGACAGTAAGTCCAGTGGCAAGCTGGACTCGGGGTCTTCTGGAAAGGACTCTCTGTCTGAGAAAGGAGAAGCAGCTCCTAAAAGTCCTTGCAAACTGCGGAAGAGATAAGATGAGAAAAAATGAAGGTTGAAGGACTCTGAATTGTGCATTTGATAATATTGTTTCTAACACTGAGATGCTGAGGGGTCTTTTTCCAACAGTTAAATTTAAGATTTAAAAGTTATAAAAGCATGTCTGACTAAGTTCATAAAATGTAGCGTTTTAAGAGATGGCATTGTATACAAGCAAATTTGATGATCTCCTCTCTTGGGTTTTTAGATAGTAGTGGTTATCTTTTCTTTCTCCTTAAATGTAGTCCCCCCTCCCTTTTTTTCATTGTAGTTTGTAATCCTTATATAAAATGCAATAAAAAAATCCCCTTCGGGGGGCCAAAAAAAAGAAAAAAAGAAAGTGGCACATTTCTTTGCCATCACCTTGATCCCGGAGGACTCGAGAAAAAACTTGAACCAGGAGAGGAAAGACTCCCAGTCTTCCACGGTGCCGTCAAATGCATCGAAGTGTCCTGGAGCAGGAGCCATGGACTCGGGAGCGCATGGCACTGGAGTTCGGTGTGCGGTGTGGTGCTGGTGGGCACTGGGCTGGCTCAACAGGATCCCACCTTTGTCGCCAATGTTAAATACTGGGTTCTATACCCATTGCAGTGATCAGCTCTGGTTTATTAAGTGATTTCAGCAAACAACAAGAAACACTAGTAGGGCTTGAGACCTGCTTATAAAGCCTGCAAACACCACACCCAACACGCACCCACTCCCAGTGATAGGCTATGTACATTACACTGCTTATCTATTGGTTAGTTCCTGGATCCAGGCTAGCTATTGTTCTAGAGAAGCAAGCTCAGCTCATTCTAGGTACAGCTTAAGGAATGATTTTAGGCTCAGTACATAACACACTTCTCATCATCCACAGTGAAGACAGAGGCAAAAAATGCATTCAGCTTTTCAGCCATTTCCCTATCATCCTTCAGTACTCCTCCCTGGTTGGTTTTCTGCTTCTAATGTATTTGAAGAAAGTTTTATTGTTGATCTTTATGTTTTTTGCTATATGCTCCTCATATTCCCTTTTTGCCTGCCTGATCACAGACTTGCATTTTATTTGCCACGGCCTGTGTTCCCTTTTATCAACCTCACTGAGACTAGCTTTCCACTGCTCAAAGGAATCCTTATGGTTTTGACCCTTTCTACTTTTCCCTTCAGTTTCCTCCCCACATGTCCCCTCATATCAGAAAAATTACCCCTTTTAAAGTTAAAAGTGGTTGTGTGAGTCTTTTTGGCCAATTCCCTATTTGTACAAATGTTGAACTCAACAACATTATGATCACTGTTCCCAAGCGGTGCAATCACTTTTACATCTCTCACCAGGTCTTGAGTGTTACTTAGGACCAAATCAAGGATCGCCTCTCCCCTGGTAGGTTCCATGACCATCTGCTCCATAGCACAGTCATTTAGAGTGTCTAGAAACTCAATCTCTTTCTCTCGACTAGAACACATATTGACCCAATCAATGTGTGGGTAGTTAAAATCACCTATTACGACACAGTGTTTTTGTCTAGCTGCTATCTTTAATTCATTCATCATTTTATAATCCTCCTCTATCTTTTGATCCGGTGGGCGATAACAAACTCCCAGTGTTAAGTTTCCTTTTGGCCCCCCTATTTCAACCCACAGAACTTCAAGAAGCGAATCCAATTCTCTTAGCCTCTCGATCTTTCTGGACTTTATACCCTCTCTGACATACAGAGCCACCCCACCTCCAACCCTTCCCCCCCTATCCTTCCGATATAATATATAACCGGGAATCACCGTATCCCACTGATTTTCCTCATCCCACCAAGTTTCTGAAATACCCACAATGTCTATTTTTCCCTCTGACACCAAGCACTCCAACTCCCCGATTTTACCTCGGACACTTCGAGCATTTGTATAGAAACAGCTGTAATTTCCCATACTGGTTAAGCCTGCCACCTTCCTCTTGCAATCTCGAGACCTTGTCAGGCAGTCCATGTCACTAGCCATGGTCTCAGTGGACAATTTCAATCCACCTCCCTGTAGAAAAGCAACAGGTACCCCCTCATCTCTCTGAGATGAGCCAACCCGAACCAGAGACTTTTCATCTCCTGTCGGCTTTCCCCCAATATTCAGTTTAAAAACTGCTCTGCCACCTTTTTGATTTTAAGCGCCAGCAGCCTGGTTCCTTCTCGGGACAAGTGGAGACCGTCTCGCCTGTACAGCTCCCTCTTGTTCCAAAAAGAATCCCAGTGCCTAACAAACCTGAACCCTTCCCCTCTACACCATCGTCTCATCCACGCATTGAGACTCCTGATCTGTGCCTGTCTCTCCAGCCCTGTGCGTGGAACAGGTAGCACTTCTGAGAAGGCTACCTTGGAGGTCCTGGCCTTGAGTTTCCTGCCTAGCAGCCTAAATTTTTCCTCCTCCAGGACCTCACGACTGCATTTCCCCACATCGTTGGTGCTATTATTGCTTTAAATGCTGCATGAAGTTGGAAGTTGGGTGACATTGGTGGTTCAGGTTGCAATGTGAACCTTAAGGGAGTTATGGGATGGTTGTGAATGGTTGTGTGAGTGCATATGTGTATGGCTGTAGATCACTGAAATGATTGCACCTTTAATTTCGTTGTACTGTGTACAATGACAATAAAGTATATTATTATTATTATTATTACATGTACCACGACCACTGGCTCCTCCCCAGCACTATCTATCAGCCTATCTAGAACACTCGTAATGTCCGCTACCTTCGCACCAGGCAGGCAAGTCACCATACAGTCAGTACACAGGTTCGCCACCTAGCTATCTACCTGCCGAAGGATCGAATCACCAAGAGCCCCCCTCCCTCCCTGCCAAGGGATGATTCTGTGGTGCGAAAGGATAACCGTTCACCAGCTGAAGAAGAGGTCCCTTCTGAGGGTACATTCCTCTTATCCACAGCATGGTGCCCTGTTTCCTCTCTACCCTCATGCTCCCTGACAGCGGCAGGGCTGCCATTTTCAGAGCGGGACATATCTAACAAGTCCCCGAGAGTCTTCTACATGCGCCTAACTGACTATCTCTGCTTCTCCAGGTCTGCCACCTTGGCCTCAAGGGAGCAAACTTGTTCCCTGAGAACCAGGAGCTCCTTGCACCGGGCACACACCCAAGACTTCTGTCCAGTGGGCAGATAGTCATACATTTGATACTCCATGCAAAACACTGGACAGCCCCCAACCCCCTGCTGGCATTCTGGCTTCATAATGGTTTTTAAAATAATAATTATATATAATCCCTTTTATAAAACCCTTTGTATTTATGTGGTTCTCCTTGCAGAAGTCAACTGACCTAACTGGGAACCCAAGGAGACTAGGGCCCGGGCTTTCTGGCTCTTCATGGGCTTCTTACAGAGTCCCTAGTCTAAAAGGCTTGTGCCTCTGGCAAGGTGCTGCCTTAAATAGAAGCTCCCCCAGCAGAGGGCATGGCCAGCAGCTATTCAAATTCACCCAGGCACTCAATTACAGTCAAACAATACCCCTTTCTCACCCTATCTCAAACAGCCAGGACTCTGCAACAACTCAAAACTCACCCACACACTCCCAAATACAATCCCCTCACAAAGTACTCTCTCAGCTAAATCACCTCAGCTGAAAGCAAAGAAAAAACACTCACCCCTGTAGCAGCTCTATCCCCTGCTCCTTCTCAGAGCTTAGCTGGGTCAACTCTGCCTCTGGCGAGGTGCTGCCTTAAATGGAAGCCTCCCCAGCAGAGGGGGTTTTTTAATCCTTTTTTATCCTTTTGGTTTCCCTGTGTAAGGGAAGTGAGCAATCTAATTACTCTAAATAACTGAACTGAGTAAGAGCTTGCGGACATGATGGAGGTTGCATAGAATTCCCTCTTTGCGGCTTTCATTGCCATCTCATAGGCTGTCATAAATAACCTATAGGATGTTCTTGCACCTTCATCACAAGTACACTGCCACACTTGCTCTAACCATCTTCACTCCCATTTCTTCCTCCACAGCTCTGAGGTATACCAAGGGGCTGGTTTGTGATGGGGGTGAAGAGGGTGTCAGAGGGGTGATTTTGTCAATGGCTTCAGCGAGTCGGACATACCCATCCTCCACCAGCTCACCTAATGAACCACCAGGGGGCACTGGATCCCTCAGAGCATTTAGGAAACCAGTTGGATCTATTAGTTTCTGCAGGTGAGCATAAATCAGCTCGCTGTCTAAACAGGAAGGAGGTGGGATGCTTAGACAAGCCTTCAGGGCAAAGTGGTCTGACTATGCCAATGCTTCAATGGCTATCAGATCCACATTAATCCCCATCCCAAAAATCAAGTCCAGTATGTGACCTGCTTAATGTGTGGGAGCTGATACAAACCAGAAGGGTCCTAGTGCTGCCATGGATGACACTAGGCCCATAGCCCATGAGGAGGCAGCATTATCAGCATGCCCTGAAGGAGAAAGTCCTGGAGAAGCACCGCTACTCCCCCCACCCTTTAGTCTAGGACTGATGGAGGACTAACAAATCGGGGGCGGGGGCAGCTATGTTAGGGCGACTGTCTCACCCTCCCGCACCCAAGTCTTGTTTACACATGCCAAGTCCACATTTTCATCTGCAAAGTAACCTTGCAGGATAGAGGTCTTATTACTGATGGACCTGGCATTACACAACATCAGTGTTGGAGAAGGGAATCAGATGGAATTTGACAAACATATGGAGGCTGGAGCAGACAGGAAAAAACCCCAAGGTAAGCAAGCCCCACCCCCCAAGCAACAGCAACCAGCAGAAGGTGTTCATGCCTGCCGCTACCACCACCATCACCTCCTGTAGCAGTGAATTCCATGTGTTAATCACTGTTTGGGTGAAGAAGTACTTCCTTTCATCTGTTCTAACTTCTAACCTGACTGTTCAGCAATTTCACTGAGTGCCCACGAGTTCTTGTCTTGTGAGAAAGGGTGAAGTACTTCTTTCTTTACCTGCTCTATTCCATGCATAGCCTTGTAAACCTCTTATCATGTCACCCTTCAGTCATTGTTTCTCAAAGCTAAGATCCCCAAGCACCTTAACGTTTCTTCATAGGGAAAGTGTCCTCCTCTTATCATTGCAGTTGCCCTTTTCTGCATTTTTTCCAGTGCTATAAATATCCTTTTTAAGGTGTGTGTGTGGTGTGACTGGTCCAATGAGGTTGCACCATCAATTTATACAGGACAGGGCCTGTATAAATGTTGTTCCTGTTGGTCTTTTGGGGTTTCTGTGTGGCACTGTGGCATGCTTGCACTGCCACAGTGCCACTTGTTCTGGAGTGTGCCACTTGTTCTCCTGGCAAACAAGCACCTCCCAAGACAGTTCACTTTCCCTGAGCTGCTGGCTGGATTTCCCCATTGGAAACAATGGAGGTAATGGGGGTAACCTGTTTGGGTGCCCATAGAATTGGGCCCACTGGTCCAATTGCTTTGGGATATGGGGCTTTATGTGAGGAGAGGCTCCCGAAGCTACCCTGAAAATTTGGAGCCTCTCCCTCAAACCCCCTTCCCCCCAGAGCCACTAACAGTACCATGGGGGGAAAGTGACTTTGTTTCCCGCCATAGAGAATGGAGGGGATGGGGGCAACCTGTTTGGGGGCCTGTTCTTGAAACTTGGTGGGTATCTTGGGGAGAGGCTGGTGGGGAGAGGCTCCAGCCCCCAGAATATACCCTATGTTTTTGCCATTGACTGCAATGGCACATAGGATATAATGGGGCCGAAATTGACATTCGGCTGGCCAAAAGACTCCCGAATCCGCTCGTACTGCAAAAATTGATTCGCAGCGAATCAATCCACTCTTGACCATTGCACCACTCTAGCTTTCTTAGCTGAAAAGTATTCCCGTCATCTGCGTAGTAAACTCTATGCAGCTTTTGTGGACCTCCGCAAAACTTTCAACTCTGTCAATAGATCTTTATTGTGGGATAAACTTCTTAATTTGGGAATTGACAAGCGCCTTTTATTTCTGATTCGGAAGCTGCATACGTCCAATTTTTGCAAGTGAGATTTGACGGGAAAGGATCCCTTACTAAAGAAATAAGTGTTTCCAAAGGGGTTAAACAAGGGTGCGTTCTTGCCCCTTCACTTTTTAATCTTTTTATTTCTGATTTATCATCTTCCTTGGACAGGGTTAATGGTCACCCGCCGAAATTAAACATGACTGCAGTTCTGGTTTTGCTTTATGCGGACGATGCGGTTATCCTCTCCTTTAGAAGGATTGGTCTTATACGCT
Organism: Gekko japonicus; assembly: GCF_001447785.1. Lineage (NCBI taxonomy): Eukaryota > Metazoa > Chordata > Lepidosauria > Squamata > Gekkonidae > Gekko > Gekko japonicus. Next base: position 73,834 of record NW_015169178.1, on the reverse strand, counting down.
CTCTATCCGAGTTTAATGCCTACTGTGTCCGGAATTGCCTCTCCATTAACTTTGATAAGACAAAAATACTGGTTTTCTCTAAATCATGGAAATGCAACCGTTGGTCAATAGTGGGAAGAGAAATACAGCAGGTAAAATCCTTCCGGTATTTAGGAGTGCTATTTTGTTACAATCTAAGCTGGTGCTCGCATAGAGAACATTCCCTGATTATGGCTGACAATAAGGCTGCAGCCCTAATTCGGTTTTTCTTCCAAAAGGGCAACCAATTTGTACCGGCTGTGCTTAAGATGTTTCAAGCAACTGTTATATCTCGTCTGCTATATGGGATTCCTATCTGGATTCACTCTTTCACTAGGAGAGTTGAGAGCATTTACTCCACTTTTCTGTGCAGGATTCTTGGTGTTTCCAACTCAGAGTCGCTCTTTGCTCTTTACAAGGAGTTGGGTCTTCACTTGGTAGAATCTCGGGCTTGGATCATTACGATCAAATATTGGCTTCGACTTCATTTTCGATCTCCACCTGCTAGCTTAATGGCCCTACTCTTAACTGACTCCTATATATCAGAGTGGTCACAGGCCATAGTGGAAAAGGTGGGTACACTAGGTATTGATCTGGAACCCCTTTATGACTGTGGTGAGGTAGCAACCTTGCAGGTGACTAGGAGGAGAATTTGGGATATAGAGGCACAGATCATTAATGTTGGTAGTGTCGGAGTTTGCTCTCCTTACTCATTACCCCTCCTTCCTTCACATACCTCCATGGTACCGTATATTGCTAACCTGACAATCCCAGTTTTTAGGAGGGTTTTTATGCTTGCAAGGTTCAACCTTTTCCCTTCAGTAGTGGTCTCAGGTAGATACAGGGGTGTCCCATATAAGGATAGACTTTGCAGCTGTAATCTTGGGGAACCCGATTCTATTACCCATATCCTTCTTCTATGTCCTAAATATTCCGCTATGCGCAATAGTCTGATTCGCCCGCTTCTCCCTTTGCAGAGAGATTTTCTGGATGGGGATTTAAATTTTTTTCTAGCAGACAAGAGCCCAGGAATGACACTATCTGTCGCTGAATTTTTGACCTACGTATGGAAGTCAAGAGTAATACTCTGTAAATCTTGTAAACCATGTTAGGATTGCTTTGTATCTTGGGATCGGGAATACTGGTCGATGTTGCTTTTTGTACCTACCCTTTAAACTCTGTCCTTGTTTGATCTACTTATACTATGCCAATAACGGTTTTCTGGTTCTGATTCTGCTGGCCGAAATTGATTCAGACCAATTCAACCAAATCTGAATCGGGCCAAATTATTTTTTTTGCACACCCCTAAGTCAGCAGGGAACCATGGCAGGCAGCTGGTAATCTTCCTCTAAACAGAGGAGGCTTGATGTCATGACAGCAGGCGGGGATGAAATGGCCACCTTAAAAGAAAACTACAGAAAAGAATTGGGAGTCCTGGGGGCGGTCCCGTGCAACTGTGGCCCCCAATTTCACTTGAGGCCACCTGGATTACCCAACAATACCCAGGGCTCCTCATGGTCAGTTCAGGGGTGTCTGTTGTTAACTGGAATCGTCCGTTGCTCTCTGGACTTGTCGAAAGTCATCCAGAGATAAGCAAAGCAGCTGCTTACACTGTGTCAGGCCGGGCCACCTCAGCTCCCTGCCCACTCCTCCAAGCTCTGCCAAAAACCAACAGAAGCTGCTGCCTCTTCTGCCAGCAACAACAGCAGGTCAAGTCTTCCACCCAATTGCCCCTGGACCCAAGGGTGTTTGTAACCATGGCCCAAGCCAGCCCAAAGCTAGCCCAGAGCCAGCCAAGGCCAGTCCAAGCCCAAGTCTGTTTCGAGCCACCTGGCCACATTTCCACTAACCAGGACCAAACCAGACCCACCCAGAGGCTGGGTCTGGAGTTCACCTGTAGTTCTTTCCAGGCCTGTCCATACTCATCCAGAGCCTCCCACTGGTGGTCCCAGCTGAGACTCCAGTCACAGTGATAGGGCTGACAATCAAGCCGCTTGGTGGGTTCTCAATATTTTCAGTTACTCCACGTGTATGCTGAGGCCACATCAGGTCTACTGGGCCCATAAGCATTCAGCAGAAGGCAAGAGGCAAAGCTGCAGGGGCACATCCAGGGAAAGGGGACAACACTTCAGCTCTTCCAGCAACCTGAGCTTCTTCACCGCACGCAGCCCAGCTACACAGCCAGCTGCCTTTACCCTTCTGTGGCTACAGTGCAAGTCCTTTACCCAGCTGGACTTCTTTCCCTCAACACCCCAAGCTGGGTGCTCCCGACTTACATAAGGGTCAGCCGGCTGGCTAGCTGGCTGGTTAGTTCCACTTTGGCTGATCCCCAGTGATGGACACAGTACCACACTGAAAATGAGTTTTGACAGGGAACATCAAGGTGAACTGCTGAAGAGTTTGCCCTGTGCATAATTAGTGGAGTTCAAAAAAGGTATAGTCACCAGGTGGGTATGTTCCCTGCAAAGCTCTCAGCACCTGAATGTTCAATATATAGGAACAAACAGTTTATTGCCTTCATGCCCAACTTCTGCAAGGTATGTGGCAAAAAAATACTTGACAAGACTGACATTTTATTTTATCCAGCATTTAAGTTCTTATATTCTTACCTATCATAAGTGACTTGGAGCATATGGTTATGCTAGAACAGGTGCTTCCAACTAGGAACAAAGAAGAGTTCCACCCTCTTTGGAATCCATATTTGGACCATGATTCAGAGCATTTCTGGAAAAGGTCTAGGACCCATTGCTTTCTACAGTCTCCACTGCATCTGCAAGCTCTTGCCCTGCACAATTATTTAGGATAGGTTTTTAAACTTCTCTTATGGAGAGAATTCAAAAGGCTATAAAATTGGTGATTAGCTGTGTGGCTTTTGTGAGCTTTTTTGCAGATAAAGTCTTGTCACTCTGCCACGACCTGCTTGCCAACACTGATATAGTACATGAACTGGAGGCCCTTTGGCTGTCCTTGGATTCAGTATTTGACAATTTCAGCTGACTCTTCCAGGCCAATGTTGACAGGATTCTGGCTGCTGTTAAACTGACCACTTGCCTCTTAAACCCATGTCTGTCATGGCTTGTGAAAGCCAGTGGTGAGAGACTACAGCCCCCCCCCCCGGTGGACATTATCAATCTGTCCCTTAGAGGGGATTAAAAGAGGCAGTGGTAACCATCATTGGATCCTACAGATCCCACCAATTACCGCTCAGTCTCGAATCTGTTGTTTCTGGGCAAGGTAATTGAGAGAGCAATGGTGGAGCAGCTCCAGAGTTTCCTGGAAGACACATCGGCCCCAGACCCAATCCAGTCCGGCTTCCACCCTGTCATGGGGTGGAGACAGCAGTGGTCACCCTCAATGACAATCTTTGCAGGCAGCTGGATCGAGGCAGGTTGGTGCTGCTGTTATTACTAGATCTGATGCCAGCTTCTCCTGCTTGGCTCCTCCGTTGCTGGCTGGTTACTGAGGTGGGCCAGCGGCTGTCAAACCATTATCTTCTACTCTTGCTGCACCAATCTCCAAGTGAGGGCTGGAGATCACTCAGAATTACAACTGCTCTTCAGGTGGCAGAGAACAGTTCCCCTGCAGAAAATGGTGGACTCAGTGTCATTATACCCTGCTGAGGTCACCACAGCAAATTGACGCTGAGTGCCCAAGGCCAGGGCACCCGCCCAGATCCTCTTTTTAGAGCTTGTTGTATTTATTTCCACAATGGGCCTTATTCCTCATAAATAAATAAATGGTCCTACACCCAACCTGGATATAAATGTATACAAGAGCAGGGAGAGGTAGATGTTTTTATCTTTCTCTCTCTGTCTCAGAGGCTACAGGAGTATGTGAAGCAGTATTTTAGTTCAGCTTTCTGGGTTGCACTAGAGCAGTGCTTTGAGTCTATATCAAAAGACAGAAGACCTCAGATCTACTGAGGAAAAGGTAAAAACATGCCCCTTACTGGAACAGAGAACTTCAGATATGAAACGGATATTTAGCACCATAATGGAAGCAAGTCTCAGACAAGGACCATAATTTGTAAAACCTAGAACGGTTAGTATTTGAATGGAGTAAAGTGGCACTGTCAGCTACGCTGCCATGGGGGTTGGGGAGCTCGGTCTGTGTCTAATTAATTGCTACTGCGTTCCTTTCTGTGCTTGTTCTGCTTTGTGCCGAAATGCTTATCTATACAGATGTGCAGGAGGGAGTTGTATTGTCTGGGGTTTTCCTAGGTGCCGTGGGAGAGTGTTGGTTCTCAGCTTTAGCTACCTAACGGTCTCCAAGCTTTATCCCACGTGCGGGAGGGTGCCTAATTGGCCAGTGCTCTGGGGGGTGCATACAAATACCCTATATCCTATTATGCCCATGGGGCAGCCGCCATTCTTAACAGTGCTTATGTTACTGCATCTATAGCTCTGCAATAAAAGTATTACCGTTCCTGAATGCGTGTACTTTGTTGTTGGCTGTGGGTTCTGACAGGCACATAGATGCAAATATCTACTTTTTTGCATTTTCTAATTAAAACAAGAATCACAGAATCAACATAATCAGTCCCATTCCCAAATCCTAGCTACTATGGAAACAGTAAAATAAAAAACTATAAAGTGTACCTTTTCAAGACTGCTTTTAATTTTAACTAGGTCAGTCCCCCTAAAACCCTGGCAGGCAGTTCTGGCATTGGCCCATGTTTCTGTTTTCACGTCTTCCACATAGTAGCATGAATTTAAATAATAGTACCACTGGAGCTTTTTGGGGCATGGGTTTTTTAAAGCTTAAAAAACAAAAAAATATATAGTTTAACTTTTGAAAACACACCAACATAGATATGAACTTTCCCCCCAAAAAAGCTTTTCAAGCATCCTAAATAAAATAACAATAATAGTATTTATACAGAAGGACTAGTTAGTTCAAAGTACTTCATATAAATTCTCCCAATAATCTGTACAACAACAGTGGCTGCTTTTACACCAAGGATTCCCCACATTTCAGCCACCCAACTGATGCAGGATCTATTTTCACATTTTCACATGACATTGTTCTCCGTTTGTGTACAGACTATTAACAGCCCATTCTTTCCACACACACACACACACACAAACACACAATCTGATTTATTTTTAAAAGCCTTGGTATTTCCCAGGCAGGATGCTATGAGCCCAAGCAATTTCTTGTGTCTGAAGGTGAAACAGTGTAGTTGTAGGACTTTGGTAAAGAGTTAGTCAATTGCTCATCAATTACTCTTTCCATTTGTCAATAACTGCAAGCATCCAGTCTCTGGCAAGGCAACAATTAGTTAAACAGAATTGCTTGCTTTTTAGACAGAGCATAAGGGATCATCAGATACTCTGGTGTTGGAAGAACCAAATGTGATATCCCAGTGCCTCAGCTTCCAGAAGCAAGTGACCACAGAATTGCAGGCAGATAGGCCGACACTAAGCATCTTCCCATTTACTGTCACTGAATCCCTTTGAAGTGTAGATCAACACTCTAGCGAAAATAACTTCCTTCAGTCTTCCTCCTCTCTCCTCTCTCTCTTCCATGCACACAAGATGGAGGTGCAGGAGGCCTCTCAGCATCCGCATCCATCTCCTAGTTAGATAGCATAGGAACTGTTCCTATCTCTCTATCCTGCACTATCAACCATATATTTCTAGAATAAAATAGTCCTTATTTTGTTTCAAACTGAAACGTGGTTCTGTATAATTTTGTAGTCTTGCAAGCACATGGTAGGTCCGGGACAAGCATTGTTGCGTTAAAGCCAAGTGCACTCTGTTAAACTAAAGAAGGACTGGGATCACCAAAACCAGCACCCTTCCAACATCTGTAAATATCAGGGGTTTTTAAAGGGTTGTTAAAGGTATTGGTTTATTTCTATCCAGTGTAACTTGTGTGTGTGTGGTTTTTTTCTTAAGAGAATCACCCAAAGCTCAGAGAATCCTGTAGTTCATATGAGAACAAAGTGGGGGAAGGAGTTCAATTCACAGCAGATGTGAAAGGGTAACCATAGCTAAAATGGAGAGAAAACTGATTACCCTGTGCTATCTGGAATCTCCATTGCAAAGGTGACTTCACATAGAATTATTTCAGCAACCAGACTACCACAGAAAATCACCCTGGTGTAGAAGCAGCCCCTGTAAGGTAGGGTCAGTGCTATAATTTGTATATTAAAGCTAAAGAACACATGAGAGAGAGAGAGAAAGTGCCATACTTAAAACCATTAACAATGCTATTTTACATAGAGTTACACACTTTTAAATCAACTCTGTTCAGGATGGCATGTTAGAGGTAAAATTTAAACTCAGGTCTTCCTGATTCATAGATCAGACTATTAGCCACTAAAATTTTCACCAGTTTCCCATTTTATTTATTTCATTTACATATACGTATATCTAATGCTAAATCACATACACTTAAAAGGGAGAAAGAAAAAGATATAAAATTAAACAAAATTTGAATGGGAAGGTTCCACTAATACTATAGAAGGTAAAGGATGACAGATTGAGAAGCTAAGAAAATAGCAGGAAAAAAAATAAAAATAAGATTAAAGTTGGAAACAGATTTCTACAAAATGCGAAATTTTGTACCTCCATCTTGACACTTTGGATCTTGGGAGTCTAAGCTACACCTGGTGGTACTGGTGCCTACACATTCTCCATTAATACCATGGCAAGGAAGTCCATTGGGACACTGTTTACATTTGAATTGACAATTTGTGCCATAGAATCCAGGATTACAACCTAAAGTTTGAGAGTAACCCCCCCCCCCAGAATTAAGTAAAAATTGATTAGCAAATACTTTAAAAGATTTTCCTCCTTTTGAGAACTAATACTGAATATTTATATCAGGCTTTTCTTACTTGCATAATTTCAATGCATTCAAAAACCTTGTATGACAGAGGCCAACAAGACACCCCTTGAAGCCTACAAGTAAGGTCAAAAAGGCAAAAGGCTTCTCATTTTGACATCCCCCCTCTGGCAATGGTATCGAGAGACATGGAGGCCCATTCAGCTATAATACCTAGTAGCTATTGATGGACCAATCAGCCATTACAGTCTTACACCCCTTTAAAACAATCTAAGCAGCTTTTTAATACAATTCAGGTCATTTTATAAAAGCAGGATTTTAATTAGCACTAAAACTGGGAAAACAAAGTAAACTAGTGTGCAGAAGAGCCAACATGACTTGTTTTGCCAGTTGTCTCTACAAGGCATTTCTTAAGGTCCAGCTGGATGAAACAACAGAAGATCCATGACAAGATCTCATGCATGTTTTTATTGATAAATAGTACGGGTAAGCAGTAGAAAAACTATTATTTTAGTTCTGTATCATAATTTAAGAAAGAAGAAGAAGAGATTGGATTTATACCCCGTCCTTCACTACCCAAAGGTGTCTCAGAGCGGCTTACAAACTCCTTTCCCTTCCCCTCCCCACAACAGACGCCCTGTGATGTGGGTGGGGCTGAGAGAGGTCTTGATGGAAACTGCTCTTTTTCAAGAACAACTCTTATCAGAACTACAGCTTGCCCAAAGTCATCCAGCCAGGTGCAAGTGGAGGAGTGGGGAATCAAACCCGGTTCTCCCAGATTAGAGTCCGTGCACTCAACCACTACACCAAAGAAAAAGAAGGCATCCTGGTTTTAAGAATTCTCAGAAATGTTGTTGCATTATGAACAGCTGTCAGGTTCAATTTCATTAAGATTGGACTGGATATCAGCTCATTATTTTTCATGCAGGGAAAATGGCAGATTTTCCCAAGCAGATATTTTTTCACTGAATGGTATTTTTGAAAACTGAAATAAAAACAAAGTGGAAAGAAATATCAGAGAATCCAGTTCATCTTCTCATCCAAAGAGTCCACAAATTTAAATTAAATTGGACAGGGGGTCCAATTTTACATACCCTTGAATAAGGTGCCTTCAGCCATCCTCTCTTCATAGTGGAAAATGTTGTGAAAATGACTGCTGTTTTTGGAGCAGTGTTTGGCGTGTGTTTTTTAAAATCAAACTTAGTGACTTTGAATAACAGTAGTCCTTCCGGTGTGTCTAATGAGCTGATGACCTGCCCTGCCAACCATATTGCACAGAAAAGGGGTGCTTTTTAATTGAGGCAAGCTCATGTCACATTTCAAATGGTTCATTGGGAAACATACAGCTGGCAAATCTCCCCCAGTGAGGCAAATAGCAGCTCTAAGGTAATGTCTGAGATCAAGAAAATGAGGTATGGGGGAGGGGTTAACCCCCCAAATAGGATGGGGGTCTCCAACATTGCTGCTTAGCAGTTAAAATGTACTGGATATCTGATCATGGATTTTCTAGCATCTCCTGTAGTTTGGCCATAAAATAAAAGGCACATACACTGTGTAGACTATAACAATATGTACAAATTAGATGCTTTCATTAACTTACCAGTCTTCACATACACCAAGTCAGCTGCATTGGTACTTTTAAATACTTCGATTCCACTAACCATATAGTACAAACCCATCGAAAAAATTATACCAGTACAGGTAGTTCTCTCAAAAATGCAATCTTCTTGAGCAGAACTGAGAGCATGGAACATTTTTGGTAATACATTCTGCCTCTGCACTATTATATGGCCACTGTAGACCTGAAATATGTTCATATCTATACAAAGAAAAGAATTATAGGCCATAATTTTGTCATCACGATAAACAAAAAGCAGTTAAGATAACAGATGTTTGAGTTGCTTGAGAGCTTTCTCTTGGATAGTAACTTTGCAAGCACCATGTAAGCACCTGCAAACTCTCGTGCTACACACAGGGTTGCCCTTGAACACAGTTTGGAAGCTTTAGTTGGTACAATACTCAATTGGAACACCTTAGACTGATAGTCCTGGATGATTTCAATGTCCATGCCGATGATGTGGCCTCCACTCAGGCAACAAATCTGATGTCGTCCATGGTGGCACTAGGACTCTCTCAACATGTAATGACTCCCACTTATCGGGCCAGGCACACACTTGATTTGATCTTTGCAGCAGGGGTTACAGTGAACTGTTGCCCCCCCCCAAGCACCAAGAATACAATGTATCACTTGCCCCAGACTGAGAGTTCCAATCTATACCTTGTGGCTAATAGCCACTGATGGACCTCTGCTCCATATGTTTATTTAATTTCCTCTTGAAGCTGTCCACGCTTCTAGCCGCCGCCACCTCCTGTGGCAGTGAATTCCATGTGCAAACTGTATCAGTACAGGCAGAAATATCTTTACCCTTCTATCTGTGCTGTAAAAGGTAAAGGTAAAGGTTCCCTTGCTCGAAAGCCAGTTGAATCCGACTCTAGGGTTGCGGTGCTCATCTCCGTTTCAAAGCCGAAGAGCCAGCGCTGTCCGAAGATGTTTCCGTGGTCATGTGGCCGGCATGACTAAACACCAAGGCGCACGGAACGCTGTTACCTTCCCACCGAAGTGGTACCTATTTATCTACTTGCAATTTCTTGCTTTCGAACTGCTAGGTTGGCAGGAGCTGGAACTAGAGGCAGGAGCTCACCCTGTCTTGCAGCACCCGGGTCTTGAACCGCTGAACTACTGACCTTCCACAGCCTGCATTCAGCGTCTTAACCACTTGAGCCACCGCAGCTCCTAATCTATGCTGTACAGGAGATTTTTCTGAAACTGGACTCAGAGTCCGGGTGAGGTGTGGGAGGGCGGGGCCTGGAGCTCCCTGCTGGTGCCTGCTGGAGGTCGCCGCCGGCTGTGGGGAGGACACACTTCCGGTGATGTCAGGGGGTGTGGCATATGCTAATGAGTTATGCTAATGAGTCCCCCTAGCTCTTTTTCTACGAAATGACCCTTGCCTAAGAGTGCTCTTTCCTCGATTCCAATTTTATCAACACTACCCCACATACACAGATACACCTGTTAACTGTTTGTAGCTCAGCAAGACGTGGGTGTTAATTAAGGTAAGAGAAAAATGTTTCCTCAGTTCCCAGTTAATTTCCTGCAACATTACAAAGAATGCAGACCCTCTAACAACTTAAAAGATCCTGTAGGGGAAGAACAGCAAGTATTTTGACCCCAGTTTCCCTCCCAGTGGACTCTAGTGAGTGGAAAAGCGTTAATCTTCCCCCTTTAGTATACAGTCAGAGCTGTGTCTCTGAGGAAACAGGAATCTCCAAACCAAGGCTCTGTACAGGTGTAAAGCCCATCTTTGTAAAGCACAGACACTATGAAGAAGTAAAATCTGTTACTACAGCACAGACTCTTACACAGTGCTTGTAGCTATGCACCCTATAATGTGTGCTCTATCTTTTCCAATCATTATTTAGAACATCTAGCTGAGGAGAAATATCTCATTGCTTCCAGGAGATGCTCTCTTCTAAGGAGAACAAAAAGGCTGTGGTAGGGACATCAAACAGAGGATTGGACCTACTGGAAAGTCCTCACTTGCATGTGGGGGAGATAAAAGTACCAAATGGAGCAGAGATCTCAGGATAGAAAAATAAGTTGTTACTTACTTTCGCATTTTTTACATATGAAATGGAATTCTTGGGAGCACTTTGCTGACTGCAATGCCTTTTTTGTTTGGTGAAGAGTACCACAGCTTTCATCAGCTTCCCCTTCTATATTTAACCTGAAGGAAGAGACAGAATTTGAAATGCCTTGGGAGGAGAATATGCTCAAATAATATTTTTATAATATACACCAACCCAGGACAGCAATTAATTTTTCTGGAGGGCTGCTTTGAGAACATAGTAACTAGTGGCAGCTAAACACAGACTGTTTTCGCTGCTAGCTAGAAAACTGGTGGGCCAGCACCCCACAGGGATTCACATTTACAGGGCTCACCTACTGCTGCCCTTTAAACTATGTATTTTGTTTCACTGATAAACAGCAGAAATATATTTGTGCAACGTTTTCATGATTTTAGAGTTTGTGGAAAACTAGATAAGCTTATAAAGGAACAGGACTATTATCTATTGCAATGTTTATTCTATGTATCACCCCGTTTCTACTGCACTGCCATCTAACTGCACTGCCATCTAATAGTGGACCAGGAACATGACCATATTTTGGACCTAGCTACTGCGAAGGAAAATCTGTTGAATCTGAGCTTGTACTTCTGATCAACATACTCATAAAAACAGGTTGCTTACCTGTAACTGATGATCTTCGAGTGGTCATCTATGAATTCACACCAATGGGAAACAGCGCCAGTGTCGATTCCGATCCGGGAAACTTCTAGAAAGCTCAAGAGATCTGGGGGGCCCTCCCCCGAGCACGCGCAGACCTCCACCGCGCATGCCCCCAGCATCCCGCCAGTTCCTTCTGCTAGAAACCTTTATATCAAACAGACTGAAAAGGCTGCCAGCAGTGGGGAAGGGGGGCGGGTGGTGTGAATGCATAGATGTCCACTCGAAGATCATTAGTTACAGGTAAGCAACCTGTTTATCTTCTTCATGGTCTCTATGCATCACACCTATGGGAGATTAGCAAGCTCAGTCCTACCTGGAGGAGGGTGAAGGAAGCCGTTCGGGAGACTGCAGGCTGGAGCACTACTCTGCCCACACCGTAGCGTCGATTAGCACGGACATCCGGGGTGTAATGCTTGATAAACATGTTTGGGGACTTCCAGGCAGTTGCTTGGCATATGTCCTCAGGAGGTACCCCTCTCAAAAAAGCCGTCGATGTAGAGACAGCTCTCGTAGAGTGCGCCTTGGGTAACAATGGTAGAGGCACTTTCTCTAGGAGGTAGCAAAATCGTATGACTTCCACCAGCCATTTTGAAAGTCTCTGAAAAGAAATCTTGTGACCTAGGGACCTCGGTGCATAGGATACGAAGAGATTAGTATCCTTACGTGTCTCCCGAGTCTGTTGCAGGTAAAATAGTAGGGCTCTCTTGACATCCAAGGAATGCCACAGGCGGTCAACCTCCGACTGAGGGTCAGAGTAGAAATCAGTCATCTATTTAGATGAAATGCTGAGACCACTTTCGGGGGAAAAGACACATCTGGAGATAGGGCTACTCCATCTGGTAGGAACGTTAAGTATGGTGGGTCATGACGTAACGCCCTTAGATCACTCATATGTCCGTCCTGCAGAAGTTATAGCCACTAAGAATGCCATCGTCCATGTAAGCAGCCAAAGATCACAAGATGCTAACAGCTCAAAAGGCTTATGGGTGAGACATCGTAGAACTAGCGACAGGTCCCAGGATGGGGTAGGCGGCTTAGACGGGGGATGTAAACGTAAAAGCCCTTTAAGAAATCATTTGGATTTCAGGTGGGCGAAGACCGAAACATTGTCCAATGATATATGGTACACAGATATTGCCGCTAAATAGACCCTAATAGAGGTGTGACTAAGCCCTTTATCCACAAAGGACAACAGAAAACCAAATATGCGTGGCAAACCCACCGAGGCAGGATACACCTGCGTGGGGCCTAGAAACTCCAAGAACCGTTTCCATTTGGATGCGTAAGATGTCCGAGTGGCTGGCTTCCTGCTATTAAGGAAAACTGAAACTACCCGGTTGGAGAAATCTTCCCTTGAATCCTCCAAGCTGTCAGTTTTAGGTTCGGGACGTCGTGGTGCAGGATCCGCCACTCAGCCGTCAAGAGGAGGTCCGGTTCTCTCGAAAAGTGCAGAAACATGTGGTTCAATAGATTGAGAAGCAACACAAACCACGGTTGGCAGGGCCACCATGGTGACACCATGTGTTGTTGTAGTAATTTGCTGACTACCTGTCAGCAAGCTGCCATAGGGTGGTGTGTTCTTTTCTACATATTGCATTGTGCTCTGTCCATCCCCCCCGTTATTCTCCTGTGTAGGTGTCTTGCTACATCTGCGGAACTGCTCAAGGTCAACCAGCTGGAGGTGGGATGGAGTTATGGCGTTGCTTTGCTTATTATGTATCTCATGCCTGAGAACTGAACTTGTGTTTATGTTGTAGAACCGTTGTGTTCCCAAGGAATTGGGCGCTAGTTTTATCTGCATTCCCGCCAGCGGGAATTGGACTCATTGGTCCTAACCTGGTTCAAGTTCCTTTATTATGTTTCCCTATGAGGTTTGTAGTCATTCCTAACAATTCTTGTGTTCCTGATCTAACCATCGCTTTATAATAAATTTAACTTTGTTCTTCAAACGTGGATTTATTTCGAATGCATGGGGAATCGGACATTTTGTTAGGAATCCCCTTTTCTTCATCACCCCGAGTCTGAGAGATCATGAGCGGGGTCGAGGAGAACCTACCAACAACGGAGGGGTCCACCCCGGTCCCCTCCAGTCCCCCTACCACCACAGCTGCGTCAGTACCGGTCTCGGTGCCAGCGACGGGAGCGGTGGGGGGAGCCATGCCGAAATCTGTACCGGTCCCGTGGCCACCTCCAACCCCTTCCAGATGGGGCAAAGGAGTAGTACTGGTCTCGGTGCCAGCGACGGGAGCGGTGGGGGGAGCCATGCCGAAATCTGTACCGGTCCCGTGGCCACCTCCAACCCCTTCCAGATGGGGCAAAGGAGTAGTACCCGCCTGGGATGACTGGACTATGTTTGACTCGCGGAGCACACGAGAAACTTTTTCGCACCGCGGGAGCGGGCTCCGCGAGAGCATGTACGACCAAGGGTTCATGGACCGACCCAGCGAGAGAGAGAGCAGACCGGCAGTAGCCGGGGAGCGTGAGGCGATGGGAGACCGACTCGAGGATCTCGACCAGACCATGCAACAGCTTATGCGGACTGTAGCTGATGTCTTCGATGCACTGCCGGGAATGATAGACCTCTGCATCGCAGA
>NW_015169178.1:42097-55744 GCF_001447785.1 Gekko japonicus | reverse complement strand
CCCAGTCCGTAGACTGATTAATGATGTTGCTGTTGAAGTGGACCTTCCCAAAAACCTGAAATCCTTGCACCCAGTTTTCCATATGAGCCTCCTCAAAAAGACCTCGGGTACATCACAGTGGAGGCCCACACAGGTGTCCCCTCCTCCGGTACTGGTGGAGGGGGAAGAACATTTCGAGATTGCAGACATTCTAGATTCTAAGTTGAAACGTGGTAAACTGTTTTACCTGATTGAATGGGTGGACTTCGGGCCCCAGCACCGGGAATGGGTGGAAGAAGGGGATATTCGGGCCCCTTACATGCTTAGAGAATTCCACAAAAAGTTCCCGGACAAACCGGGAGGTCTCCCGCCCAGTCCGGGAGAAGGTGGTTAAAGTGTATTTTCAGGTGGGCAGTATGTCAGCAAGCTGCCATAGGGTGGTGTGTTCTTTTCTACATGTTACATTGTACTCGATCCATCCCCCCCTGTATCTCCCTGTGTAGGTGTTTACTTTCTTTTGCTTGCTACATCTGCGGAACTGCTCAAGGTCAACCAGCTGGAGGTGGGATGGAGTTATGGTGTTGCTTTGCTTATTATGTATCTCATGCCTGAGAACTGAACTTGTGTTTATGTTGTAGAACCGTTGTGTTCCCAAGGAATTGGGCACTAGTTTTATCTGCATTCCCGCCAGCGGGAATTGGACTCATTGGTCCTAACCTGGTTCAAGTTCCTTTATTATGTTTCCCTATGAGGTTTGTAGTCATTCCTAACAATTCTTGTGTTCCTGATCTAACCATCGCTTTATAATAAATTTAACTTTGTTCTTCAAACGTGGATTTATTTCGAATGCATGGGGAATCGGACACTACCCTGGTCAGTAGAGGAATCGCGGAAAACATGAACAGAAAAAAACCCCGTCCATGGTACCAGGAGACCATCTCCCAGGGATAACGGGTCTATCTCACCTCGACAGCAAAATTGGGCACATTTTGTGTTGTGCTGAGTAGCAAACACATCTATGTTCGGGTGGACCCATTGACGGAATACTGGGATGAGGTGTTTCCAATTGAGTTCCCATTCTTGCAACGGGGCCGCTCCCCTGCTCAAAGAGTCCGCCGTGATGGTTTGGACTCCTGGAAGATGTGCTGCAGATGGCCACACATCGTGGATCAGACACCAATCCCACACCTTTATGGCCAGCAAACACAGGCATCGAGAACGAGTTCTGCCCTGTCTGTTGAGATAGGCCAGAGCAGTCATGTTGTCCGTCAGTATTGCCACCCGCCGTCTGGACACCATCGGTAGGAACTATCTGAGTGCATAAAATATTGCCAAGAGTTCCAAGACATTGATGTGTGTGCCCTGGAGATCTGCGGTTCATGCAGATCCCACACAGCAACCGGTGAGGTGTGCTCCCCAACTCCAAAGAGATGCATCCGTGGTGATGGTGTGTGTTGGGACTGGGGGTTGGAAGGGGGCCCCTCTTGTTAAGTTGGGAACCAATCTCCACCAAACCAAAGGGTTTCTGACATCCTCTGGCATCTTGAGCCTTAGAGATTGTGGATGTTGTTTGGGGTTGAAGCAGTGGATCAGCCGAAGTTGGAGCAATCACATTCTCAGTTTTGCTAATGGAATGACAGCTGTAGTCGCCGACATGAGGCCTAAAAGCCTCTGTACGTCCCAAACCCGAGACATCGGCAACTGCCTGAGCCGGTTTGCCAGCGTAGCGAGAGCCAGTGCTCGAGTGGTTGGAAGAAAGGCTTTCCCCTGTATCGAGTCTATGATGGCTCCTATGAAATCCACCGACTGTGCAGCCCGCAGATGTGACTTTATGTGGTTCACTCGCGGTCCCAAGGAGTCTAACAGGCTGAGTGTCCTGTGAAGGCTCTCTGTCAGAAGAGATTCAGAATTTGCCACCAGTAGCCAGTCATCTATATATGGAAAGACCATTAGGCCCTGTAACCTCAAGTATGCCGCCACTACTGCCATCGATTTGGTGAAGACTCTCGGTGCTGCCAAGATGCCGAACGGGAGAACACGGTACTGGTAGTGGTAATTTATTATGGCGAATCTGAGGAACCTTCGATGTGCTTCCACGATATTCAGATGGAAGTAAGCATCCTGTAGTTCTATTGTGGCCATCCAAATCCCCTTTTTCAGGAGCGGAAGGATGTTTTGCAGGAAGACCATTTGGAACTTCCAATAGCGAATGAATTCGTTCAGTAACCTGAGTTCCAGAATTGGCCGTAAGGATCTGTCTTTCTTTGGGATTGCGAAGTATCGTGAATAAAACTACCTGTCCGCGTTTCAAGTGCGGGACCGGTTCGATGGCTCCCTTCGACAGTAGTTAATGGACTTCCTGACGGTGAACGGCAGATGCCCGGGTCTGGACAAAATGTGGTGTCAGAGGTGACTGAATGAATTCTATGGCATAACCGTGGTCTATGATGGAAAGGACCCAGGAATCTGATGTTATGAGGTTCCAGGTGGAACGGAACCCTTCCAGGGAAGTGGAATGGGGTGATGAAGTAAGGAAGGAGCGTACCGGGGAGTCAAAGAGACTGCTTGGACCCCTTGCCCCCCTTAGGCTTGGCCTGTGTTTGAGTAGGTTGGTATTTAGGCCTTTGGCCATATTGGAACCTGGAAGAGCCGGGGGGTTGTTTGGCCTTCCACAAATCATCCGGAGATTGGTGGTAATATGGTTTACAGTTGGACCTAGACCATGATCGTGGCTGCTGAGGACGGTAGGAAGATGTGACTCCAAAGCTCTTGGACACCTTCAAGCTTTTATCCATGTCCTGCAACACGGCATCCATGGTGGCATGGAACAATCTCGCCCCGTCAAATGGCAAGTCCTCTATAAAAGACCTAGTGTCTGACTGGAGTGTGGTCGTACGCAGCCAAGAGTGACGGCGGACCGCTACAGCTGACATCATGGTTTTGGATGCTGTATCCACAGCATGCTTCGCGGAGTTGATTATCTGCTTTGAGAACAGCATTCCCTCCTTCTGTAGTTTGCGTGCCTCATCACGGTGCTGTTCGGGGACCAGAGCTAGGAACTTGGTCAACTGTTCCCAGGGGGAATATTCATATCGTCCCATGCATGCCAAATAATTTGCCGTCCGAAGCTGTCTAGCTTCTTACTTTCCTTGTCCGACGGCGCTGAATGTGTCTTCCTGGCCTTTGAGGAGAGAGTGACCACCATTGAATTTGACTTTTGGTGTATGCATAAAAATTCTGCTCCCACCTCTTGTATACGATATATGTGGTCAAGGCATCGTGTAGAGATTGGGTTGGAGAAAGACCTATCCCAATGCGATTTTACTGCCTGGAGCAACATCTGTGTCATAGGCAGTGCCACTGGGGTAGATGTGTCCAGTTGAATTATATCAAAGACCGCATCCGTGACCTCCGTTTGGGGCTGCGCCACAGCAATTCCCAAAGTGTGTGCCATACGCTTAATAAGGTCGCCATACGACCTTACATCCTCTGAAGGGGAGATCGGCAGATCATCTGCAACTAACTGAGAGGGTGATGGGTCGGCGGGACCAGGATGCGGTTCCAACCCTTCGCCGTCCGAGTCCAACCCCGATGGTGGAGAAGAGACCTCAGGGGAATGTGGAGGCAACTGCACTGGGCTGTCCAACTGCTGTATAGCCCCCAGCATCAGCGGCAACTGTTGACGCCGAGGAGTCGATACCGTCACCTTTGGCACCGATTGGCATGGACCCCGGTTACACTGCTTGGCCTGAGTTTCAACTTCCAGAGAAGGTGGTCCCCTGCCTGGGGAACGGCTTCAATATGACCTGGAAGATCAATCATCCCCTTCATCACGGCACCGTGGAGTCAGCCATGGTAAAGTGGAGGTGATTGGGAAGGAGCTATATAAGTACTGTAACTGTCTATGGTCCCAAGGCAACATCACTGGAGGCATCGCAATCTGAGGAAGCTGGCCTTGGAAAACTCGTGTAAAGCATGCTGGTGGCAAAGCGCTGTCCTCTGATGATGAATGGTAGGAGATTCGGCTACGTTTCCGTCAATACCGATCCTCGATATCAATGGGCGATCGGGATCAATATCTTCGCCCGACATGAGGGCTAGGAGGTCCCATATGCTTTGGGGGCAATACAACCTCCTCCACTTCTGAGTCGGTAACCATCGGTATCGATTCAGTCGGTGCCGATCGTGGAATGGGAGAATCCAGAAGTCTCAATGGCAGGGCCGCAGATACCTTGGTAGGATCTGGGGAGCCCAGGCATGTGGTGGTCGATGTCTCGGTCATAGATGGCTGCACCCCCTTTGAAGCCACGCTCTTCACGCCCACCTTATGGTGCTTGTGTTTCACCTTTGTGTGGGCCTTCTCCTTTTTCTTCTCCCCTGGCATGGGCGTCAGTTAGCGTTCCTCAGGAGCAGTTAGGAACACCATTGAATCAGAAGCTGCATCCGACAACTTAGCAACCTCCTCTGGTGTTCGACATCGATCCGCTGACATCGATCAATGTCGAGCCACCTGCGCCGACTGAAGTCGTTCCGCTGCGTTCTCCCTCACACTTTTGGACGTCGACGCCATCGGTTGCGGGGACAAGGCCGACTCTAGTAAGGCCACATGTAATCTTGCTGCTCTATTTTTTTTTGTTTGGTTGGAGAACTTAGCGCAGTGGATACAAGAGTCAGGTTTATGCACTACTCCCAGGCAAATCAAACACAGTGAGTGGCCGTCTGTCAGCGTACGTTTGTAGCCGCAATGGGTACAATGTTTAAAAAATCCCCAACACTTTGCCATAAGCGACAATAGCGTGAAGTAAAGAAAAAATTCCCACCCCGGGGGGGGGGCGTTCTGACAATGGTCAAGAACCCCCAACTAACTAACTAACTAAACTGAACAAAACTAACAACTAAACTATTTTTCTTTTCAAGAACAAGAGCTGAGGAAAAGAAGATATTTCTTTCCCTCACAGAAGTTCCCAGACTGGCACAGACACAGCTGATCAACGCGGCAGTCAGAAGAGAACTGGCAGGATGCTGGGGCCCTGCCCCCTGGCATGTGCGGTGGAGGCCTGCGCATGCTCGGGTGAGGGCCCCCCAGATCTCTTGAGCTTTCTAGAAGTTTCCCGGATCGGAATCGACACTGGCGCTGTTTCCCATAGGTGTGATGCATACAGACCACAAAGAAGATCCCAAATCCCTTCCCCCACTTTCCTTCCTTCCACTCTTCTTCCCAACCATAGATAATTACTTCTCGACTTCCGGTTTATGGCGACACGCAGGCAGATGCACCTCCCGGATGTCCCGGGGATGCATTCTGCACACCAGCGTGTAGGAGGGGATGTGACGGGTCGCGACCCCCCCGGAGCCTTGATAAAAGGCTCCTAGCCAGGGGCCTTTTGAGGGGCAACCTCTTTGCCGGTGTGATGCCGGAGAATTGAGGTGCTCCTCCGCCCCGAAGGTCCTGCCACTGAGTGTCCGCAAGGACTTAGCGTCGCTGACCGAGACAAGCGTCAGAGATCGGGGGGGGGGAACGATGCAGAGCATGGCTGGTTGGCCGGCAATGAACTGTGAGTCAGGTTGAAGCGAGCATGAAGATCTAAAAAGAAAGCTGCCCCCCTTAACGAGCGACGAAAAGCGAGAGGGGAGGGGCCCCTCCCAAACACATGAACAAAAACACGGGAATATAGAGGGGGGAGCGGAAGAATAAGCGTCAAAATCTGTTTTAAGAGACTTACCAGAGCACAGATAAGTGCAAGGGTGAATTTCAGAGACTTTAGCAACTTTCAAAAAAGTAAATAATTCAAAAAGATGGCGGGGAAGAAACCAGAAAAAGACAAACTGTTGAAAGTGAAACTAGTGGGCAGTCCTCAAACGGAAGAGACCACTGAGCTTTCTAAAATGCTGGCAGATTCCTTGTGCCCTCTGCTGGACGAGATGACTAAGATCAAGCAACAATTGTCAACAATAGGTCACAACTTGGCTTCACAGCAGCTACAACTGACTAAATCTTTAAAAGCAATGGAGCAAATGGCTGAGAAGGTGAAAGAAATGGATGCCAATACTAATAAAGTTAAGTAAAAGGTGCAAAAGCTGAAAATGAAACAAGCAACGGAAGAGTCACAACTTTTACAGCTCCAGATGGAGAAAGCAAGTTTGGTCCTACGGTTCCAAGGGGTCCCAGAATCTACAGGAGAGAATCTGAAGCAACTGTTGAGTGAAGCAATAGCCCCAATGACAGATTTGACAGCGGAATATCTTTACAGCGAGATGGATGTGATCTACAGGTCCTATTCCTTATACATCAAGAAAAATAATCTGCTATGTTGGATATGTTTTTCTGTGTTGTTTAGAAAAAGAAGTGTGGTAATAAGCATTGATATACATGTAATTTCTTTGATGATCTTGTAGATGTGTAAGGTATAGGCTTATAAA
This sequence comes from Gekko japonicus, assembly GCF_001447785.1. Lineage (NCBI taxonomy): Eukaryota > Metazoa > Chordata > Lepidosauria > Squamata > Gekkonidae > Gekko > Gekko japonicus. The sequence goes on along the minus strand of NW_015169178.1, from coordinate 49,345 downwards.
AAACTAATAAAGAAAATTACAAAAGAAAAAGAAAAATAATCTGCCTGGGGAAAAAGTAGTCAGATTCTCGAAGAGACATGTGAGAGACTCTGTTTTGAAAGTGACTACGGGAACACCCTTGAAAATCGGGTGCAATAACATCAGGATTTTAAAAGATATTCCATTTGAAATAAGACAGAAGAGAACAAAATGTAAAGACTTAATCCTTTTTTTTTTCAAACAAAGGGCATCAGTTACAGATGGTTAATTTCAGAAGTCGTCATTTTCAAGCTCCACGATAAAAAAGAAAAGATTGACTCTGTTCCTAAAGCACATGAGTTTCTGAGAACACAGCTGGGGGAACCAGCAGAGGACAAGAAGGAAGAAGAAGGAAGCAAATCTGTTTGCGAGTTAGGCTCGGTGTCTTCTGACAAGGACTCTCTCTCTGAAAAGGGGGAGGCAGCCCCCAAAAGTCCATATAAATTGAGGATAAGAAAAGATATGAGAAAATAAAGGCCGAAGGACTCTGAATTGTGCCTGAATATTTAGTAATAACTTTGAGATGCTCTGAGGGTTTCATTAAACAGATAAATGGATGGTTAAAAGATAAATAACCTAGCATAACCGACTATGTTCAATGTATTTTTAGCATTTTAGATTAACATTGAAAGAAGATGATGTATTGATCTCCCACTCTTGGGTTTTAGTTATTAGTGGGTTTCTTTTCTTTCCCCTCAGATGTAGTTCCCCTTCCTATATTTTCAGTTATAGTTTGTAGTCTTGTGAAAAAACCGATAATTACTTCTCAGTGTTTCCTTCTTCAAAGGTCCCATAAGACTGGTAAAAACCGCATACTGCACTATACAAATAATCCAATATATATTATTCCCTTACGTATTGGCCATTCCCAGCTCTCCCATTGGCTGTGCAGTGCATTCCATCAGCCTTTGGCCTATCAATCGCTACTCAAGAGTACTCGCGTACCACTGGCTGGATGCTGGGTCTGCTCCTCTCCCCAGCCCACTGCCATCTTAGCCACTTTCCTGTCCTGCTGTTACAATTGATCTCCAAATGACAGAGATCAGTTCCCCTGGAGAAAATGGCTGCTTAAGAGGGCAAACCCTATGGCATTATACCCTGCTGAGTCCTTACCCTCCCCAAACGCTGCCCTCCACAGGATCCACCCCCCAAATATCCAGATATTTCCCTACTCAGAGCTGGCAGCCCAATTTTCCCCTCAGTGCCTGTTGCTAGGCAACCAAGCTTGGTTCTGTGAGTAAAAGGTGGGGGGGGGTCATAAATCACAGACTTTCAGACCCTTTCCACGCCTCTTTTGACCTTTGGGAGAAAACTCATTGGGGCCAGTCCTGACTAGCATTGCCAGCTCCAGATTGGGAAATTTTGTGGCGGAGTCTACAGAAGCCAGAGTTTAGGGAGGGGAGAGGCCTCAGCAGAACAGAATGCCATAGATGCCACCCTCCAAAGCAGTTATTTTCTCCAGGGGGAGAAAGAGATCTATTGTATGGAGTTCAGTTGTGATACCAGGCAATACCACAGCCAGTGTGGCATAGCAGTTAACACTTCAGAACAGGGTCTGCCAGACCCAGGTTCTTGCTGTGGAAGCTGAGTGGGTGATTTTGGACCAGTCACAGACTTTTAGCCTAACCTACCTCACATGGTTGTTGTACAAGTCAAAAGGGGGAGAGGAGAATGATGTAAGCTGCTTTGGTCCCCACTGCAGAGAAAGACTGTACTTTTCCTCCTGGAGAACCATTGTTGCTAATCTTCAGGTGTGGGCTGGAGATCACTCAGAATAACAACTGCTCTCCAGATTGCAGAGATTAGGTCCCCTGGGGAAAATGGTGGACTCTGTGTCCTTATACTCTGCTGAGATGGCTCCCCTATGACAGCCAGTGTGATGTGGCAATCAGAGCTTCAGAGCAGGGTAGAGGCTGCGGGGCGGGGAGATGGAAACCTGAAGTCAGAGGGGCAGATAAGGTAGGTGGATGGTTGGCTGGGAAGGAGATAGGGTTGCCAACTCCAGGTTGGGAAATTCATGGAGATTTGAGGGATGGAGCCTGGAAAGGGTGAGGTTTGAGGAGGGGTGGGACCTCAGACAGGTACAATGCCATAGACTCCACCCTCCAAAGCAGCCATTTTCCTCCCAGGGAATCATTGTTGTCAATCTCCAGGTGGGAGGTGGAGATCACTCAGAATTACAACTGCTCTCCAGAAGGGAGGCGGGAGAAGATGGAAAGCTGAAGTCAGAGGGACAGATACAGGTAGGTTGGTGGTTGGCTGGGAAGGAGACAGGGTTGCCAACTCCAGGTTGGGAAATTCATGGAGATTTGAGGGATGGAGCCTGGAGAGGGTGGGGTTTGAGGAGGGGTGGGACCTCAGACAGGTACAATGCCATAGACTCTACCCTCCAAACCAGCCATTTTCTCCAGGGGAACCATTGTTGCCAATCTCCAGGGGAGGGCTGGAGATCACTCAGAAACACAACTGCTCTTCAGATGGCAGAGATCAGTTCCCCTGGAGAAAATGATAAGCTCTGTGTCATTATACCCTGCTGAGGTCATCACAGCAAATTGACACTAAGTGCCCAAGGCCAGGACACCCGCCCAAAGCCTCTTTCTAGAATTCATTGTATTTATTTCCACAACGGGCCTTATTCCTAGTAATATATAATGTGGGTATGGGTGGGTGTGCCATCAAGTCACAGCCAACTTATGGCAACCCCATCAGGTTTTCAAGACAAGAGACGTTTAGAGATAGACAAATTCCACAAAAGCAGTTGTTCCGCCATCAGTCTGTCATTTCAAAAGCAGTTGTTCCGCCATCAGTCTGTCATTTCAATTTCCTACTATTTGCTGCATAGCTGCATGTTGACCCGCATCTCCCCCCGATTTCCCCTGCATCTTCTTGATCCTAAAAAATAAGGATCAAGAAGACACGGGGGGAATCAGGGGCAGATGCAGGTCAAAATGCGGCCATGGAGTACAGCCAGGGGAAATGGCAGACCAAGGGCTGAACAACTGCTTTTGTAGAATCGGTCATAGTTTGTCATTGCCTGCCTCCATGTCATGACCCTGGTATTCCTTGGCAGTCTCCCATCCAAATACTAGCCAGGACTGACCCTACTTAGCTTCAAAGTTCTGATGAGATCAGGCTAGTCTGGGCTATCCAGGTCAGGGCAATATATAATCTCACTTCTGTCTAAAGTGAAAGACTTAATTACATGACATGTGACCTTGGCATTCTATAACTGGAACTCCAGCCATATAATCTCACTATAAAAAGAAGTTAAAGGGAGACATAACCAGGGTTTCAGAGTGTCTTTATGTGAGGGTAGGTGGGGGTGGTAATTCATCCCCCTACGCAGCTTCCCTGACCAAAAATTCATCTCCCTCCAGCTCCCTTAAGCCTTAGTATAGAAAAAATATAGCCAAAGCATAGGTACATCTCTTTCCTTTTCCTTCCTGAGATCCACAGCAGCTGGGGATGGGGGGATTGTTAACTAGAAAAACAGAGCGGGGGTGGGTGGGTTAAAGCCTTTTTCCCCTAGTGCCACAGGCTCAACTACTGCTGTTTAGGGCCATATGCCATATCAGGAGTTCTAATAATAGAACTCCAGCATCATGAATAGTTTGCTTCTAGAAAATTGACCTTTCAGTCCTGGTAAATATGTTGCTTACTCCACATCCCAATAATTTAACTAATTAAAAATAGCATTTACATGGTTAACATTTAGCTATATAACCAAGTGTTCAAACACTTCAAAATGACTTCATATGCAGCGTTTACCATTTCATTCATAAAAGGTAGTTAAGTTTGAAATTTTTACCACATTGCCTTAGTGTTTACTTTCGATCCATTTTCCCATTGCCACTCTATCTTGTTCCATGACATTCCCATCCACATTTGTGATGTCATCATTTCTCTCACCCATGACTATAAAGAAAAGTATACAATATTACAAACTGAGGTGCAAAATTAACATGGTTAAAGCCCAGAAGGAAATTTGGAACACACAAATCCCACAGGTGCAACTGCAGCTACGGAGGGGATCAGCACAAGTACAGAGCTCAATGCCTTATCATTCTTCAAATATAGCAAAAACCAGAGGGCACCTTCTCTTCTTTCCCAGCCACATGTTGATTATATTGAGACAAACACTCTTTGAAAGGATAGGTGACTGTTCAATCCCAATCCATCTGTCTTCCACTTTCTCAGATACTCCTGCCAAAAGCAGTAACAATGGGAGGAGTGGAAGCAGCAGGCTCATTCATGCCCTATATGTATAACACTCCTATCTAATCTCCCAGTATGCTCTCCTCTGCAAATAAAGGCTGAGATGTCACTCCCCCCAAAAAACACCCTACTTTATAAATATTCCAAATAATTATTCCTAAGTAAACAAATGCTGTTCTTTACTTTGCCATGAAATATACAGATTAACTATTCCCTTTTTTAAAAATCCAACCTTTTCATAAGGGCTATCCAGATGGAGTAGATTTGTGTCTTTAAAACGTTTGCACAGCTCCACAGCTTCCTTCCATTTTACTTTTCTAGTTTTCTCTATCAAGTAGCAATTTCCATTCCAGAACCACCAACCAACACCAAAGGGACATTTTAAACTATACAGGCCTGGTATTGTCAAAGAAGAAAACAAAGCAGAAAATGAACATTTGTTTCAAGTGTATTGAGATGATATGACAGCTATGGCTGCCCTAACCCTGGCAAACAGCTCCTCATCTATGCATGGCCTGGGAAACTCCAGAGAAAATAAGGATGCTGCAGAGAGAGTAAGCAGGACAAAAAGACAAGTCAAGAAGAAGGTCCCTGAAAATGAGCAAGAAAAAGAGTCACTTAAATACATGCAGGCATCTCAAAAGGAGGACCTTAATAAAAGAGGAATATGAGGGGAAAGCTGCATAGGACTGTGGGGTTTTGCCTAAGCATGGACCCGCCCCCCTCAGATTTTGTTCTTCAAGGCCTAAATCCACCATCATGTTGGGTCCTATTGATTCTTCTAGCCACCTAATATCTCCAGGCAGCCTACTAGACGTTTTCCTCCTACCAGCTACTTGCTGTGGCACCCTTGGACTAGGGTTGCCAGATCTTACCTGGCTGCTGGTGGGGGGGTGCCTGTCTGCATCCTGGTGTTCTTGGTTCATGTGCTGTGATGATGGCACCTGAAGTGATGTCATCTCACAGGGCATGTTGGGGGGGACGCTCTAGCGTTTGAGGAAAACGCTAAAGTATCCGCCCCCCAATGTGTCCTAAGCGATGACATCACCTCCAGGCTGCGCCAGGCACGTTGGCATAGGCAGGACTCTTTGGGGACAGGATTCCCCCGATGGCCAGCTGGGTCGCAGCAGATCAGGGCCCCTGAAAGTGGGTAAACCCCTGCCCACATCAGGGGAATGGCAACCCTACCTTGGACAGATATGTGGCAGTAATATAACATTTACAACATAAAACCTAACCTCTCATAATTTGTGTATATTTTTATTTTACTATGTGTATTCAATCACCCCTTATACCTTTTGGAAAATGAACATTTTGAGGATGGCGAGAAAAACAGGTTGCTTACCAGTAACTGGTGATCTTCGAGTGGTCATCTGTGCATTCATACCAATGGGATCTAGTGCGCCTGCGCTGGATCTGCCGGTATTTAGCAAGCTCTCTTAAAAGGATTTTCATGCCTGGCCCAACTGAGCATGCTCAGGAGCCCCAGTGAGCATGCCCAGAAGGGCAGGCACGGACATCCCGCCAGTTCCTATCAACCGCTGCGTATCAATCTCCTAATAAAACAGGTAAAAGAAGACAGCAGCGGGGCAGGAGGGCGGGTGGTGTGAATGCACAGATGACCACTCGAAGATCACCAGTTACTGGTAAGCAACCTGTTTATCTTCTTCGTGGTCTCTGTGCTTCACACCAATGGGAGATTAGCGAGCAGTAGCCTACCTGGAGGCGGGTGCTGTCAGGTGTTTACTGCTTAGCCGATGATAAAACCTGACGTCCCAGACTGTCACTGGTGGACTGGCGGACGTCTAGGGCATAGTGCCTGATGAATGTATTAGGCGTGGCCCAGGTTGCGGCTCTGCAAATGTCTTGCAGCTGTACTCCCTTCAGGAACGCAGCGACAGCCCTGGTGGAATGAGCTCGGACTGGCTGCTTCGCCAGTAGGTAACAGAGTTCTATCAGACCTACGATCCACTTGGATAGACGTTGGGCAGTGATTGGAGTGCCCACACGGGGTGTAGCGTATGAGACAAACAGCTTAGGGGTTTGCCTGGTGGAGCGTGTCCTACTCAGGTAGAAGAGGAGGGCCCGCTTCACGTCTAGAGTGTGCATGAGTCTGTCTTCATGTGATTTTGGGTCAGGGTAAAAATCAGGGAGGAAGACTTCCGACTGCAGATGGAATTCAGAGACCACCTTGGGCAAAAAGGAAATGTCCGGCACCAGGCAGACGCCATCCGGGAGGAAGGACAAATATGGCGAGTCATGACGGAAGGCCAGGAGTTCACCGACTCGCCTGGCCGAGGTGACGGCGACGAGGAAGGCCGTCTTCCAGGCCAGGAGCCTCAGCTGACAAGTGGCGAGGGGTTCAAAGGGCCGTCTGGTCAGCTGGCGCAAGACCAAGAAAAGGTCCCATAAAGCTGCTGGAGCTTTGACTGGAGGGTACAAACGTAGTAGACCCTTCAGGAAACGTTTGGTAACAGGATGGGAAAACAGGGTGCAACCATCAACCTGAACATGAAAGGCCGATAACACGGCCAGGTAAACCTTCAACGAGGAGTGGGTAAGCCTCGAGTCAGCGAGGGACAGGATGAAGGTAAAAACTTTATTGAGGCCAGCAGTTGTGGCCGCAAAAGTGTCAGTGTCCAGAAAGGAACAGAAGCGTTTCCACTTGTAATCATAGGATTGGCGTGTGGACGCTTTTCGAGAGTTCATGAGGACCTCAATCACACGAGATGAGAACGCCGGGCCTGTATCCACCACGCAGTCAGCTTGAGCTGCGGGAGGTTGTGGTGGAGCACAGGCGACTGAGACAGGTGGAGCAAATCTGGAGAAGGTGGGAATTGGTGATACATCCCGGCCGACAGTTCCAGGACCGTGGAGAACCACGGCTGCCTTGGCCACCAGGGCGCTATGATGACGTCTGCGTTTTCCTCGAGAATCCTCCTGACCACTCTGAGGAGTAGGGGTAGGGGAGGAAACATGTAGAGGAGGGAGCTGGACCATGGGTACAGGTGGCCG
>NW_015169178.1:8497-39042 GCF_001447785.1 Gekko japonicus | reverse complement strand
GGAAAACTCTTAAACGCGCCGCCCTATTTTTCCTAGTCTGGTTGGAAAACTGCGCACAGTGTTCACAAGAGTCTGTTTTGTGGGTCTCCCCAAGACAGAAGATACAGTACTTATGTCCGTCTGGAGGAGCCAATTTACTTCCACAGGAACGGCAACTATTGAAAAATCCCCACTTTTTCGACTGTTTTGCCTTCTTCTTCTCCATAGACTGAGGAGAAAAGGCAGCGACAAGGAGGGGGGGGGCAGCGGCCCGAAGGCCTGAGGTAATTTTACCTCAGACGACGAAAACAAAAAGACTCCTTTTTTTAAAAAAAATAATCAGAAATCAGTCCACCAGTGACAGTCTGGGACGTCAGGTTTTATCATCGGTTGAGCAGTAAACACCAGACAGCACCCGCCTCCAGGTAGGCTACTGCTCGCTAATCTCCCATTGGTGTGAAGCACAGAGACCACGAAGAAGATAAACAGGTTGCTTACCAGTAACTGGTGATCTTCGAGTGGTCATCTGGGCATTTACACCACCCGCCCTCCTGCCCCGCTGCTGTCTTCTTCTACCTGTTTTCTTAGGAGATTGATACGCGGCGGTTGGTAGGAACTGGCGGGATGTCCGTGCCTGCCCTTCTGGGCATGCTCACTGGGGCTCCTGAGCATGCTCAGTTGGGCCAGGCACGAAAATCCTTTTAAGAGAGCTTGCTAGGCACCGGCAGATCCAGCGCAGGCGCACTAGATCCCATTGGTGTGAAGCACAGAGACCACGAAGAAGATCAATAGATCATTTATTTCAGAATGTCATATTTTTCTCGTGGGTAGTAACATGCTGGAATTCACATAAGACTGAAAAAGCTTGATCATTTTGTATCTTGGGGTTCTGTTTACAGCTGGATTTACCACCTGAAGTCAATTATATTAAACAGGCATATTACATAAAAATAAATATACAACTGAAGATACTGAGATTTTGGAAGTCTTATAAAAGGTATGCAAGTGTATTACCTATTCTGAAAATCCTGGGCTGATTCCATACAAAGGTTTTTTTTCCTGTGGTGATAATCTTGCCAGTGGAATTGTAATCCAATTCACCCTTGCAATGGAAATTCCACATGGCATGGGATACTCTGGTTTTTGACCCTTGTTAGCCATGATTTCCCTTAGCATCAAATGTAGATTGTATCACTCTCCCTCCCACACACTGTTGTCATGCCACCATCATGATTCTCCACCTTTTTTTGGTGCCTGCATAGTGCTGTTCAAGAATACCACAACATTACATGTTTTTAAACAGTCACACATTTGTATAGTGCTCTCCAATTATTTTTTGTTGTAAACTGTGCCATCTATCAGCTGAGCAAGAGACAACACCCACAATGAAGTGGTACAGAATAACAGTTGTAAGTGCATGTTTTTCCATTCATTTCTAAGACTGTCTCTCATCTGGAAAGCCATCTCCCAAATAATTGACCACACCATAATTTATGTTGGAGAAGCAACAGCCTGCTAAGAGTCTAGTTACTGTAAATACTGCTGAAAGAACAGTTTAGTCCACTTGTATCCTAGGGAGAGCTGTGGCGCATTCTCTAGTGTTTACGGTTTATTGAATGTTTTCTCTTGCAGTTCAGCCTACCTCTTGTTGTTTTATCTCTCTGCTGTGTGTTGGTATGTCTTAGTGCTTGTGCTCTGAAGACCTCTCTGTTGCATTAATGGCCTACAGCCAGTTATTGTCTTTTTGCAAAATCTTCTTGCCGTAAATTCACTGAAATCAAACTCCAAAGTATGGATTATTTCCTGAACTCTGCCAACCAGGCCCGTAGCCAGGATTTTTTTATTCGGGGGCATTTAAAATTTTAAGGGGGCATTAAATTACAGTGAATTAAATTAATCTAAATGCCTGTCTTAGTGCTTGTGCTCTGAAGACCTCTCTGTTGCATTAATGGCCTACAGCCAGTTATTGTCTTTTTGCAAAATCTTCTTGCCGTAAATTCACTGAAATCAAACTCCAAAGTATGGATTGATTATTTCCTGAACTCTGCCAACCAGGCCCGTAGCCAGGATTTTTTTATTCGGGGGCATTTAAAATTTTAAGGGGGCAGTTAAATTACAGTGAATTAAATTAATCTAAATGCCTGTCTTTAAAGGGGGAGGCAATAACCCTGTTTCTAGCCCTTTCCTTTCAAGGGACAGGGCAGTGAGTGTGTCAGTTCCTGGGGGAAAACAGCTCAGAGGGCATTTAATTGCCTTCAGAAAGCATTTAAATGCATTTTGAGTTCCCTTCCACAGGGCAAGAAAGCTTAGAAGGGTACTCAAGAGTGGTACCTTCAATACATTTCCAATCCCCCTTTCTGCTAGCCCAGATCTGCTGTATACAGGTGCTGTATACCACCTAGGTCATGGCATATTTCTCAAAAGGCTCATAGGGATGCTTCTGAAACACTCACCATGACCTAAGTGGTATACAGCAGTACTAGGCTAGCAGAAAGGGGGATTGTTGCAGATGTATTGAAGATGCCACTTTTGAGTGCCCTTATAAGCTTTCTTGCCTTGTGGAAGGGAACTCAAAAGGCATTTAAATGCTTTCTGAAGGCAATTAAATGCCCTCTGAGCTGGCTTTTCCGGGTCTCATGATGCCCCTCCCAATTCCACAGTGGGAGGGAGAGGGAAACCCAAGGGCAAGCCACAGCTGCTGCTAGAAGCAGGCAGTGGGGGGATATCTACTCAAAAATAAGGTTTCTGGCATGGCTATTTGTGGGGTGGGGCTTTCAACTAAGGGGGCAGGGCCCCCAAATGCCCTACTGTAGCTACAGGCCTGCTGCCAACAATTTGAAGGACATAATAATATTGTAGCTCATCCTTCAACCTACCATCTGGTAAGCTTTCCTTCTCTTACCACCTTGTAACCAATGAAAAACACACTATCACCCTATAACATTGGAAGCGCTACTATTCACGTATATGTTCCATGCTTCAAATAATTCTCTGTCTCCAGGCACCCTCAAGCTGATAATCTTTTATACACTAACAGTGACAACTAGGGTGCTTCTTGAATTCCATGGTACATGTACACTGATTAAAAGGAATTCTGTCAGTGGAGTAAAACTTTGTTCACTTCCCCTATTTTACAGCAACCCAAAATGCTGCAGGGTATCCCCAGGAATAGCATGAGGAGTAAGAGATCTGCAGCAGAAGGGAGAAAATTACCATATACTGCCTGCACATTTCTTAAGTGCAAATTTCCAAGTCCTAGTGTATCTCACTGGTTTCAGCAGCAGTTGCCTGAATCTAGTCCCTTCTCCCGATATAGCATTTCCTCAAAGAGAAAAATGGATTGCCTTAAATAACTTTTCAAAAGACATTGATGAGTTTTCAGTGAATATATCATTTCCTATGATTTCACTGAAATTCTGGGCATCGGGGAAAATAATCATTTCAGTGCTATCTCTTTTCTTCAAGTAATATGTATTTAGAATTAGAACACCCACAAATGCTAAACACCATAACAATGGTCTTTTCAGCAAGAACAGAATTTTTACTTGTCTTGATTCATGAAGTGGTTTTCCCGTAAACTTACCAAGCATTTTATTAGTCAGGATCAAAACCTTTTGTCTCCTTAAAAGCATTATTAAGACAATCTATATAAGAAGTATAATAATTACATTAATATTTTCAAATAGTTGTTTCTACTTCAGCAAAAAAAAATTAAAGGAGACAGAAACCCACTCACCCAAATCACATGTTCCTATACTTTGAGGTACAGTGCACACTACAGAACCTTCACACATTCCAGTTAAAGGATGGCAGGGCTTGTCCCAATAGCAGCGTGGGCATTGTGCTTCACATTCCATCCCATAGTATCCATAATCACACGCTAAAATTAATAATAGTTATCACTTATATAGTGTTTTAGAGTGATCAATTCAAAACATTTTGCATATATTATCTTGTCGTAGTCGTTAAACAGCCCTACAAGGTACATATAGTATTATCCTGACAAGTGGGTGCTTTGGAATCATGAAGGGGGAAATTTTCTGCCCTATCTCTTTTCTCTCTCTCTCTTTTTTTGTAATATACATTTTTATTGGTTTTCAAAAAGAAAAAGAAATAAAAGAGTGAGAGTGTTACATTGTAATTGTATCTTATCTAATTTCTCATACATAACATCACAATATTAACTATCGATTTACTATAAATAAAAACTTTCATCTTGGCAATAATTTCCTTATTGTATATCTATATAAGCGTTTAACACTTCTAATAAATACTTTCATACTATACTTCCACTTACTGTTCAAAGTTATTAACTGTTTCCATCTACAAGCCTATCTAAACACCTGCTATGTTTAAACAAACTATTATCATTTCTATTATGCTCTTACTAGCCTGCTTCATTTCAAAATTATTTATTTATTTAATTTATTTATTTCATTATATTTATACCCTGCCCTCCCTGCTCTTCAAATTACTTATTACATTCTAGTTATATTGTTAAATTTGTACTTTCTTATTATAAAAGGCCAAATTCATATTCTCATTCATAATTCAATATCAATGTTATATATGTTAATATTCATCCTCATTCCCAATATCATAGACAATATATAGTAAAAGTAAGAAAAATACCAAAAAGGATGCTATCCTTTACTTATTTTGTACCAAGCTCCAAAAACCATGATATTCTTTCTTTTTTTCTTTTTTTATTTTGAAATGTTTATTAAGATCAAGTATAACATAAAAACATACAATAACTGCAAAACATTATGCAGGAGTCTTGAGAATCTGAAATTACAAACCAATCAGTCACCAACAAAACATTAACATACATCTACAGTTATAACATAATAAGATGGTATCAATTCCGTTCACCTATACAAAAGTGCTGTTTAAACCATAAATTCCAATGAATTGAGTCAAGTCTGTTGCTCTGATATACAAGAGGAGTCTCAGCAGTACGGTGAAGATCAAGGTGAAATCAGAAGTGGAGCCATGTGTGGTAGCTCGTCCTATAGGGAAGCACGTTATGCTCTGGCATTAAGTCAAGTACTGGATACCAGGTAAGTACAAATTTATCATAAGTTCTACTGGAACTGTTTTGTAATCGGTCCACAATGCTAGAGATTTTATTCATCACAAACTGATCCCAAATCTTCTCATACCAGGATGTCAGAGTAGGAGGTGTTGGAGATTTCCAGTTTGCTGCAATAGTGAGTCTGGCTGCTCCAAGAAGAATGGAGGTAAGGGTCTTTTTGGAGTCATTCCCAAATGATGAATTCCAGAGATTGAGCAAAGAGAGTTCCGGAGTGACAGGGAGTGTTTGTTGTGTAATGCTGTTGATTCGGGAGAATATGTCCTTCCAGAATTGCTCAATGACTGGGCATTCCCACCAGCAGTGTAAGTACGTTTCAAGAGATCCACAATTTTTTCAACAGAGAGGATCATACAGAGGGTTCATTCGATTCAGCCTTTTTGGTGTAAGATACCATCTGTGTACGATCTTGAAGGAGTTCATCCGAATGTTATATATGCGTGAGGAAAACGCCGGAGAGTTCCATATGTCGAGCCAATGTGATTGTTGCAAGTCTATTTCAAGCTCTGCTTTCCAAATTTTTTGACAGGGTATAGATCGGGAACCTTCAGCAGATAACAAAATCTTGTAAACCTTTGAGAGCAAGCCCTTCATGGAGGAGTCGTAACTAGGCAAGAGAGTCTCAAATTCCGTCTTTGGTCTGGTAAATATGTCAGTTTGAGCTAGACGATCAATCATGTTCTTCAGCTGTAAATATCGGAACCAGGGAATAGATGCACCGAGAATTTCCTCCAATCCTTTATCCCGTATTTTCCCTTGTCTTACTAGATCTGAGAGAGAAGTCAGACCCGCTACCCTCCAATCCCGAAAGGCTCCTGATTCCATTCCAGGTGGGAACCACGGTTGATTGATGAAAGACGATAATTTAGACATCTTTGGCATCAGCTGTGCTCGTTTATGATCCCAGATTTTTAGAGTTGCATGTAAAAAACAGTTATTTTGTGCTGAGATTGAGCGTTGGGTTGATGTCATCCAAAAGAGGTCCTGCAATCGTACCAGAGAAATACATCATTGTTCAATTTGCCGCCTGATAGTAAGCACTCAAGAGTGGTAAATCTAAATCTCCCAAGGATGAGGGTCTGCTGAGTACTCTGTGATTTATTCTAGCTTTCTTCTTCTTTCTTTCTTTTTTTTGAGCACCCAGAGGGGATTTTTTTTTCAAACTACAAAAACTATCACAGAAAAAGGGAAGGGGGACTACATACACGGGACAAAGTATAGAAACCCACTACTGACTAAAAACCCAAGAGAGGAGATCCTCACTAGCTTCATTACATCAAGTCTTCACTTCATTTAGATCAATATAAACTGAGTCAGACATTAAAGTACTTTTTCCTTTTCATTAACTCTTAACTGTCTAAGAACAGTACCCCCCCAGTCATCCCCATTCACAGTTCTCAAAGGCACAAGTCAGAGTCTTTCAGCCTTTACTTCTCTTTTCCTCATCTTTCTTCCCAAGTTTATAAGGACTTTTTGGGGAAGCTGCCCCTTGCTCCGTCAGAGAGTCCTCTCCGGAAGAACCCGAGTCCAGCTTGCCACTAGAGTTGCTATCCTGTTCTTTTTCCCTGTCCTCTGGTCTTCCCAGCCGAACCCTTAGAAATTCTTGGACTTTCAGAACAGAGTCAATCTTTTCTTTTTTATCCTTAAACTTGAAAGTAACGCCTTCTGGAAATAACCATTTATATCCAATTGAGTTTGTCTGAAGGAAAAGCACAAGCTCTTTGTACTTCTTTCTCCGTTGTCTTGCTTCAAATGGAATATCCTTTAGTGTTCTGATAGTATTTCCCCCCACTTTCAGTGGTACTCCAGAAATCGCTTTTCATAACTTCTTTAAGATTCTCTCCCGATTTTTCCGGCATGCCCTGGAAGCGAAGAATCATATTAGCCTTTTCCATTTGCACTTGTAACAGTTGGTCTTCCATGGAGATTTGTTTTCTTTCCAGCTTTTGCACTTTCTTCTTCACCTTCTGTGTAGTTGCAGCCACTTCCTTTACCTTCTCAGTATCTTGCTTCATTATTTGCAGCATATCATTTATCTGAGTTTGTTGAGCAGTAATACTTTTGAGTTACTACAGACATCTGTTCCTTGAAGTTATTCAGCTGTTCCAGCAGAGGACGCATATACTCTGCTATAGCCTTAGCCACCTCACTGGTAGCTTCCGGTTTTGGGCTCTCTAAGCCTTTCGCTTTCAAAAGTTTTTCTCTGTCCTTCTTACCTGCCATCTTTATCATTTGTTTACTTTCACAATTTTTTTACAAGTCTCTGAATGTGAACTTGACTGCTTAGATTTGCTTTGGTAAGTACTTCTCGACAGTTTTCTTCATGTTTTCTTCCGCTCCCCCCCCCAGTCGCTCAAAAATGCATGTGCTTGGGAGGCATCCCTCCCACGCTCGCCTTTTTCCCGTTCAGTGGGGTGGGGTGGGGAGCTAGCTTTTTCCCTTTAAAAACACTTTAAAGCTGACTCACGTTCATAATTGGTCATTCGACCTTGCTTTCAGCTTAATTTCTGATGCTTGATCTCCCACGCTTGCCCCGGTCATCGTCACTAAATCTCTCACAGCGCGGAGAACCGTCGGAACAACGAGGTGCCTCAATTCTCTGGCATTCCGCCCTCGAAGAGGCAACCTCTTAGAAGTTCCATGGCCAGAGTCCCTTCCCCGGGTCTCGGGGAGGGTAAGCGAGCCTGTGCACCCCCTCCTTCGGCTGGAGTGCAGCTTCACCCCTGGGAGGTCTGGGAGGTGAGTCTGCTAGCGTGCCACCATAAACTGGAAGTCCTATTCTAGCCTTCTTGTAGGGCCAGAAAAAGTCAGTGAGGACTCTCTGCCATTTAGATAAAGCTATCTCCGGTATCCATATCTGAAGAGATTTGAAAAGAAAAAGAAATTGTGGAAATATGAAGCTTTTTATTAGGTGTAAATCATCTGGTAGTGTTAATATTCTTTCTTAATGAGTTATAGCTATAAATTACATGGCTTTATTATATCCAAATTATATCATCTTACAACATTTCCTTTTATATATCAAATATTCAAATTATATAATATTTCTATTTTTTCACTGATATTCTATCAGCAGATATTGACTTTATCTTTTTATTCTACCCTTAGCCAATATAATATACATTCAGTATTGTATTGTAATGACTGCTCTAGGGTTCTTGACTTCACAAGAAGGTCATCTAGGTAAGGGTGAATGTGAACCCCCTGTTCCCTCAGGTGTACTATGGGGTGTACTAAAATTTTCGTAAATACCCTGGGGGCCGATGACAGGCCAAAGGGAAGTGCCTTGAACTGAAAGTGATGGTTTCCCAGGCAGAAATGTAGACATTTTCTGTGTGGGGGAAAAATTGGCATATGCATATAGGCTTCCGTGAGGTCTATTGATACCAGGAAATCCCCTGGTTGTAGAGATTCCGCGATTAATCGGAGTGTCTCCATGCGAAAGCATTTGGGCACAATGTAGTGGTTTACAAATTTTAGATCTAATATTGCTCTCCAGTCCCCGTTCTTTTTGGGGACCGTAAAGAAAATTGAATACACCCCCTGACCTAGTTGAGGGGTTGGGACAGGTTCTATTGCCTGTATATCTAGAAGATGACGTACTGCTGCGCTTGTTCTGCTTCGCTTTACAGTACTCTTGTGAACTGGGGAACGATATAAATCTTTGGGGGGGAAACTGAAGAAATTCTAGTTTGTAACCCTTTGACACAACTCCCATGGTTCATGGGTCTGGCTGTGACTCGGACCACATCTGGCTGAATAGTGTCAGACGTCCCCCCACAGGAGATAGTTGATATTCATGCTCTTGTGGACTTGGGAGTCTTATCTCCCTTGTCCTGTCTGAAATTTTTTTGTCTCTGGAACCTGTTATTGTTGTTGTTGTAGGCTCCCCTACGAAAGGGCTGTTTATAATTTCCCCACGACTTCTGTACTCTTGTCTGAACCTAGGAAGGGTATATTGTGTGCGAAAGGAGCTGGAAGTGGTGGATTTCTCCCCTAAGTGGCAAAACTTGTGGATCTCCTGTCAAAAATATGTAATCTTTCCTTAAAATCAGCCTCCATTCCTGAGGACTGGAAGGTAGCTTATGTCACTCCCATCTTTAAAAAGGGTTCCAGAGGAGATCCGGGAAATGACAGGCCAGTCAGTCTGACATCGATACCGGGTAAATTGGTGGAAACCATTATTAAGGAAAGAATTAGTAGGCACATAGATGAACAAAACCTATTGAGGCAGACTCAGCATGGGTTCTGTATGGGAAGATCTTGTCTCACTAACCTGTTAATGTTCTTTGAGGGGGTAAACAAACATGTGGACAAGAGGGATCCAATAGATATTGTTTACCTTGACTTCCAGAAAGCTTTTGATAAAGTTCCTCATCAAAGGATCCTAAGTAAGCTAAAAAATCATGGGATAAAAGGACAAGTCCTTTTATGGATCAAAAACTGGATAATTAATAGAAAACAGAGAGTGAGTATAAATGGGCAGTTCTCTCAGTGGAGGGGGGTAAGCAGTGGGGTACTGCAGAGATCAGTACTTGGTCCACTGCTTTTTAACTTGTTCATTAATGATTTGGAGTTGGGAGTAAGCAGTGAAGTGGCTAAATTAGCGGATGATACGAAGTTGTTCAGGGTGGTGAAAACCAGTGAGGATTGTGAGGCACTCCAAAGGGATCTGTCAAAGATGGGCAAGTGGGCGTCAACATGGCAAATGGGGTTCAATGTGGCCAAGTGCAAGGTGATGCACATTGGAGCCAAAAATCCTAACTATAAATACACGTTGATGGGGTCTGAACTGGCAGAGACTGATCAAGAGAGAGATCTTGGAGTTGTAGTGGATAACTCACTGAAAATGTCGAGACAGTGTGTGACTGCAATAAAGAAGGCCAATGCTATGCTGGGGATTATTAGGAAGGGTATTGTAAACAGATCAGCCAATATCATAATGCCCCTATATAAATCAATGGTGCGACCTCATCTGGAATACTG
The DNA here is from genome assembly GCF_001447785.1 of Gekko japonicus. NCBI lineage: Eukaryota > Metazoa > Chordata > Lepidosauria > Squamata > Gekkonidae > Gekko > Gekko japonicus. The sequence continues at coordinate 28,982 of NW_015169178.1, read as the reverse complement.
TGTGCAATTCTGGTCACCACACCTTAAAAAGGATATTATAGCTTTGGAAAAAGTGCAGAAAGGGGCAACTCGAATGATAAAAGGGTTGGAACACTTTCCCTATGAGGCACTTAGGGCTCTCTAGCTTGGAGAAACGATGACTGAGGGGTGACATGATCGAGGTTTATAAGATTATGCATGGGAAAGAGCAGGTAGAGAAAGAGGTACTTTTCTCCCTTTCTCACAATACAACAACTCGTGGGCACTCCATGAAATTGCTGAGCAGTTGGGTTAGAACGGATAAAAGGAAGTACTTCTTCACCCAAAGAGTGATTAACACTTGGAATTCACTGCCACAGGAAGTGGTGGCGGCTACAAGCATGGACGGCTTCAAAAGGGAATTAGATAAGCATATGGAGCAGAGGTCCATCAGTGGCTATTAGCCACAAGGTATAGATAGGGGGCAAGTGATGCTCTGTCATCTTGGTGCTTGGGGGGGTCAACAGTGGGATGGCTTCTAATGTCCTGGCCCCACTGGTGGACCTCCTGATGGCACTGATATTTCTGGCCACTGTGTGATACAGAGTGTTGGACTGGATGGGCCTTTGGCCTGATCCAACATTGGCATCTCTTATGTTCTTATGTTCTTAAGCGGACAAACTTAGGTAGAGCTTTCTTTTCGTCACGTGTCTCTATCAAAATCCACTCTAAGGGCTCCCCAAATAGGTTATCACCTTGGAATGGGTAAGCTATAACAATGGCCTTTGATTGATAATCTGCAGGCCACGACCTGAGCCAAACCAATCATCTCACAGCGGCATTAGACGCCATCGCTTTAGAGGAAAAAACTATGGAGTCTAGGGTGGCATCTGCCGTATATGATATGGCCTTTAAGACTCTATTGGCCCCTTCCATTAGTCTGGGATAATTCTCTGGAAGCATTTGAATGAGTTTCCTCATCCACACAATGGAGGCCCTAGATACCGTAGACGCTGCTGCAGAGGACTTAATTGACATGGCATTTGCTTCATGGGACTTTTAAAAAGCAAATTCTGCTCGCTTGTCAAGATTGTTATGTAGTGTACCATGACTGTATTCGGTCACCAGTCCAAAAGATTGAAGTGCCGCCACCGGTGCGTCCACAGTTGGTACCTGTAATAGACTAGAAGCAACAGATGAGGTGGGGTATAATCTATATATAATATAATGCAGGAGAGGGTCTATTGAACATAGGTCTTTGCCATTCTGCCTTAATCTTTCTCACAAAAAATCAGGGAAGGGGAAGGCCTGTTCTGAGTGATCCACTGGGGGGGGGAAACTCATCGGTTATCTCGTTCCTCTCCCTTTCTGTCATACCCTCATCTTTATTTGAAGAGGGTCGGGTGTTTTGAATATGCAAGGCTGAGAGTGTCTTGGAGAGTAGATACTGAAAATCTTCTCCTTTAAAAAAGCGAAAGGACTGTTCTGTTATAACAGGTTTCCTTTCATCTCCTTTTTCTTCAGAAGAAGAAGAGAATCCCCCCTGCTCCAGCTCACTAGGGCCCTGAGACATGCAGTCTTCCTCTAATGGCTCATTTACATTTTTCTCTGTAGGGTAACCTTTTTGTGCAGCCTTAGTGGGCCACGTGCCATACTGGGCTGGTTGAGGAAAAACGGAGAATGAAGACTGAGTGGGGAATCTCCCCCCCCCATGGGCACGGGCCATCTCCTCCCTTATGGCTTTTCTCAGGAATGCTTTTCCATCGGGCTAGAAGATGGGGGGGGGACCACACATGCTTGCATTACCAGCCTGTTGATCCGATCTGATCTCCTCCTCATCTGGTCGGCTCATAATGACATGGGAGCCTGCGCAATGCCCTTGAACTGTAATGGGCTCGGATTTCAGGGGTACGCACTATTGGCAATCCCCAATCAATGAAGCATTTGAGTTAGGAAGCTTCGAAATGGCTGCTGCTGTTTTCTTCTCCTTCCATTTGGCCGCTTTTACTTTGGCACGTTTCTCCGCACCGCCGGTTTTGTGCCCAGCATCTGGCGCTGCGGCTGGCCATTTTAAGTTTGCAGGCTCATTGGAGTTCCTCCCGGCCACGTCGGCCTCAGGAGTAGAAAGGAACCCTTCGTCTGCGTGTAATGGTTCCATTTGGCTGTCGGTATTTTGCAGCCTAAGGAATTATGCAGCCTGAGGGGAGGCGCTGCATTAGAAGGCCCCCGAGATTCAAGACGTGGGGGAAAGAAATGCAGCCTGAGAGGAGTCGCTGCGTTAGAAGGCCCCTGAGATTTAAAACATGGGGGAAATGAAAGTGAGAGAGACAGGCTGGAGAAAAAAAAATTTTGTATAGACAGGAGGAATAAGTAGGTAAGAAAAATATTAAGAGAAGGAGTCAAGAGAAAAAATGAGTAAGTTGGCAAGGTAGCAAGGTTGATAGACAGAACCTAGCAAGCTGCTCTCCCTGTTGAGGCAGGAAAGAAACTGAGCCTGAAGTGACTCCCACCACAGGAAACAGGAAGTTTGATTTGTTCCTGCCTCCCTGAATGATGGATGGGAATCACCCACAAGATGGCCTCCACCTCAGAGGGAGAACTATATTTCCAAGATGACAAGACAAGATATATAAGCTATCTGAAAAAATGGTGAAGATTATACTTGCAAATAGTTGCAAAAGTGTTTATAAAATTAATTTCTATTGTAAGGTATAAGTGTAAAATGATATATAGTTGGCCACAAACTATGAATACTTATAATGTACCCCCAATTTTATGTTAATGTGGATGTTTGTTATGTCTGTGTTATATGTATGTTATAGAAATTTTTTTAAAAAATCTTAAAAAGAAAACAAAGTATTTTTGGTAAATGTAAATGGACTAAATTCACCTAAGAAAAGATGAAAGATATTTAAACAACTTAAAAAGATAGACATAGATACTGTATGTTTGCAGAAAACACACATCAAACGTAAAGATAAACCTTAATTGGTTAATAAGAAACTTAGTAAGTTATTTACTGCTTCGGACAATGTAAAGAAAAGAGCAATAGCTGTATATAGCAAAGAAAAACTAAAACCTATTTCGATATTCTCATCAGAAAATGGAAGACTTCTACTACTTGAAATAGATATTAGAGACAAGAAAAATTTATTGGTGGTGATATATGCACCGAATGAATTGCAGGGGAAGCTTTTTGAAATGAGAGAGAGAGAGAGGAGAGACTGGATTTCCAGCCCTTCACTACCCAAAGGAGTCTCAGAGCAGCTTACGAACTCCCTTCCCCTCCCCACAACAGACACCCTGTGAGGTAGGTAGGGCTGAGAGAGCTCTGACAGAAACTGCTCTTTTTCAAGAACAGCTGTGCCAGAACTATGGCTTGCCCAAGGTCATCCAGCAGGTGCAAGTGGAGGAGTGGGGAATCAAACCAGGTTCTCCCAGATTAGAGTCTGCACACTTAACCACTACACCAAACTGGCTCTCAGTTGTGAAGGAAACTATAACAAAATATGACTATATGGATATTTGTATAATTGGAGACTTTAATTCTGTTTTTGATCAGGATCTAGACAGGAAAACTATTAAGAAGATTAAACCCTCTAAAGGTTTACTTCCAAGATCTTTTTTAGAAGTGGCTGAAGAATACAAATTGATTGATGTTTACAGAACAAGAAACCCAACTTGAAAAGAGTATACTTTTTATTCTGATAGACATAAATCTTGGTCCAGAATTGACATGTGTTGGATTACCTTAAATTTCTTTCAGGAAATTGAAGATATGGATATTATGCCACAAACCTTTGCAGACCACAACCCACTACTATTGAGGATTAAAGATAATACCAAAAAATTAGATGGAGGCTGAATACACAATTACTTAAAATGGATAATTTTTAGAGATGGCTAAGAAAGAAATGAAGACTTTTTCAGCAAAATATGAATGGGGAAACATCCATGAAGATAGTTTGGCACACAAGCAAAGCTTTTTTTTAGAGGACTGGCAATTAGATTGCAGCAGGAAAGAAAAGAGAAAGAATGAGAACTTTTCAAGATATATTGGACACTATTCAGAATACTCAGAACTATCTTGACTGCAAGGTTGAAAAAAGTTCTAATAGACTTTGTACATCAAAACCAGGCAGGTTTCTTACCCAAAAGACAGCTAAAGAATAATGTGAGAACAGTTTTAAATATATTAGAATATTATGAAGCTCATCCAGAGAAGCAGATAGCTTTGATATTTTTGGATGCTGAAAAAGCATTTGAGAATGTCAACTGGCAATTTAGTACTCAATAGATGAAGACAATGAAGTTTGGGATTAATTTTATAAGGGCGATTGAAGCTATATATACAAAGTATAAAGCGAAAATAGTAGTAAACAATGAATTGATGGATAATATATGGATTGAAAAAGGGACAAGACAAGGCTGTCCAATATCTCCACTGCTGTTTATACTAACGTTGAAAGTTCTGACAAGAACTATTAGGAAAGACTCCCTTATTAAAGGAACGTCAATAAGAGGAAATAAATATAAACTACAAGCCTTTGCTGATGATTTGGTATTTATCTTGGAAGACCCAATGGATTCTGTACAACAACTGATGAATCGGATGGGGAAATGGCGGGAATGAAAATAAATTATCAGAAGATGAAAATGATTATGAAAAATGTGACATTGAAACAGAGACTTGAAATAGCAGCGTTAACTGGATTTCAACTGGAAAAAAGTCAAATATTTGGGTATTAATATTACAGCAAAATGTACCTCCTTGATGAAAGATAATTATAATAAAGTGTTACAAGATATTAAAATGCATTTTTTGTAAGCCGCCCTGAGCCTGCCTCAGCGGGGAGGGCAGGGTATAAACTGAATAAATAAATAAATACATTTTTTAAAAGGATTTAGAGAAATGGAAAAAGCTGCAAGTATCACTGATGGGTGGAATAGCAATTTTGAAAATGAATATTTTACCACGTATGATGCTTTTATTCCACACCTTGCTGATATATATTAAATGAAACTTCTTTGACAAATTGAATAAACTGACACAACATTTTATATGGCAAGAGAAAAAGCCAAGAATCAAACTGAAAGCCTTGCAGGATGCGAAAGATAATGCTGGATTTGGAGCACCAGACTGGAATAATTATTATAGGGTAGCAAGTTTGGTTTGGCTGAGAGAATGGATTTTACTTGAAGATCATAGGCCGCTGGCTTTAGAAGGATACAACTTAAAACTGGGATGGCATGCGTTCTTATGGTATGGGAAAGCTTCTGGACATAAATATTTTAAAATTCATGTGATAAGATCATTACTGACAACGTGGAAAAAATATTCGTCCGCTGATATATACTAAAATTCCAAGATGGGTATCTCCAGTGGAAGCCTTTTCTCAACCAACTTTGACTTCAAAACAAGCAGTGATTAGATATGCAGAATTGTTAGATGATGGAAATAATTTAAAATCTCAGGAAGAATGAAAGAAAAGGGAGATAAACTTAGATTGGTGGACTAGAGTGCAAGTGGAATCTAGATATAGTAAGGTAACAATGTGCATTAAAAAAATTATTATGTACCTCAAGAGAGAAACTTATTAAGAAAATGTATGGTATGCTGATGCAATTGAAAATGCAGGACGAAATAGTTAAAGAATGTATGGTTAGATGGATGCAAAATGTTGGTTATAAAATAGATCTGTCACAGTGGACTAAAATATGGAAAGTGAATATTAAGTTGACTAAATCTGTTTCAGTCAAAGAAAATGTATATAAAATGAACTATAGATGGCCTCTAACCCCAGATAGGTTAGCTAAAATGTATAAAAATTTGAGTAACAGGTGTTGGAAATGTAACAATCATGTTGGATCATACTACCATACGTGGTGGACATAAATATTGGATTGAAATACATGCTTTCTTACAGTCAATCTTGTATTACAATACCTTTTAAGCCAGAGATATTTCTGTTAAACTGTTTACCAGATGATTTAGATAAGAATCATGGATATTTTATTTTACATGTTATAACAGCAGCCAGAATTTCATTCGCAATGATATGGAGGACATTGAAGATCCCAACGTTGTATGAGTTGATATTGAAGATTATGGAATGTGCTGAAATTGACAGATTGACAAATATATTAAAAGGAAAAATGGAAGAAGAATTTATGGGACCTTGGAGGGTGTTTTATGATTGGTTAAAACTTAAGTACTGAGAAAATAAGATTAAATGAAGAAGAATAAGAATGATAGATGTAGTAGCTGTGAAGTTCTAATGAGAAGATTTCCATGCAGAATGTTAAAATGGAAAAATATATACACACACACACACATACACACACTTCTGTATTTTTCCTTTTTTCCCTTCTTTCCCCTTTCCCTTCCTCTGTGCATAAACTAATAAAATTCTTTTAAAAAATAAAAATAAAAAGACCATGGTGTGGTAGGAAGGGTTCCCTCGTTCCACTTTCCTGGGACAAAACAGGTCAGGGAAAAGTTTCTGTTTTGGAGCTGCACATTGTTTGACGGTGGGGAAAGTGAGCTGGGTCCAGGGAACCCAGACCTGACTTTACATTGTGTAGTTTTGCCCTCAGGATGGAAAGGTTTTTTTTTAATTTACAATTTATTCATAGAATGCTCGCTGCTCGATGTTAGTGTTGCCGCCATTCTCTGCTGAATCGCCAGATCATCGACACCGCGCTCCTCTCCAACGCCGTTCCACCGGAAAGCGGGTGCCCCCCTGCACCTAAGGCAGGTACCAATTTATCTACTTGCAAGCTTTCGAACCGCTGGGTGGGCAGAGATATAACATGAACCTGAGATTTTGTGATTTACAGCTTAGTCTCTTAGGCACTAAAAATCAGAAACTGAAGCTAAAAAAAGGTTTAGGCTTTGTAATGGCCTACATATTTACAACAATCATGCCAATGTGGAACCACACATCACACTCACCCTTTCTTTCATTTTATAACAGGTATTTCTTAGCAGCATCAAGCTCTAAAGAAACTGGTTCTGCTCATTTCTAGCAGAAGCAAGAATGTTCACCATTTCATTGGCTGAGGGTTGTGGAACCAAGCTTCCATTTCCCTGGAGCAGCTGCCAAAGTCTGATTGGACTTTTTATTTTTTAACACACATGCACACGAACACACAGAAAATAAGGTGTCAAACAAATGTTTAAGCCAGTAAGTTTGCTAGGGAAGTTTAAAAAGATCACAGCCTAGTGTTAGGAATGAGACTGATATTTGCTTTATGGATTTATATTTGCTGCCAAACATTACATGGACTGTGCACACACACCCATAGGCTCAAAGAAAGCTGTACAAATCACCTGTTGTGACATTACACAGACAAGGTGCCTGCACTAAGCCTTATATGTTAATGAGGTTTCAAATACACAGCTACCAGCCTGAGGGAGAAAGCACACATCGCCATTGTGTCAGCCAAACGACAATTTGAATGAAAGCAGCCCCCATTGATGAACTGTTGAAAGACACGTATTCCACATCTCTGCTTTACATATGAATCAGTGTTTCCTGCCACAGCAAGGAGATTCCTTGATGCCAAGCTTTCACACCTGACCAGATGCCATCCCTTGAGTTAGGATCTTAAGTTACAATATTGCCCAACCCTTTAGGTTGCCACCCCTCACTACACGCAGCCAATGAGATTAGTTTTGGGACGGACTAACAGGTAGGTGGGTTCACAGGCTGGCTCAGTTGCCACCTACCCAAAAATCCACCTATAAAAGGCAAGGAACAGTCACTTGGCCCTTGCTAGCCGCCTTCCCCCCACCACCCCCTGTCTGCTTTAAACTCCTCTTTTGTCCAGCTTCCTATACCTAGACCCTTGAATCCACTTGACCTCTTAGTCTGCAGTTAAGAGACCCACAAAAGTTGGCTGGTTCTAGCTGTGTGTTAATCTCCCCTAGTATTCTAAGTTTCTGACCCTCCATTCTTCATTGGAACGGACAAGCTCCAGGACAGATAAGTATTGTTCTCCATCACCCTACCTGTTAATGCAAAAGTGACTCTTTGTAACTCTGTATTTCTAAGGAACTTGATTGAATGTGTGTGAACATCAGTAATGTTTGTATGTGATTTATATTTTCATAAGTAAAAGACAGTTATCTTAGTAACAACAGCCTCGACTCCTTTTACTGGCAAACCTTGGTGTGGACTGGACCTTGGTATAGCTGGCAAGCACCCAGATTAAAATTTGCCAACTGCTGTAGATAAAGCAGTTCGGCTATCACTAGCTACACAAGTGAAAAGGAAAGTAGGGCTGGAAACATGTGTTCATTTGGAGACAATATGGCCGAGTTCAGACTGGCAGTTTGAAGCGGAAGGGAGTCGTTGCAAAAAAGAGCCGGAACAATGGTTTACCTGGTCACACTGTGTGGACTGATGCAGGACCATACCGGGAGGAGGCGCGAGGGAGCGTTCACACAGTTGGCCCAGAGGCGCAGCTGTAAGCAGTGTTTTCCTTGCGGCAGACGCATAGGCGCATGGGCGCCTAGATGCAGTGGCAAATAGGGCAGGATCCGGCTGCTGTGAGCCATAGGCACATCCAGCTACATTACTACTCCCTCTTCAAGACAATCACCTTCACCTTCCTGGTGCCAGAGTGAGGCTAGGAGGTCAGTCAGCATAAACAGTCGGTGCACATTATTAACGTGGGCGGGGGGCAGGGCGTCGGTCTGAACGAAGACGGACGCATAGAAGCTGAGCTCCTCGTCCGGACCCCCTGATTCCCAAAATATATAAACAAAGATTGCGAAAATCTGCCCAGAGGTGTAAGTACTCGTTTAACTTATTCAGCGTCTTCAAAGCTCTTACACTCTTTTTTAACTGGAGGAATTCCGGCACGATCTAATTCGGGTGCGTCACGCTTAGAGGAAAAAATTGCTGCCGGGACCTCACCTTCTGACTCCCATACCTCCTCTCTGCTGACGACAACTGATTTTAACGCAACTATACAAGCCCTGCGGGCGGATTTATTGAACTCACTCAAAGAAATGCTACATCCGATTACTGAGCAATTACAATCTCTTCAATTTACAATTCAGGAGGTAGCACAATCGGCTGAAACCGCTATGGAAATGAGCGTAGCCAACCAAGAAGGAGTACGCAATCTGGAAACCCATGAGAAATGGGCTAAAGAAAAAATTATTACTTTGGAAAATAAGGTCCGAGAACGAAATCTTAAACTTCGCGGCTTCGAGGAGAAAGCTGAAGGGACAACGGAGCTGGCCATCTTTATAGCGTCGTGGCTAGCCTCAGCTCTTAAATTAGAAGAAGGAATGATGCCGCTGATCCTTAGAGCTTACCGACTGGGCTCAACCTTCACCCAAAGAACGAGAGCGACGAGGGATATCATTATAGAGCTGGCTGACTTCCGCACTAAGAAAAAAATACTAGACCAATCAAGACTTACCGGCGGATTTCGATTTCAAGATAAGCCCATATTGATTTTCCCAGACATTTCATCTGAATCTTTACAAATGCGAAGAAAGCTTAAGCCTATTGTAGCTCAATTGATGGAAGCAGGAGTGCGTTACAAATGGCTCCCTATGGGAGCAATGCAAATAAGACACCAGAATAAATCTTGGACAGTTGAAGATCTTGAGGGTGGAGCGGTTGTCCTAAGATCTTTGAAGATTCAAGTCCCTATGGAGTGTGAAAAAGCTTCCAATAAAAGAAAATGGGAAACCTCTTCGCCAATTAAAGGCAGCAAGATCCCAGTTCGCTTTGCACCGGGACATGTATGATACAATGATCTTTTTTTGCTGGCAGATACTTATTCACCCATCTTTGTTTAGTATAATCTGTTTTGGTCTTTGGCCACTTATACAATTCTGAGGAATCGGAGGGGACGGGGTTTCGAGGATACCTTAGTTTCTGAGTCCTCGGGTGGAGAAAGGAGCGACCCAATGGAGGAGTTATTAGAACTCCGTTCAGAGGAAGGAGGACGTGAGTTCTTTCTTCCTCTGGACCTGAGAGGTCTCACACAGTTGCAGTGTTTTTATCTTGTATTGTTGCACGTTTGTATTGCGGTTTGTACTAGTTTTTCAAGAGTTCACGGTCTAGTTTGGGACGGGGAGGGGGAGGGAGGGTGGGGAGGGAAATGGATTTCAGGAGAGGGTGGTGGGTGGTCATTCTGTTCAAAGTTTTGTCAATTTGGTCGTAGATGTTTTCAGGGGGATTTTGGGAGGGTGGGGGGACTGTTCTTCTTGTTGTTGTGGTTCTTATGTATTGTGTTATTTTGTTCAGCAGTTTTCACTGTCGTAGTAACTCTGATTAAGGATTTTTACATGCTCGTTTTGATCCTATTAAAATGTTTTCATGGAACAACGGTGGATAACCTTGTGCACACTGCCCTAATTAGTTCTCCCATTTCAGAGAGTTGGTCCATACATAAGATTTTTTATTATTGGAAAGTTTGTTCTTACATAGCACCAAGGTCTTATTTGAGGTTTAGCTATTATTGTATCTTACGTTTAATGAGTAAAAATTCTCGCTTCGCCACAATTGTTTTGAGTGTAAAAATCTTGTATTTTATCTTTCATAATATAAAGCGCAATGGCTGAAAATTTAATAGTTTTTTCACTGAATTGTAACAGAGTAAATAATACAATTAAGGCGAAGAGAATTCATGCACATCTTAAAGCGTTAAAAGTTGACATTGCATTTCTTATAGAATCACACGTGAAAAATGATAAGAATTTGTTGTTAAACTCACCCGCTTTTCCCTATACATTTTCTGCACATGGTTCATCTAAAGCGCGTGGCGTGTTAATTTCGATTTCAAAACATAATTCATTTTCATTACTAGATTTGATACAAGACCCGAAAAGTCGTTTTCTGCTCGTTAAGGGTATTTTGAATGATCAAAAAATAACCTTGGCTGTGGCCTATGCTCCAAATTCAGGTCAACTCAGTTTTGCCACTGAAGTGTTTGATCTTATACACTCCTTTCAGGAAGGCTCCCTTCTTATGGGTGCTGACTTAAATTATATTATGAATTACCAATTGGATAGGAAACGGTTATACCCTAACTCCCGTGTTGTCAAGGCTCACCAACATAGTTACTCAGGGCTGCGAAAAATATTCCAAAAGTATGATTATGTAGATGCTTGGAGGTTTCTCCATGCGCAGGATAAAGATTTTACCTATTTTTCGAAGCAATTTCACACCTATACTAGAATTGACTACATCATTATTTCCAAAGAAATTTGCAATAATTTAATATTAGTCGATATTGAACCTAAATTATGGTCAGATCACACCGCAGTCTGCTGTCATTTAAGCCTGAAGACAGAATTTGATAGAGCCTACTCTTGGAGATTAGATAACTTTTTATTAAAAAACCCCGAAGTTATCTCACAAATTGAAATAGAAACTGCTGAATTTTTTAAATTAAATACTATAGTTGATACCCCAATTGATGTAATATGGGATGCCTACAAAGCTTTTCTACGAGGCAGATTGATCTCCATCTCTGTTGCACTTAAGAAAAAAACTAAAGCTTTGAAACAACAACTCATAGATTCCATACAACGCTTGAATTGGATCACAAAACAACTGGAAATTCATCCATTTATAAATTGCTAGAGGCGGAAAGAAAGAAGCTACAAGCACTAGAGGTAAATTTAATTTCCAAATGACTTTTATATATAAAACAAAAATTTTGGAGCAATAGCCCAAAAGCCATTAAAGTTTTGGCGTGGAAAGTCAAAAAACGAAGATTAAATTTAGGTATCAGAAGTATACAGGATGCCAATGGTAAACTATTGACATCCTCCAAATCTATTGCTCAGGAATTTGCCAAATTCTATTCACAATTATATTCTTCTAAAACGCCGTCTATATCAGCCATAGACTCCTTTCTAAAAAATAACTCTCATATCAGGATCTTTACTGATTTGCATAAAGACTTTTTGGATCACCCAATAGATGAATCCGAATTAGTTCTTGCCATCAATTCTATGAAACTAAATAAATCCCCGGGTTTAGATGGTTATACTTCTGAATTTTATAGAACTTTTGCCACATCCCTATCTCCTATTCTCTTAAGTTTATTTAATTCAATTTTTGAACATGGCCCAATTCCAAAATCGTGGAATTTAGCTAAAATAGTTTTAATACACAAAAAAGATCGAAATCCAGAATTAGTTGGCTCCTATCATCCCATTTCATTGTTAAACAATTATTATAAGTTATTCACCAACATATTCACCAAAAGACTAAATCAAATTATTACAGCCTATGTCGATATAGATCAAACTGGGTTTATCCCTCAAAGGGATATGACTGACAATATTCACAAAGCCATTAATGTTATCCACCACTATAAACAAAATTCTGATGTAGGATCATGCGCACTCGCGATAGATATTGAAAAGGCGTTCGATTCTTTGGAACATCTTTATTTGTTACTATTAATGGATTATATGCATTTTGGTACCAAATTTATACATGTAATCCAGTCTATCTACAGTTCACCTTTATTTTTACTTAGAATAAATGGTATTAATACTGCACCCCAGCCTATGACACGGGGTACTAGGCAGGGTTGTCCCCTGTCGCCCCTCTTGTTTAACATAGCCCTCGAACCCCTTGCCCATCTTCTTAGAAACGATCTACATTGGTCTGGTCTACCTGTAAACACAAAAATGGCAAAAATAAGTTTGTTCGCGGATGACATGCTTTTGTTTATAGCGAATCCTAAGGAATCCTTTATTCACATTGATAGGCACCTTTATAATTTTAGCCTTATTTCAGGGCTAAAAATTAATAATGAAAAAACACTATTGTACCCCATATATATGAACGCTAGTACCAAAGCCTTTATTCGTGCTCATTTTAAGTATAAATGGGTTACTACATCTTTTACATATTTAGGGGTTCAAATCCCTATTGATTTGACACAGCTATTACGCTTAAATCATCTATCTATTGCTACCCAAATTTCTGCATTGTTACAAAAATGGACCGAACAGGGTCTTACGTTGCTGGAGCGCATCAAAGTAATTAAAGCATTTATCCTCCCTAAATTTTCCTTTATCTTCAGGGCACTTCCGATCTTTGTTCCAAATTCCTTGTTCAAAAAATGGCAACTGGAAATCAATAACTTTATTTGGGAATATAAGAAACCACGCCTTAACTTTTCAACTATTACACGGCTAAAACACCAAGGTGGACTTGAGGTTCCTAATATTCAATTTTATTACGACTCAATAGTTCTAACTAACCTGATTAAACAATATAGGAACTCATATAACACTGATTGGAAAGAAATGGAAGATCTTTACTTTCCGTCAAGATCTTTTCGCGAATCCTTATGGAATTATAAATTTTATAATGGATATAAAAAGCTTAATAATCTTTTTTTGCCAAACTTGTTTAAGGTATGGAGTAAATATAATAAATCTCTGGTCCCGCACATGTCAGTTCTTTCAAACTTTACTAGCCAACCTTGGTTTATACCTGCCCACCACAGTGATTCTTATAAAATATGGAGGCGTTTAAATATTACTCGATTTAATGATATCCTCTCCCAGGGTCAAATGAAAACTAAGTCTCAGCTTGAAGGCTCAACTGGTCTAATAATCTCCTGGTATGAATATTTTCAAGTCAGACAATTCCTTAACTAAAAAATATGTGCGCCATTGCGTGTTAAACTCACGGATTTTGAAAAACTCTTATATGACGACACTATTCCTATAAGGGGCATGATTTCTACAATATACTCCCTACTACTTCAACTTAACAAATCTCAACTTTCTCAATATCAAAAGGCCTGGCATAAAGACTTAGCACAAGAACTTACCACGGACCAATGGGATCAAATATGGAGTTCATCTGCTCTTACTTCTCCTTGCTTGAATATTCAACTTCAGTCATATAAATTAGTGGCCAGATGGTATAAGACCCCATTACAACTATCGCACATCTCAAAGTCAATCTCTCCTAAATGCTGGAAGGGTTGCGGGCACACAGGAACCTTCCTGCACTCATGGTGGTCTTGCTTGTTGGTACAAAAATTTTGGTTCCAAATTATTGTAGAAATAAAAAACATTACAACATTCCCAATTCCACTGTCCCCGCTTGTTATCCTATTGGATTTATGGGATGACGCACCCATTCCTAAATATACTCAGGATCTTTTAGCCACACTATTTGCAGCGGCAAAAATGGTATTGGCCTCTAAATGGAAATCCTCTGAAATTCCTTCCATCCATGAGTGGTATAATAAAGCATGGGATTATTTTGTTTTTGACAAAATAACGGTTGAACTACAACATCCTAACTCAGAACAGCGAAAACTTTATTTTTTGAAGAAATGGGAATCTTTTGTTCAAAAAGTTATTGGACACTCTAACTTTTCAAAAATTGACATTGTTAATCGTTCAACTGTTTCCCTGATTGTTTCTTGTTAATTATGATTTGTTAATTTTTGTTTTTATCTTGTTCTATTTGTTGAATTGTACAAATCGCATCCACGACAATTGAATGGTTTTTTTTAGTCTACACCTGTTTTATATCTGACAAATGTTTACGGTTATTGTAATTTTACGACAGTTGTTGAATAAAAGTTTAAAAAACAAACAAACGTGGGCCGGCTTTTAGCGGTTAGCGAACACACTTTCGGGAAGTGGAATGAAATGGGATAAACGGGCTCTCCAGGGTTTGCTACCACTTTCACCAGATATCTTTTAAACCCGGGAGGTGAGCGCTACAAGATGGGTTGAGGACTTCCGGTTGATGGTGGCGCGTTAACAGTCTCACCTCCTGTACCTCTTGGGGGTGAGGCTGTGCTCTGGCCGGGGGAGGGGGTGCGCAGGCTCGCAACCCCCCGGGACCCGGGGAAGGGACCCTGGCCAAGGAACTCTCAAGAGGCGGCCTCTTCGAGGGCGGAATGCCCGAGAATTGAGGCGCCTCTTCGTTCCAATGGTTCCTCACACTGATAGACCGAACAGGACCAGTGACGCTGACCGGGGCAAGCGCAGGAGATCCAGCATCTAAAATGAAGCTCTAAACGGGGTCGCAAGACCAGCAATGAATGTGAGTCAACTCAAGGCGTTTTAAAAATTAAAAGGTGGCTCCCCACCCTATTGCATCGAACCGGGAAACAACGAGCGGGGGGAGGGACGCCTCCCGAACGCACAAGCGGTTACGTGAAAGTGGGGGGGAGCGGAAGAAAATGCGGAGAAAATTGCCTGGAGACACTTACCCAATCGAGTTTAAGTGGTCAAGCGTACATGCAGAGACTTTTGAAAAGTTGGAGAAAGTAAACGAACGATAAAAGATGGCGGGGAAGAAGGACAAAGAAAGACTTGTGAAATCGAAACTTGAGAGCCCTAAACCGGAAGTTACCAGTTGGTACTTTTTCTTCAGACAAATTCAATTGGATATAAATGGTTGTTTCCAGAAGGAGTCACTTTCAAGATCAAAGACAAAAAGAAAAGATTGACTCTGTTATAAAAGCCAAAGAATTTTTAAAGGCTCAGCTGGGAAAACCAGAGGATGAACAAAAAGAAGAGGACAGCAAGTCTAGTGGTGAGTTGGACTCTGGCTCTTCCGGAGAGGACTCTCTATCTGAAAAGGGGGCAGCTGCCCCCACAAGTCCTTACAAGCTACGGGAAAGACGGGGAAAAGAGAAGTAAAGGCTGAAGGACTCTGAATGATGCCTTGGAAGATGACGAAAAGGGATGATCTGGGGGCAGTGGCTTTAGACAGTGAAGTTTGTAAGAGTTTTACAAAGAAAAAGTATTATTGATTTTTGACTCAGTTTGTTATATGCTTAAAAGAAGAGAAGTCTTTACTGTAACTAAGCCAATGAAGATCTCCTCCCGTGGGTTTTTAGGTAGTTGTGGGTATCTTTTCTTTATCCTGTATATGTAGTTCCCCTTCCTGTTTTTCTGTAGTAGTTTTTTGTAGTTTGCAAAAATAATAAAAAATCCCCTCTGGGGGCTTAAAAAAAAAAAACACGGGTTGAGTACGGGTGGGGAACACCGGACAGATGTGCCTGTGTGAATGGCCCCTTTAATCTGCTTATGAAACGTTGCCTATATCTGGGCAAACTGCCAGTCTGAACTCGGCCTATGTTTGCCATTTGAGGAGTGAAGATGGGGGGGAGCAGAGCTAACCCCACAGCAGAAAAAGATCCATGCCTCTTTGCAGGTCTACCAATACAATGGCTTACAATAGTTGTTCAAAACAAGCTGCCTGAAATTTTAAATCTTCAGCAAGCAACAGAAATCATAATTTCCAAATACATACTACTAATTTAGGGGGGGGGGGAATTTAAAATATCATCATGCTAGATTCTGCTATTGAAACATATTTTAAATGGAGGAACGCTTTAGGACAGAAGCAATACAGGCTATGACAATTACCTGATTTTAAAAATGTTACACTTGGGCCAAAGCCTCCACCAACTAAAGTTGCCTCATGTATTTTGTAATATCCATCTTGCCACAATACAAAGCCAATGCAATCAGACTGCTCTTTAATACATTCCTCTTTTGATTGATTATAAGTAGAATTGGTTGACAAACTCAATGTCTCTGAAATTATTACTGAATCCCAGAAACCTGTATATACATCAAGGTCTGAAAGAAAGGAGGGGAGAGGTCACTGGAGTACATTTAAATTTGACTTTTAATATATGGAGCTAATATCAGGCCTGAACAACTTACAACACATAGCAAGCAACTAAAAGCCACCAATCATGTATTGCGGGCCCACCAGGTTTTCAACAATCCCTTCTTTTGTGCTCTTAGAATATATGTGATACCAGCTGCTACATACAGTTGGAGAGGAATGTTCGAATTGCTTGTCTGACTAACAATTTGAAGATCCATGTCCAAGTACAATTCTTAAAAACATAAAAAGTAAGCTTACTAAATAAATAAAGCCAAGTTTTTGAAATTTTTACCATACTGCTTACCCTGCTGCCAATATGCTCAAAAATATTGTGAACGATTTCAGCTACAGTTCTCATAGATAATAAAAAGAAACAGGTTGCTTACCTGTAACTGGTGATCTTCAAGTGGTCATCTCTGCATTTACACCCATGGGATA
Organism: Gekko japonicus; assembly: GCF_001447785.1. Taxonomy (NCBI): domain Eukaryota; kingdom Metazoa; phylum Chordata; class Lepidosauria; order Squamata; family Gekkonidae; genus Gekko; species Gekko japonicus. The sequence continues at coordinate 11,934 of NW_015169178.1, read as the reverse complement.
CAGTGCGCCTGCGCTGGATCGATTGGCATTGTAGCAAGCTCTTAACGGATTTTCGCGCCCAGACCTCAGGCATGCGCAGGAACCCCACCACGCATGCCCAGAGGGGTGGGCGTGAAAATCCTGCCAGTTCCTTTGAACGCCGCAAATCAACCCCTATGGAAAATGTAGAAGCTGACAGCAGCAGGGAAGGAGGGAGGGTGGTGTGAATGCACAGATGACCACTCGAGGATCACCAGTTACAGGTAAGCAACCTGTTTATCTTCGACATGGTCTCTGTGCTTCATACCCATGGGAGATTAGCGAGCAGTGACCTACCTGGAGGAGGGTGCTGGCAGGCCATTACTGCAAAGACGAGGATAAGATGTGACGCCCCATGTTGGTACGAGAGTTCTTTCGGACGTTAGTGCCTAATGAAGGTGTTAGGCGTAGCCCACGTAGCGGCTCTGCAAATGTCCATTAAGGGAACTCCCTGGAGGAAGGCAGTTGAGGCTGCAACAGCTCTGGTTGAATGAGCCCTGATAGGGCCAGGCAATGACTGCTTGGCAATAAGGTAGCAGAGGTGGATGAGACCCGCAATCCACCTTCATAGGCGCTGAGCCGTGATACGAGTGCCCAGCCTTGCTGGCGCATAGGAGATGAAAAGTTGAGAGTCACGTCTCGTTGGACGGGTTCTATTTAAGTAAAGCAGGAGCACACGATTCATATCCAACGTGTGTAACAGCCTCTCCTCTGAGGATGTCGGTGCCAGGAAGAAACCCGGGAGGAAGACCTCTGTCTGTAGGTGAAATTCTGACACTACCCTTGGCAGATACGAGATGTGAGGTACGAGGCAGACGCCGTCTGGCAAAAATGACAAGTAAGGAGTGTCATGTCTGAAAGCCAGTATTTCTCCAACTCGCCTTGCTGAAGTGACAGCAACCAGAAAGGCCATTTTCCATGACACGAATGTTATATTGTAAGTTGCAAGCGGCTCAAAGGTGTCCTGCTGAGTTGGCGAAGGACTAGGGGAAGGTCCCAGGGGATGACAGGAGTTTTGATGGGAGGGTAAAGGTGCAACAGTCCCTTCAAAAAAGTTTAGAAAGTGGATGCAAGAACATGGTAGGCCGAAAGTGCGGCCAAATAAACCCTTAACGAGGAATGTGAAAGTCCCGAGTCAGCGAGAGACAGGAGGAAATCGAAAACTTTCTCGAGACCTGCGGAGGTGGCTCGAGGGGCATCGTCAGCCAAAGAGGAACAGAATTTTTGCCACTTGAAATGATATAACGTTCGCGTAGTGGACTTTCTGGAATTTAGCAAGACATTTGCTATGCGGGCGGAAAAACTGTTGACGCTACTCTCCAGGCTGTCAACTTCATTCGTGGCACATCGTGGTATAGGAGAGGGGACTCGATTAGGAACAGGAGGTCTTGTGCTGGAGGAAACTGGTGGTAGACCCCCGCTGACAATTGAGGATGGTTGAGAACCATGGTTGCCTCGGCCACCATGGGGTTATGAGGACGCAGTCCGCTCTGTCGCTGATGATTTTGTGGACCACTCTCAGAAGCAGAGGCAGTGGAGGGAAGAGGTAGAGAAATCTTCTGGACCACGGATAGAGGAGACCGTCCCCTAGAGACTGTGGGTCCCTGCCACCTCGGGTGCAGAACAGAGGGCACTTTTTGTTCGCCCTGGTGGCAAAAATATTTATCTGGGGGAACCCCCACCTGCGGAAGAGTGGAAGAAGGTACGTTGGATTCATTTCCCACTCATGGAGACTGAGTCCTGCCTGACTCAGGTGGTCTGCCTGTACATTCATGTGCCCTGGGATGTGTGTGGCGACTAGGAAGATGTTGTGGGCAATGCAGAAGTCCCATAACTGGAGGGCGAGGTCGCAGAGGTGTTGGGAGACAGTGCCCCCTTGCTTGTTCACATAACTGAGGGCAGTAGTATTGTCTGTGAGGACCGTGACACATTTCCCCTCGATCAGGGGTAGGAAACTGGTGACAGCGAACTGTATCGCAAGCAGTTCCAGGAAATTTATGTACCGATTTTGTTTCTGAGTGTCCCATCTGCCTCCAACACAAAGTCCCATCATGTGGGTGCCCCAGCCCGAGAGGGAGGCGTCTGTCGTTAGGGTCCTTTGGGGTGATGGGGGATGGAAGGGTGCTCCCTGGAACAGATTGGAAGGGACAGTCCACCAGGACTGATGTAGTAGCGGTCATGAGGCCAAGTAGCCTTTATATTTGAAAGGCTGTCACTGAGGGCCGGATACGGATGACAGTGGCTAGGTTGATGATGTTGGCTGCCCTGTTTTTTGGCAGGTAGGCTGTGCAAATCGTGGAGTCCAGTAGCGCACCGATGTAGTGTATTTTCTGGACAGGTTGAAGTTGAGGCTTTTCCAGATTGACTTGTAGACCCAGGTTTTCCAGGAGGACCAGTGTCTCATTTATGTTTGAGATTAGGGCGTCCCTGGAAGTCGCTACCAAGAGCCAATCGTCAATGTACGGGTAGATGGAGATACCCTTGAGACGAAGGAAGGCCGCAACCACCACCATCGTCTTTGTGAAGACTCTTGGTGCACTTGAAAGGCCGAATGGCAGGGCTGCATATTGGTAATGATGTTGATCAATTGCGAAGCGTAGGTATTGGCGGTGGGATGGGTGGATGGTGAGGTGAAAGTACGCGTCTTGGAGGTCGAGGGTGGCCATCTAGACATTTTTCTGGAGGAGTGGCAGAATCTGCTGTAAGGACACCATGGGGAAGCGGTGGTAGCTCACAAAGCAGTTTAGCACCCGTAGATCTAAGATCGGTCGAATGCCTCCGTCCCGCTTCGGAACAGTGAAATAGTGGGAGTAGAATCCCTTGCCCTGTAGATGCAGTGGCACTGGCTCGATGGCTCACTTTTGCAGAAAGAAGGACACTTCTTCCAGGAGGGCTGGAGAAGGGGGTGTGGAGACGAAGACAGGGGTGATGGGGTTCTGAATAAATTCTATGCAGTAGCCCTGGGTTAAGATGAACAGCACCCATTTGTCTGTGGTGATGAGGTGCCAGGTTTGGAGGAAAGGGGTTAGATGGGTTGGATGTGACTGAAAGACATGGAAGTCAAAAACCCTGCTTGGCGGACTTTGCCTGCTTACTGCGGGAAGACTGTTGTCCCGATCCAAATCTAGGTTTCTGGAATGTGTGTTTCTGGCCTCCAGAGGATGTACATGGCCTCCATTGCCACTCAGGAGACTGACGGTTTGGGGTGTGTTTTTGCCAGGGTCTGGACCAGGGACGAGTTCGGTAATGTTACCTCGTGGATGAGGAAACGCCTAGAGCACGAGAAGCTTTTATGCTTTTATCCATATTTTGTAATATGGTGTCTGTAGTACTGTTAAACAGACCAAGGTCATCAAAGGAGAAGTCCTCTCCGTATGACCTAGTATCTGGCTGTAGATTGGTGTTGCGTAGCCGGGAAA
>NW_015169178.1:0-8471 GCF_001447785.1 Gekko japonicus | reverse complement strand
CTTCGGAGAGCTATGGCTGAAGCCATTGTCCTTGAGGAAGTGTCTAGGGCATGTTTGGAGGTATTGATTTGTTGCTTTGCCAGCACCATGCCCTCCTTTTGGATGATGCGGGCTGCCTGATGCTTGTCTTCTGGAAGGTGAGCCAGTTCAGCAAGCCTCTCCCACAAAGTGTACTGGTATCTACTCATACACGCTAAGTAATTGATGGTCTTTACTCCTAGCACTCCCATAGAGTAGAAACATTGTCCGAATGCATCTAACTTTCTGGTCTCCTTGTCTGAAGGTGCAGATTGTGTTCTCTTGGACTTGGATGAGGATATGACTACCATGGAGTTTGGTTGAGGATGGGCAAATAAGAATTCTGCTCCTGTTTCTTGTACTCTGTACATATGGTCCAAGTGACGTGTGGACACTGGAGCTGATGACCGTTTATCCCATGGGGCCTTTCTGCCTGTAACAGGACCATAGACATGGGAAGTGCTATAGCCGTCGATGTATCTAGCTGGATGACATCGAAGATGGCATCTGTTACCTGTCGATGTGCTTGTACGACTGAAAGACCAAGGGAGTGTGCCATTCTTTTTATAAGGTCTCCGTAGGAGGTTAAATTATCAGACTGAGATATAGGTTGGTCATCGGCTACTGCCTGGTTAGGAGACGGCTGGTCAGGGGAGCTGTGTACATCCGAAGCCCCTGTTATCAGAATCCTCATCCACAGAGTCAGAGGAATTGGGCTCTGGCAATTGCACCGGAGTGGTCTTGACCTGACTGGTTGGATCTGTTCACGGTAGGATAGGGGGACTGGGAGGACGATATTGATCCAGTCGATGTCAAGGAGGGTCATCAGATGGATGATCTGGTGGACGGGGGAGAGACGCTGAAGGCCTCGATCTATAGGGTGACCATGATCTGTGGGTAGAGTAACGATCCCAATCAGAGTAACCTGCTGGAGTCAACCACGGCATGGATGTGGGTGGATAAGCCCCATAAAGATAACGCAGTTGGCGGTGATCCCAGGAGAGAGGAGGAGGTGGTGGAGGCAGGAAGACTCGTGGGGATCTACTCCTAGAGCGGGAGCATCTTGGAGACAGTGTAGGATCTCATCTCCGTGTGCGACCCCTATTAGCCCGATCATCGATAACAAAGGGCCGATCCTCGGCGAACAGACGGGGAGGATGACATTGAGTGCTTTTAGGGAGCTGTCGATGCCGAGGTGCATCGATATCGGCTTGGCACTCCGACACCATTGATGTCGATGACTGAGCAGAGGGAGAATGATCCATGCCATGGGGATGACTGAGGATCTCGACGTTATCAATTTCGGAGAATGGATACATATCAACCAGCGTGTCATGGTCTAGCTGGTGTATGGGAGAATCCAGTAGCGGGATGGTCGGTATCGGCGGAAAGAAAGGAACTGGCGCGATGTCCGCGCCCACCACTCTGGGCATGCGTGGTGAGGTTGCTGCGCATGCCCGAGGTTTGGGCGTGGAAATCTGTTAAGAGCTTGCTACAATGCCAATCGATCTAGCGCAGGTGCACTGTATCCCATGGGTGTGAAGCACAGAGACCACATTGAAAATCAATATATTACACATAATTTTTACTCTGAAAAATTGTATTGCATGTCAGCTCCCAGTGCTTTACCATCAATTCAGGATATTTACAAAGAAAAAGATTGTCATTGTACTCACCACATTTGCCATGTTATTTTGCTTTACTGCTATCATATATAAGATTCCCATGATGGCCCCACCATGCAGATCAAAAAACCCACACAATAAAACTGTCCAAAGTGAAGGGAGACATTTCTGCAAACATGTCAGAAATCCCAGATTTGCAGAAGAACCCAAAACTAAAATAAAGTACAGTAATTTACTCTAATAATAAAATAAAATAAATAATTAACATAAACCTGTTTCTGCTGGTTTCTTGCACACCCAGTTTTTGAGGTAATAACAGGCAGTTGCCTCAATACCTTCAGATGACATATCAGCACATCTTTTCCACCTGTGCCATTTTGGTAGATACAGACCAAGACTATCAAGATAAAAACAGACAATCAGGAAAAATCCAGCCTTCATCTGTATATATGTATTTAACTTCTAAATTCTGAAGAAACAAGTGAAGTGGATAATAACAACAAAAGCATAGGAAACATAAGCCTGGACAAACAGGAGTCATGTAGAAATCTCTGTAAAAATTTTCCTGATTAATGTGATTGTTTTTTTAAGTTAGATGCATAAAGCACGGAAACTATAATAGTGTTCAGTAGATTGTTGCCTTTATGGTGCATCTTCAATGTACGTTGTGGCGTGCTGCTTATTTGGGGGAACTGTTTTCACTTTAAAATTATACTCTATGTTTATAAACTGGGTAGTTTCTGCTGCCACCTTCTCTCTGTTTCTGCTGCTGGTAATGTGACCCAGGGTCTGGGCTTTAAGAGGTCTATGTGGCCCTGAGGAAGGATTGAACTGAATTCCGGGATAAACTTAGACAAAATATGATTTATTGATTAAAGAACAAAATTAAGTTGCTGGTTAACTGTAACTGTTTTGGGGAAAAAGGAATTAGTAAATAAACTGGCAAGGTATCACACACAGTCTTTATGACACTAAAATTCCACACTGACAGGAATCTCTCTTTCACATAGGTCACCACAATGGCTTTGTATTATTGACTCTGTTTCATAACTTTAGAGTCTCACAGACCCTTCTCATATCTCCTTCACAATTAAACGTTTAAAGACGTATATACTGAACTCTTTAAGTTTTCACACAGAACTCTATCATTTCACTCACTGACTCACTGACTGAATAACTGAATAACTCCAACTGACTTCAACACACACACACACACAGATTCACTCCAAAAGACAGGTTGCTTACCTGTAACTGGTGATCTTCGAGTGGTCATCTGTGCATTCACACCCTTGGGATACTCTGCGCCTGCGCTGACCTTCTCGGTACCGATAGCTAGCAAAAGGGATTTTCGCGCCTCTCCCAGGTCACGCGCCGGCTCCACTGCGCATGACCAAGGAGGCGCACGCAGCTCCCGCCAGTTCCTTCTGACCGCCGCCCAACAGCCTTCAAAGCAACAAGATGAAGGGCCGAGAGCAGAGGGGAAGGAGGGCGGGTGGTGTGAATGCACAGATGACCACTCGAAGATCACCAGTTACAGGTAAGCAACCTGTCTATCTTCTTCGTGGTCTCTGTGCATCACACCCTTGGGAGAATAGCAAGCAATAACTCTTACCTGGAGGAGGGGCCGAGGCCCTACACCTGCGCCGTCTGCAAGATAGACCGACCCAACGCCACACGACGAGTAGACCGGACATCAAGGGCATAATGCTTCACGAAGGTGAGCGGAGTAGCCCAAGTCGCAGCGTTGCAGATGTCCTCCAACGGCATCCCTCTCAGGAAAGCTGTGGAAGCCGCCACCGCCCTTGTAGAGTGGGCGCGAAGTTGACCTGGAAGGGGTCTCTTAGCCAAAGCGTAACATAGCTTGATTACTTCCACAATCCACCTGGACAGCGTCTGGGAAGAGATCTTCTTCCCTAGGGAGGGCATACTGTGAGCAACAAACAAGGCTGGAGACTGACGAAAAGACTTGGTCCTGCCCAAATAGAACAGCAACACCCTCTTAACATCCAGAGAGTGCAATTTCCGCTCCTCTTCATTGGCAGGAGACGGGAAAAATGACGGCAAAACTATATCTGAACGTAGATGAAACTCCGAAACGACTTTCGGTAAGAAGGAGATGTCCAAAGACAACGACACCCCATGAGGGGAAAAAATCAAGTATGGTGGATCACACCTTAAAGCGGACAACTCACTGACTCGACGAGCAGAAGTAATGGCCACCAGAAACGCAGTCTTGAGCGATAACAACTTTAGAGAGCAAGTGGCCAGTGGTTCGAAGGGTTTTCCCATCAAAAACCGCAAAACTAAAGCCAAATCCCAGGCCGGAGTCGGAGAACGACGGGGAGGGTACAGGCGAATAAGACCTTTACAAAACTGTTTCGTCTGAGGATGCGAGAAAACTGAAAACCCATCAATAGATGGATGAAAAGCTGACACCGCAGCTAAATACACCTTAACTGAAGAAAAACTGAGTCCCAAGTCCATTCTGGACAAAATAAACGCAAAAATAGACCTCAAATCCACTGGCGGAGGAGGTAAATTGGAAGAACTCAAGTACTGTAGGAATAAATCCCACTTCTTTGCGTAAGACGTCCTAGTAGACAGTTTACGACAATTCAACAGGACCTCATTGATACGGTCATCCATCACTGAAAGCGTATTTCCCATAGAGTCAACTTGAGACTCAGAGGATCGTAGTGAAGGACCTGGCCTTCCTGAGCTTGGAGGAGATCCAACTCCTGCGGGAAGTGTACGAAGGATCCCTTGGCTAACCGCAGCAGTGTCGGAAACCACACCTGCCGAGGCCACCAGGGGGCTACCAGGAGACAATGGGGCTTGTCCTGTTGTATTTTCACAAGCACCCTGTGGAGCAGCGGAATCGGAGGAAATAGGTATAGAAAGTCGTGAGCCCACGACATCAACAGACCGTCCCCCATTGACAGAGGGTCCAACCCCGCTCTGGAGCAAAACCTGGGACACTTCTTGTTCAATCGAGTTGCAAAAACATCGATGTGGGGATGTCCCAGATGTTGAAAAAGAGGAAGGAGATACTTTGAGTTCAACTCCCATTCGTGGTCCGATGCTCCCCCTCTGCTCAGGAAATCCGCTTGTTGGTTCAAAGTTCCTGGCAGATGGGCAGCTTGGAGAGTGATGTTCCAATGAAGGCACTCTTCCCATATGTCCATAGCTAGCCTGCAAAGGGACCTGGACACGGTCCCGCCCTGGCGATTGATATAAGCCATCGCAGTTGTGTTGTCCGTAAAAATCAACACAGCTTTTCCTACAACCTGTCTGAGTAAGGATCTGAGGGCAAATTTTACGGCCAGCAGTTCCAGATAGTTGATATGATGACTCTTCCAAAGGGGTTGCCATGGAGCACCCACACAAGTGTCGTCTGTATGAGCACCCCAACCCCACAGGGAGGCATCTGTGGTGATGGACATTACGGGAACGATCGGTTGGAACGGTGCACCCGCCAACAGATTGGTGTCCACGAGCCACCACTGCAGGGAGACGAGGACCTGCGGAGGCACTACCAGTTGAAGGCTCGGAGGATGGATGGAAGGGCGAAATTTCTTTAGAAACCACAGCTGCAACGGGCGCATGCGAAGGCGTGCATATTCGATCACGGAAGTGGTGGCTGCCATGAGACCCAAGATCCGCTGAATGTGGACCGCTGATGTCACGTTGGACTGGAACAAACGTTGAATTTCCAGACGAATGGTATCTGCCCGTTGGCGAGGAAGGTACGCCCGAGTGGCTAGGGAGTCTATGACAGCTCCTATGAACTGCACGCGAGTTGCAGGTTGCAGCATGGATTTCTGTAAATTCACCAGAATTCCAAGGGAGGATAGGACCGACAATGTGATGGTGATGTGCTGAAGGAGACATTCTCTTGAATCTGCCACCATCAACCAGTCGTCTATATACGGAAAGATCTGAATGCCCTGAAGGCGAAGATGAGCGACGACAACCACCATTACCTTCGTAAAAACCCTGGGGGCGGTAGAGAGCCCGAATGGAAGGGCTTTGAATTGGTAATGGTCCTCCCCGACTGCGAATCTGAGGAACTTTCTGTGACGAGGATGGATGGAGACGTGAAAATAAGCGTCTTTGAGATCTAAAGTGACCATCCAAGTCCCTGGAGACAGGAGTGGTAAAATGCTTTGCAACGTGGTCATGCGAAACTTTCTGTAAATGATGAACCGATTGAGAAAACGAAGGTCCATGATTGGACGAAGTCCTCCGTCCTTCTTGGGGACCGTGAAATATTTGGAATAAATCCCGCGGCAACAATCCGCCATCGGGACTTTCTCTATAGCGTTTTTTTGTGTCAGCGATTGTACCTCCTGTAGCAGGGCAGGAGACGCCGGGGTTCTGATAAAACGGGAGATTTTGGGAGTCAGAGAAAACTCTATGAGATAGCCATCTCTTATTATAGAGTGCACCCATTTGTCCGTAGAAATGGCGAGCCATGCGTGCAGGAAGGGTGCAAGGCGAGTCTGAGCAGTAAGGTTGAAGTCAAAGTCCCTGTTTGGGATTCTTAGGGAATTTCGACTTATAGGCACCGGACGATTGTCCCTTATTTTTCGGGGGAAAAGACCGTGACTGAGAGGGAGGTCTTTGCCATTGATCCGTAGGTGATTTGTTGTACGGTTGCCTGGTCGACCAAGGTTGCCTAGGCCACTGCTTGGATTTCGAGTATTTGGTCGTGGGGGAGATCCCCAAACTCTTGGACGTCTTGATACTCTTATCCATTTCCTGCAGAACCGTGTCAGTGGTGGAGCTAAACAATCCAGAACCTTCAAAGGGAAGGTCTTCCACCGAGGATCTGGTGTCATATGGCAATGATGAAGAGCGGAGCCAGGCATGTCTGCGTAACGCTACAGAGGTTGCTAGAGTCTTACTAGCGGATTCCAGGGAATGCTTGGCAGCACTAATTTGGTGTCTAGCCAAGACCATCCCTTCATTCTGAATCCTTTTAATCTGAGGTTGGCACTCTTTGGGCACGTGCGGGAGGAAATCATTCAAACGCTTCCATAAATTGAATTGATAACGGCCCATGCAGGCGGCATAGTTCGCCGTTTTAATGCCCATTGCACCGACAGTGTAGAATTTTCTACCAACCGAATCCAACTTTTTTCCTTCTTTGTCTGATGGAGTAGAGTGGCTCGCTTTTCCTTTCGTGGACGAGGAAACGACCAAAGAATTGGGCTTAGGATGTGTGTATAAAAACTCAGCCCCTGATTCCTGGACCTTGTACATGTGATCCAGACGCTTATTAGAGACATTAATGGAGGCTGGACGAGTCCAAAAGTCCTTGGTAGTTTGCAAGAGAACTTTTGTCATTGGTAGAGCCACGGAGGGCGAAGTGTTAGAGTGCATAATGTCCGAGGATCGATCCCGAAACTGCGAGATGCGGGATGACACCGATTGACGATCCCAGTCAGGTGGGGGGGGTGGAGGAAGAGCCCATGGGTATGGGTATCGGCTTCCATACAAGTAATGCCACTGTCTCTCATCCCAGGTTAAAGTAGGGGATGCCGGTCGGTGTCGATCATCGACTCCACGTTCCGGGGAAGCATGAGAGGATTGACGACTCGACATATCAGATTGCGACTGATTTGTCTGCTGAGTAAGGTCGATGTCGAGATCTGAACCGATCGGGTGGTGAGGTTCTTGCGTGAGATCTCGACCTTGACTAGCTGAAACCTTATGGACTTTCGACTTGTCCGTTTTAGGTTTCTTCGACTGCTGTGAGTCTTTGCCCTGCTTCCGGATCTTGGAAGGTACGGCATCAGATATCCCCTGCTTCCGGATCTTGGAAGGTACGGGGTGGTCTTTTATCGGCGTCGAACGTTTCGGTGCCGAAGCATCGATTGCGACCGTCGACGTCGATGTTCCCGGAACGGGAGGACAAGTGTCCGCAGCCAGGGTGGACATCGAGGCGTGCCCGGACGTGTCCAACGGCGAAGACGACTGTGGAGATAGCGCTTTCTCCATCAAAGCCAAATGCAGACGAGCTGCCCTGTTTTTTCTCGTCTGGTTCGAAAACTTCCGGCAATGTCTGCACTTAGACACACAGTGCGACTCCCCTAGACAGACGAGGCAAAGTGAGTGCCCATCGGTGGGGGATATTTTAAGGCCGCAAGTCTTGCACCGTTTGAAACAACCCCACCGCGGGGCCATAGGCCAGCGGAGGGGAAACGAGAAAAACACAAAACAACACCCGGAGAAAAATGCTAACTACAAAAATAAAGAAAAAGAAAGTAACTAAACGCAAGTTTAGCAAAAGTTTGTACTTAACAGACCGAAGCAGAAGGCGTCCTACCAGCGCGGCGGTCAGAAGAGAACTGGCGGGATCTGCGTGCCCCTCCTTGGTCATGCGCAGTGGAGCCGGCGCGTGACCTGGGAGAGGCGCGAAAATCCCTTTTGCTAGCTATCGGTACCGAGAAGGTTCAGCGCAGGCGCAGAGTATCCCAAGGGTGTGATGCACAGAGACCACGAAGAAGATCAACTCCTTCCACACTCTCAGTCATCCACCAATCACAGCACACTTGTCTCCCTCAATCACTCTACTCTTCTAGCACTGCACTCCAACCAAACATTTAAAGGAACACACACACAGTAAAACAAGGAATCATTACATATGTGGTACATTGTGTACAAGAGTACACAAAAATATATGAGTGGATGTATGTGTGACTGTAGGTAGCCTGCGAGCACCACTGGGCGAGTGAGAGTGAGTGTGTGAAGTTGTTGTGTATTATTTGGTAGTGAGTGCTGCACAGGCTGGTTCTATTGCACTTTTGGGGAGGCAGGAAGAGA
>NW_015169177.1:1753043-1759432 GCF_001447785.1 Gekko japonicus | reverse complement strand
CTCTTATGTTCTTATGTTCTTACCCAGCACTAATTGGCAGTGGGATTGATTATGAAAAGCTGTTGTTCCCAGTGAGACTCCATCTCCAGCACCACTGGTACAGTCTGGTACTTGCAGTCTTCTTTCATGGGGGTCCAATTGCGTGAATACTATGAGTTCCAGGAGCACTTGGACAGGTACCCCCAGCCTGGTTACTAATGCAGGGCTAATTAAGTCCCAGGCACACCCGGAGTCTATCAGTGCCCTCACCCTTATTTGGGTGCCCAATTCACATAAGGGGGGAGGCTCTCACCGAACTTGGCGCTTGGGATTTTCGGACCTGCTGGGTTGCGCCCTTCACAGCAGGTTCCAGCCTTTTCCCACCACCAACAAGGGTTCATCTCCACTGGATGAGGTGCTGTTGAGGTCTTGCAGGTGCAACCCAATGTAGTCCATGCAGTGCTCATCTGAGGCGAACGTGAGGCCCCAATCTCTCAGGAACTTGCACACCTGTAGCATGAAAAATGCACCTTCTTGATGGTGCTATGAAATGCGGTATCCAGGGACTCTTGGGGTCTCTCATGCCCAGCTGAAGGGGCTGCTGGAATGGCGGGTCTGGCCGGTCTAGCCAGGATAGCTGGCTTTCAGTGCTACAACTGGTACTTTGAATGGTGTTGCATTTCAAACCAATTGAGGCTTCCAAACAGTCTTCAAGGGCAGCCCCATGTAGCATATGTTGCAGTAGTCCGGCCAGGAATGACATTATAACATGGCTAACTGTGGTCTAAACAGGCCATTCAAGGAAAGATGTGCCATGTGCCACAGAGGAGACATACACTTCCATCTGTGGATCCAGAATCACATGCAAGCTGCAAACCTGCTGAAGGATGACTGTAATTCCATCCACCACAAGATGACTCTGCAAAGCCCAATTGAATTTTTTTTTTAATTTTTTAATTTTTTTATTAAATATAAAAAACAGTTAAAAATAGGAAAGCAAGTCCTGGTGTTTATGCAGGGCAAACAGGGAGGTGTCGATTTTATGTGCTGCTGAGGCTTCCAAGAGGGGCATCCATTTTTCTTGAAGATTGTCAGGAACGGGTTGATTTTCAGATCGTAGGATGCTAGTGGAAACTTTGTCCTGTAAAAAGAAGTCCCACAATTTCAGGAACCAGTCACTCAGTAGCAGCGTCTTCTTGGATTTCCAATGAAATGCAATAACATTCCTAGCGGCCGCAAGACACAATTCTATGAACTCTTTCATAAGCCCATTGGGGGCAGGATGGCTCCAATGATTCAAAAGGCCCAATTGAAATTATTAAGAGCACTTTGGCCCTTTCTGGATTGAATTTTGGCATATTGGTCCTCATCCAGCCCATTACTATCCTCTAGCAAAAGTTCAGGACTTGGAGCTGGTTGTCATTCAAATAGTGTACACAACACCCCAAACTCCAGATCACCTCTTTTGGCAGTTTCATAGAGATGTTAAACGGCATTTGGACTGAATGGGACCATGTAGGACCCCATATTTCATAAGAAAGGTGGCTGAACAGTTGTTTCTTAGCACCACTTTTAGTTAATCAGGAACTGAAATGCTGGAACAAAGCGTGCCAGATGCCCACTTCTGTTAAGTGATCCAAAAGGATGCCATGGTTGATGGAATTAAAAGGCCCAGAGAAGTCAAGGAGAATGTTATTTATTAATTAATTACAATATTTATAACCTGCGTTTCCTCTTGGCTCAAATAAGGTCACACTCTGCTATTTCTCTCCTAGTGAAAGTCAGTGTAACCAAGAAAGTCCCATCCTCAAAACTGGTCCTGAAAGTGGACTGAAATGGGTCCAGATAATCCACATTCCCTTTAACATCCACTTCCAGTCTCAGGCGTGGCAAAAAGCTGAATTTAAGGCTTCCCTGCCCTCATCCTTCCCATAATTCACCTTGTCTCATGCACTAACGCCCGTGACAATCGATTGTCATGGAGCTTTCTTAACCAGGCATGGGGGGCTACCTGTACAACCCATTTCCATGAGTTATGCCCAGCCTCAGAACTGTCTCTTTTCTATCCACATCTGCCAGGAATGTACTTCTTGGTGTAGTTTTAATACAGTTCATAACATGGAATCTTCAATCCACAGTAGCTACATAGAATTGCCAACAAACATGGCCACAAAAGAAGAAAGGGGGTCAGAGTTTAATCCTGATGCAGTATATTTAATTTGACATCCACTCATACTTGACTCTGACAATGTCTGAAAGCTTCATTTTTTTCCTGTGCTGCTATCTGGTTATCATATGTCTGGCAGCATCTGCTACTCCAGGTTTTGAAACAAAGCCTCCAAAGATACTGGGCAATGAAGACGTCTTTTTGAATCAGCAGATGGCTGTTGCTGTCAAGTATTAACAAAAAGCAAAGTTTTAACTGCAGTCTTAAGAATGCTTTTCCGAAAGTAAGCCACATTGAGTAGACTTGAGCAGGGTTCTAAATAGACCTGGATAAGACTGCTGTCTTAGTCTCAAACAATTGGAAGAAGAAGAAAAGAGATTGTATTTATACCCCTCCCGTCACTACCCGAAGGAGTCTCAGAGCGGCTTACACTCTCCTTTCCCTTCCCCTCCCCACAGCAGACACCCTCTGAGGTAGGTGGGGCTGAGAGAGCTCTCTAGAGAACTGCCCTTGAGAGAACAGCTCTGAAAGAACTTATGACTGACCCAAGGTCACGCCAGCAGCTGCATGTGGAAGAGTGGGGAATCAAACCCAGTTCTCCCAGATTAGAGTACACGCTCCTAACCACTACACCAAACTGTATTTTTTACATTGGAAGTAACCAAACTATAACATAGATCTTCAGAAATAGCATACCAGGTGCTTAGGCCAAATTAGAAAAGAGGCTGATTGTGTCCACACTTTGCTTGTGAATTTTCATAAGGTTGCCAAGTCCACCCTGGCCACCGGTGGAGGATGGGAGTATAGGGTTGTCAGATCCAGGTTGGGAAACTCCTGGAAATTTGGGGGGTGGAGGCCGGGGAGGACAGGGACCTCGGTGGGGCACAATGCCACAGAGCATCCATTTTCCCCAGGGGAACTGAGCTCTGTAGTCTAGAAATGAGCTGCAACTTCTGGGGATCCCCAGATCCCACCTGGAAGCTGGCACCCAAAACACAATGTTAAGTCACATGGACCTTTGGTGTTACCTAGCGGAGCAGTTGCTAGACCAGAAATGGAGTTTAAACACTCCCATGGTCCTCTTCTGGAGAGCCAGTTTGGTGTAGTGGTTAAGTGTGTGGACTTTAATCTGGGAGAACCGGGTTTGATTCCCCACTCCTCCACTTGCACCTGCTGATGTGACCTTGGGTCAGTCACAAGCTCTGGCACAGCTGTCCTTGAAAAAGAGCAGTTTGTGTCAGAGTTCTCTCAGCCCCACCCACCTCACAGGGTGTCTGTTGTGGGGAGGGGAAGGGAAAGGGGTTTGTAAGCCGCTCTGAGACTCCAAGTGAAGGGCGGGGTATAAATCCAATCTCCTCTCCTCCTCCTCTCCTCCTCTTCTTTACCCGCTGCTTCCTGGCTTAGTCAGCCAAATGTTTCCTGAAGTGTTGAAAGTGTATCTGGGCCGTCCCGCTTCAAACTAGAGAGGATGCTCCCATGAGGAACAGTCCTTCATTTTAAAAATCCCTGCACCTTCAAAAGAAGTAGGCTATGGTAAGGCTGGGAAAGAACAATTCTCTCTGATGTGCAGTTGTTTTGCGGATTGGGGGCAGGGAAGAGCATTCAGTGACAAAAGTCCCTGTCTCCAGGGCTTTTTTTGTAGAAAAAGCCCAGCAGGAACTCTTTAGCATAATAGGCCACCCCCAACAACAGAAACTCATTAGCATATCCAGCCACACCCATGAGAGCATAGCTCATTAGCATATTAGGCTTCATCCCCATGTTACCAGAAGTGTCGACATCCAGCCACACCCACCTTTTGCTTCTTAATCTGTTTACCTTGTTGTCAAAATCGAGGGCTTTTTTTGTAGCAGGAACTCCTTTGCATGTTAGGCCACACCCCTAATGTAGTCAAGCCTAATGAGTTTCTGCCGTTGGGTGTGGCCTATTATGCGAATGAGTTCCTGCTGCATGCTGTAGTGTGCTTTTGACTGTCATTACCTCATGTTTTCCATTTGACTGGTAACATTCTTGGGGGAAAGTTTGGCCACATTACTCTATAACATGATAAGGCCATTTGTTTTCCTCTGATGGAGCTGTTGTTGTTGTTCAGTCAAACAGTCAAGTCTGACTTTTTTGCGACCCCATGGACCACATCATGCCAGGCCCTCCTGGCCTCCATTATCCTTTGTCATCCTCCGGAGTTTGCTCAACTTCATGTTCGTTGCATCGATAACACTATCTAACCATCTCATCCTTTGCCGTCCCCGTCTTCTTTGACCTTCAATCTTTCCCAGCATCAGGGTGATGTTGGCAGGGTGATGTCTCTACTTTTTATTATGCTGTCTAGGTTTGTCATAGCTTTCCTCCCAAGGAGCAGGTATGTTTTAATTTCATGGCTGCAGTCACGATCTGCAATGATCTTGGATCTCAAGAACATGAAGTCTGTCACTGCTTCCATGACTTCCCCTTCTATTTGCCAAGGAGTGATGGGGCCGGAAGCCATGATCTTAGTTTTTTTGATGTTGAGTTTTTTCATGCCAACTTTTGCGCTCTCCTCTTTCACTTTGAGCAAGAGGCTCTTTAGGTCCTCTTCACCTTCTGACATTAGAGTGGTATCATCTGCATATCTGAGGTTGCTGATGTTTCCCCCAGCAGTCTTAATCCCGGTTTGTGATTAATCCAGGCTGGCATTTCACATGATGTACTCTGCATATAAATTAAATAAGCAGAGTGACAATATACATCCTTGTCATACTCATTTTCCTATGCTAAACCAATCAGTTGTTCCATATCTGGTTCTAACTGTCGCTTCTTGACCCTTCTACAGGTTTTTCAGGAGACATGTGAGATGGTCTGGTACTCCCATCTCTTTAAGGACTTGCCATAGTTTGTTGTGATCCACACAGTCAAAGGGTTTGTCGTAGTCGATGAAGCAGAAGTAGATGTTTTTCTGGTACTCCCTTGCTTTCTCCATAATCCAGCCAATGTTGGCAATTTGATCTCTAGTTCCTCTACCTCTTTGAAACCCAGCTTGTACTTCTGGCAGTTCTCTATCCACGTATTGTTGAAGCCTAGCTTGTAGGATCTTGAGCATGACCTTGCTAGCATGTGAAATGAGTGCAATTGTGTGATAGTTTGAACATTCCTTGGCATTTCCCTTCTTTGGGATTGGAATGTAAATTGACCTTTTCCAGTCCTGTGGCCACTGTTGTGTTTTCCAAATTTGCTGGCATATTGAGTGCAGCACTTTAACAGCATCATCTTTTAAGACTTTGGGTTTTTAAAAATTAAACTTTTATTTGGTTTTTACTAATATATAGGGCATTTAGGAAGGAAAGGACATGGGGAAGGGGATAAGACATAAAGAAAAATTTCCCATCAAGCTTATATAATAGCTGTTACAATACAATTCCCATCTTAAACTTTTGTTTCCATACCTCTTTCATTTGTATAATTTCTAAAGCTATAGACGATTAATCCAATCATTAAAATCTTCTATTATGGTTCCTGAAGAAGTTCATATTCTTTACAGTTCAAATTACATTTATCCTAAGTTTATAGTAACTATAATCCATTATTCATGATCTTCCTTTTCACAGTTTCTTTTCACCCATTCATAAAACAGTGTCCAATTTTCTCTCACATTTTGTTTACTTTGGTCTTTCAACAAGTCTGTCAATATATCAATTTCTGCTGTTTCAAAGATTTTTGTCAAGAGTTCATCTTTCGTTGGTATCTCTGATTTCTTCCAATACATAGCATAGAGAATTCTTGCTGCCGTAACTATATGTATAATTAAGTGCTTAGTTTTTTTGTCTTTTACGTTGGGCATAATATTGAGCAAAGACATTTCTGGTTTAAATGGTATCAGTATCAAACATTTTTTGCAACATTTCATGAACCCTTTTCCAGTATATCATCACATCTTTACATTTCCACCAAACATGAAAGAAGCTTCCCACATTACATTCTTACATTTCCAGCATATGTCAGACATTCCAGGATACATTTTGACTAATTTCTCTGGCATTATATACCATCTATAGAACATTTTATATAAATTCTCTTTGAAGGAGACCAATTTTGTTATTTTTACATTTGTTTTCCATATTTGCAACCAATGATAATCTTTTAAGACTTTGAATAGCTCAGCTGGGATACCATCACCTCTGCTAGCTTTGTTGTTAGTAATGCTTTCTAAGGCCCGTTTGACTTCTCACTCCAGGATGTCTGGCTCGAGGTCAGTGATCACACTGTCATG
>NW_015169177.1:1752149-1752268 GCF_001447785.1 Gekko japonicus | reverse complement strand
TCATTTTGTTCTCCAAGGCCAAACTTATCCATTATTCCAGTTACCTTTTGACTTCCTACTTTAGCATTCCAGTGCCCTATGATAAGGACATCTTTTTTTGGTGTCAGTTCTAGGAGGTG
>NW_015169177.1:1719081-1752133 GCF_001447785.1 Gekko japonicus | reverse complement strand
TGCAGCATCGGACTTTCCTTTCACCATCATACACATCCACAGCTGAGTATCCTTTCAGCTTTGGCCAAGCCACTTCACTCTTTCTGGGGTTACTTGTACTTGCCCTCTGCTCTTCCCCAGTATAGGGTTGCTAAATCCGTCTTCGCCAGGAGCTCCCGGCCGGCGTCAGGGGTGTGCGCGCGCGCCACGTGCACGTCACCCGGAAGTGACGTAGGCACGCTGTTCTCCCGGCTGGCGTTGGGGGTGTGCGTGTGCACAAAGTGCGTGCACACGCCGCATGCGCATCACCCGGGACGTCAGCACGCTGGGCACGCTAGGGGCGGGGCCACGGCCATACCCCCAGCGTGCCCGGCGTGCCCACGTCACTTGCTAATGACGCGCACGCCGGGGGCGGGCTTCCCCCAGGCCCGATTCCGATGCGTCGGAAATCAGCCCTTCAAAGCGGGGGATTCCTTGCCCCCCGCCCACATTTGGCAGCCCTACCCCAGTAGCATATTGAACACCTTCCGACCTGAGGGGCTCATCTTTCGGCGTCACATCTTTTTGCCTTTTGTTACTGTCCATGGGGTTTTCTTGGCAAAGATACTGAAGTGGGTTGCCATTTCCTTCTCCAGTGAATCACATTTTGTCTGAGTTCTCTACTGTGGCCTGTCCATCCTGGGTGGCCCTCCATGGCATAGCCCACAGCCTTATCGAACCACACAAGCCCCCATACCACATCAAGGCAGTGGTCCATGACCCACAATTAGGGTGACTTAAACTCCCCTGAGCTCTGCTCTAGGGGGAGGGCAGTTCTTACCAGCAAGTATTGAGTGATGGTAGAATTGCCAACCTCTGGCGGGCCTGAAGAGCTCCCAGAATTACAACTACTGTCCAGACCACAGAGATCCATTTCCCTGCAGAAAATGGCAGCTTTGGACGGTGGACTCTATGGTATTATAACTTCTAATAAATCCTACCTTCCCAAAGCTCCACCCCCAAATCTCCAGGGATTTCCCAGTGTTGAGCTGGCAACCTGAGGTGATGGAGTTCCTAGTGCATGAATGTTGCCATCTCCAAATTGGGAAAATTCCTGGAGAACTGGGGGCTGGGCTTGGGGAGGGGGAAGTTTGAGAAAGGCAGGGAGCTCAGCGGGGATGTGACACCATAGGGTCTGCTATTTCTTCCAGGGGGAGTGATCTCTGTAATCTGGTCAGGCAGGGATGCCAAGTCTGGCTTGGGAAGTTCCTGGAGATTTGGGGGGTGGAGCTTGGGGACATGGTAGGGTTGCCAAGTCGTTGCAGTAGTCGCAGCAGGGGACTCCCGGGCGGTGACTGGAGCGTGTGTGCGCAAAGCGCGCATGCGCTGCACGCACGTCACCCAGAAGTGCCGTTAGGACGCCAGGCACGCTGGGGGCAGGGCCATGACCATCGGAGGGAAAACCGTAGAGTTTTCCCTCCGATGGTCGTGGCCCCGCCCCCAGCGTGCTCGGCGTCCTAACATCACTTCCTGGTGACGCGCACGTCGGGGCAGGGTTCCCCCTGGAGCCTGATCCGCCAGCGACGGGGAACGGGCCTCTGGGGCGGGGGTTTCCCTGCCCCCCGGGGGGACTTGGCAGCCCTAGGACAGGGGAGTGTGGGGAGGAAGCTCAGTGAGGATGTGGTTCCATTGAGTCCATCCTTTGAAGATGCCATTTTCTCCAGGGTTATGGATCTCTGTTGCCTGGAGGTTGGCAACTCTATGAGCTGTTTAGTGCCTCATGGGACTTTCTGCAGTACGGTATCTACAGTACCCAGTGGTGTACATATCTGGCCACATACCAGGCTTTTAAAACCCTGATGTCTTCTTAAATCATCATTGTGTTTTTATTGATATCTGATCACACACATGCCGAATCACATGCTCTGTGCTCCAGACAGCCTCCCCAGCCCAGATGTTCTGATCGTGGGCTTGCAATGTGCAGTGAAGTTCCTTTCTCAAAGCTGCTTCTCTGTAATTCAGAGCCAGGGAAGTGGCATGTGGCCCGTAGAAGGAGCGGGCAGAAAGGAAGCACTTGATTCTTTCCCCACTTTTGGCCAATCTCTTTCCTCCCCCCCCCCCAACAAAGATTCCTGACCAGGGTTTGCATTGCAAACACATAGCTGGGGGGGGGGACACATCAGTTGGGGGGGACAGCTGGCCAGGGAGCACTTGTGACTGAAGATTGATGAGCTGGGTAGGGTGAAGTAATGTCTACCTACAAGCCAAGGCCAGTTCAGAGTATTTGTCACCCCAAGCAAGATACATGCTGTTATGTATTGGGACTGGGACATTCCAGGACTGTTTCTACCAGAGACTGGTTGAGCTTGGAGCTCTAGAATAGTAGCCCACCAGGACTCTGGAGGTGGCCAATGAGGAATTAATGGGTCTGTCAATGGCCTGTTGTTGGTAGTTGTTTGGGGAAGTTGGTGGAGTTGCATGCTATTTAGACAGGGCAGTGGCCCTGGCTTTTGGCTTTTTGTTCTTGCTGAATCACTAACAAAGGAAAGGTGATCACTAGGCTTGGGGTCGGACCATCCATGGAACCCAGTATTTAACACATGCACTGCCTCTCCAGTGGCAAAGGCCCAGGAAGGCATGCCAGTCACCCGTTGTGCTGCTCATGTCTGGGAGTGAGGTGAACCCCTGTGGTGCCACAGTGCCCTCCTTGCTGTGCCACTCCTACCTGTTGCTCGCATGGGCTGGTTAAAGAACCAGCCCCACTGACAGCTTTCCACTCCACAGTGTACTAAGGAGATGAGATGGTTAGACTCTGAAGGTGCAATGGTGGGGTAAGATTGCCAACTCCAAGTTGGGAAATTCCTGGAAATTTGGAGGTGGAACCTGGGGAGGGTGGGGTTTGAGGAGGGACCTCAACAAAATAGATCATGGAGTCCACCCTCCAAAGCATCCATCTTCTCCTGGGGAACAGATCGCTGTAGTCTGGAGATCAGTTGTAATTCTAGGAGTTCTCCAGGTATGACCTGCATGTTGACAACTCTAGGTAGCACCACCTGAATCCACCCAAATGCCAGACACAGTCTTGCATGCACAACTCAACTGAGCACATAGAAGTGTCCCGGTCACTGCCGTGAACGGGAAGGCTCCTATGAGGTCTCCTTGTGTTCAGTGGAGCCATATGCACCTTTGGGGGTGTACTGGAATCCTATGGAGCAACATGTGCAAACTTGTGATAGTAAGGCATACTTTCTTTCCAAGTGGAGGCACCAGTAGTTCTTGTACCAGAGGAGATTTACTTCTACAGTGTGTAAGAATTATCCATGCCCCGAGGAGACAGTCCCTTATTTTTCTGCATGGTTCACCATTCTAAGCATGCCCAGAAGGCAGCAAGCCTCCTCATGCAGAGATGCAGTGGGCCACCTCCTCTGATTGCAGGTACTTGTGCCTGAAGCAGAAGCTCCTAGGGGAGTCCGACTTGACGGAAATGCATCTAGAGCAATCAGCCATGCAGAGACGCAGTCAGCAGCCTCCTCTAGATGGGTTCAACCACTCATGACATGGAGTTTGGGACTTGTGTATGTACAAGTAAGCTCTCCTTTCCCATCTTTGTTGTAGATGTATTTGTGCACGCAGGGCCCCCCATTTCTGGCCCCCATTTCCTTTTCCAAGGTCGTATCCGTTTCCCTTCGATATTTGTTTCTTTCGCTTTAATAAAATGTGCGACTGAGCAAAGGGTTTTTTTGCTCTCCAACCCCCTCGAGGTTAACTATCATTGCTTCCTAACTTTCTCCCTCCCTTTTAATATCTGGGCTCAGGATAATGATTCTCCAGATGCACCATCTTTCAGTTGCTACGTTGACTCTCACTTAATTTTTTGCCAAAGGTTTTAGCCTCTTACAGTCTCTTAATATTGTCTCACTGCAGGCTTACCGGGCTATGCAGATGCGCCTTAAATCAGCTGACACCACCTTGCTACTAAAGGGGAGGCACCAGAAGAGCTGAGCAATGCTTACTGAACAGCAAACAGCTCATCTGGCAGGATTTCAGCTCTTCCTGGTTGCAAATTACATTTAACTGGGGAGGGGGGAACCCCAGTGGGTTTGATCTTCAGAGGGTGGAACCCACCACCAATTCATACAGCAAAGGAAACATTTCTCCCTGCCATCTTCCCTGCCATCCTGGAAATTGTTGTATCCAGGATAGGGTTGCCAGATTCCCTGGTGCCAGGCCTCACCTCCCCTCCACCGATCAGCTGGCCAGTAGGGGAGAACTTACCCCAAAAAAGAGGGAGATCCATCCAATGTGCAGCGGGGTGTCTCTGTCACTGCCCACATGACCTGGAAGGAACACCATCAC
Organism: Gekko japonicus; assembly: GCF_001447785.1. Classification (NCBI taxonomy): domain Eukaryota; kingdom Metazoa; phylum Chordata; class Lepidosauria; order Squamata; family Gekkonidae; genus Gekko; species Gekko japonicus. The sequence goes on along the minus strand of NW_015169177.1, from coordinate 1,747,819 downwards.
ATCCAGGATGTCGGGGTGACGCTAGGGTTGCCAGGTCCCTTTGTCGCACCAGCAGGGGGATTTGTGGGAGGGCGTTCCAGGGCTGGGTGGGGATGTCATGCGATGTGCTGACGTCACTTGGCACTGATGTTGGTGATGTCAGGGACAACGCTCTGCTTTTTGGGCAAAACTCTATCGTAAAAACAGCCTCAAACCCATAGAGTTTTGCCCGAAAAGCAGAGCATCGCCCCCACCCCCAATGTCACCGATACGCTGACGTCACTTTCAGGTGACGTCAGCGCATCATGCACGGCATCCCTGTCTTGGGAGGGATTTCCTCCCACAGGCCAGCTAGCCAGTGGCAGGCAGGAGCCTGTGAATGTGGGGGATCCCCCGAATCCCCAGGGAATAGCATTCCTAGGCGACCTTGATATTTGGGCAAAAACTCTAAGCTAGAAGCTAAATTTACCAAAGACTTTTTGCCCAAATACCAGAGTGTCACCCCAATGGCCCAGATATGATGACATGACTTCCCGGTCATATGGGCAGTGACATAGACACATCACTGTACATCGGATGGGCCTCCCTGCTGCTCCTGGTAAGTCCCTCCCCATCCCATGCTGGTTACCAGGAGGGACCTTGGCAACCCTAGTCCAAGAACCATTTGGGCAGGGTGGGCTTTGCTTCCCAGACAGATGCTACCCACACAAGACATATCATTAGACCAATCCTTCCTTGACTACAGTGTTCTTATATAGTCCCCATTCATTCTTCATTTCCACTCAGTTGTGCTCCTAGTTTCCTAACCTGGGCAAGTATCCGTTACGTATGCATAGGCCTGCTGTTCTTGGTCATAGTTAGGGTTGCCAGCTCTGGGTTGGGGAATTCTTGAAGATTTTGGGGGTGGCTACTGGGGAAGGTTTGAGGAGGGGAGACGCCACTTTGATCTCCCAATCGTGGTTTGCTCCGTGGTTCAAAATGATTAAAAAGGATCACTCCAGAGCCTCTTACTTAAACAACATAACCTCGTATAATCTCGGGAGATCCCTTAGCTCAGTGCATTTTCTAACGATGCCTTCGGAGATGCTAGCTGGTCGCTCTAAGAACCCCAGTAGACCAACGTATCTGTATATGTGGGCAGTCAGTGGAAGACTTTCCTCATTATATTCTGGCCTGTCCTTTATACGTAGAACCTAGGGCCAAATTTCTAGCAAAGATATTGACAGCCTGTCTGATTATGATAAAATGGCCCTTATGCTCTCAGATGAAGACCCCTTCATCTCTTCAAGATTGGTTCTCTTTGCCTTGGCTGTGAGAAAAATTAGAGCAAAGAAATCAAATAGTACCATTGCAACTGAGTGTTCTTAAAAGGTCTTATCGGATTTAAATATTATAGGCAGAGGTAGTTTTAACAGGTTTTATACATTTTATAGAGGTTGAATTTTCTCTCTCTCTTTTATCCTATGTTATGCACAAACTCTCTGGGAGTGTTTGATATTGTGAAGGCCTATGGCCACATAGAATAAAGTGATTCTGGGTATAATGCCATAGAGTCCAGCTTCCAAGGCAGCCATTTTCTCCAGGGGGACTGATCTCTGTAGCCTGGAGATCGGTTGTAATTCCAGGAAATCTCCAGCCACCATGTGAGGCCTAAAGGTATTACAGGTTTGCCTGTGAAATGATAATGTAAATACTGAATCATAATGTCACCAAAGAGACCAAGCTGGACAGAATGTTGTATTTTGTATTTTATCATAGACAGGTGTAAGCTTAGTTGGCAACTCATGCTGGATATTATTCACCTCGGAGGATCCTGCTGGGATTGTTGGTATGTCCACTTGTGAGACTTTAAGTCTTCTCAGAAGACCTCAAGAGCCCTCCAACTGCAGGCTTCCATGGTTCAAATCCCCAAAACAAAACAGAATTAATTCCGCCTCAGGTAGGAGAAGCTGCTGGTGTTCCAAGCTGTGAGCAGAGCCCTCAAGGGGGAATGGCTGAGAGAGTGCTCTGCAGAAAACAGATTACGGTATTAGTGAGATGCATTTGTTGCATCCACACTTCTGTGTACACTGGAAATGCTCGAACTGTATACCTAAAAATGTAAACTGGCCCAACATTAGACATATAAATCCTCACCCTCCCCTTTTGGAGCCCAGTTCTGAACTCTGGAAGACTTGTGATGCTCCTGAGGACACCAATGGAAGCACCATGGGGCTTTCTGTCCACAGCCAGCCTTGTATGCCCCCAAACCTCACACCACGCATCCACACCAGACACCGTTTATCTGGCCGTGGCTGCAGCAGTAGTGGGAAGTCTGGGTCACCAGGAACCCTGAGAAATGTAGTGTCCAGGGCCTCGAGGGACTGTGTTTCCCATGGCTCCTAGTGCATCAGACACTGACAAACTAATTCAAAAGGTTGCTTAGGTCACAGTGCTCACTTTGTACTGGAGGCGAGCATGACCAGCTGCCAATGCACATATATTCCAGGCTGCACGAATGTGAACTTGAGCTTCAGCACTGGTCGGGAAAATAGGGATGTTTCAGAACTTCTGGTCATTGGAATTTCGGCAAAGATTTAGGAGTTCCGGAACACCTGACATCTTCTGAAATAGCGTGTGCCAACCTCCGAGGGGGGCTTTGAGTTCTGCCTAGTGATGCCAGCCTCCAGGTGAGACCTGGGGATCCCCTGGAATTACAGCTCAACTGCAGTTCAGTTTTCCTGGAGAAAATGGATGCTTTTGAGGGTGGACTCATGGTATTATTCCCCACTGGGGTCTCTGTCCTCCCCAGGCTCTATTCCCAAATCTCCAGGAGTTTTCCAACTTGGATCTGGCCACCTTATCCCCCAACCAGCAGCAGGGGGGACCTGGATACCCTGGTTCTGTTGGAATTACAACTGATCTCCAGACTACAGAGATCAATTCACCAGGAGAAAATGGCTGCTTCAGAGGGCAAACTTTATAGTGTACCCTTGGATTCTAGGGGAAATCCCTTCCCAAGTCCTTCCCTCCACAGTCACCATCCTCAAATCTCCAGCAGTTTCCCAGGCTAGAGTTGGCAACCCTATTTCCAAACAGGCCCAAATGCAGTAGGAATTCTCTGTTGTTTGGTGTAGTGGAGCCAGTTTGGTGTAGTGGTTAAGTGCACAGACTCTAATCTGGGAGAACCGGGTTTGATTCCCCACGCCTCCACTTGCACCTGGCTGGATGACCTTGGGCAAGCCGTAGTTCTGATAAGAGCTGTCCTTGAAAAAGAGCAGTTTCTGTCAGAGCTCTCTCAGCCCCACCTACCTCACAGGGTGTCTGTTGTGGGGAGGGGAAGGAAGTTTGTAAGCCGCTCTGAGACTCCCTTGGGTAGTGAAGGGCGGGGGATAAATCCAATGTCCTCCCCCCCTCCCCGCTCCTCCTCCTCCTTCTGTTTCAATTTTGTTTTTAAAGAGAGTCTGGACTTTGTAGGTGCACTGTGCATATCTGGTTTGCTGTAGCTTATGGCCTCTTCGGCTCCTCTGTACCCTTACCCAACACAAGGGCACTGGCTGTGCGCAGCAAAAAGGAAGCTGTAATACAACTGTACACATTGTTGTATAAGACTGAGGTGCATCAGTGAAATATCTCACTGGGCAGGGGTTTGGAAATGAATGAAGTGATGGGAGGCTGCAGCTATGCACACAGAACCCAATTCTGGAGTTAATTTTAGAGATTCTTGTTAAATTGGAATTAAGGAGGGGTGGAACATGGTTTAGAGCCAGTCTTCAGTAAAGAAACAGAACGGAGGGAAACTGCTTTCCCCTACTCAGAAGTAAGCCATGCTGAGTTCAGTGGAACTTACTCCTTGGTAAGCATGCCTAGTATTGGAACCCTAAGTTTCAGTGGGGAGGAGCTTAAGGATGAGCTTACTTGAAAGTAAATCTTGTGTTGTTCCATTGGCTTACTCCCAGGAAAATGTCCTTAGGAATGCCACCAATGAACGTTTGTTTGTTTGTTTGGGGACCATGCCCTACAATCAGATAGGGCACAGATACAGAAATATCCAATGATTCTGCAGTATGCCAAATCCTTCCAACCAGCAGGTTGTCTTAGATCCCTTGAGATCTCCAAATGTTGGAGAATCTTTACCCTTGCATGCTTTAACGTCCTAGTTTCAGCCCTCCTGGAAGGCATCATGTCCCACTCCCTCAACAGCTCTGCCCATGCCACACAGGAGAAGTTGAGTCTATGGAAAAAGTCTTGCTGCACTGCTCATTCTGTAATGACATCCGATCTCAGTATATCACTCCAATCCTGTCAACTTTACCAGGAAGATCTGAACAACTTTATGTCTCCCTCCTTGCAAACTCCTCCCAGGAGATAACTAATGCAGTTGCCAAATTTTGCCTTCTGCGGACTGAGTTTCTATAACCTTGCTCCTCTGTTGGAGGATGCTACTGTTTCTCCCACAATCCGTGCTCATTGTTCTGAGCTTGTCGCACTGTATGTGCCCTCCTAAGTTTTATCTCCTTTTTTTTTTTAACTATTATGGCTGATTCTCCAGAGCTGATTTTGTATTGAAGTAAACTTTGAACTGTTTGTTAATTTGGAGTGGCATCTCCTCCCATCTGCCTTTGTTCGACATAGTACAGTCTTACTGCCTTCGTTTCATATGTAGGCCCATGCTTTTACAGAACAGCAAGATCTTTCATGACAAATTTAATATATTTTCTTAAAATTTCATTTCGCTGGAAGGAAGGAGTAGTCTGGACTATGGTTTGCTCATTCGATAACAAAATAGGAGAATGGAGAAAACACATTTCTTGACCATAAAAGGGCAGGTTGCCCATTGACAGAGAGTAAGTGGGTTTTTCTCCCTCTCTCTGCTATTACAGGGTAGAGAGGAATCACTGGTAACTTATCAGAAAATGCATTTTTGCATTTGCCTCTTTTGCCAATTACTGGACCTACTTAAGACTTGGCACATTAACATCAGCCCAGTACCTCTTCTCCCAAGGAACCTCTAGGGCAGAGGTGTGGATACATTTGTCTTATGCTGATGGTTTTTTAACAGACTCCCCATGGTCCACCAATGTGTTATAAATATACGGTCCTGGACCTCCATACCTCCCAGTATGCTTCCATGAGGTGACTATGAGCTTTGGAGCAATGTCTGTTTACAGTGCCACCATCTTGCAGATAGAAGCCTGCCTCCACCCACCCCACATTTTTAGCAACAGCAGCCCATCCTGCAAAATATATAATTTATCGTTATATAGTACAAATATGTAAAAATACAGTAGATACAGACATTTAAACATAAGATGTACAGTACTCTTTCCCTGTATTCATTATCTAAGAAGTTTGAGTAAGACAAGAGAAGAAGAAAAGAGAAGAGAAGAGATTGGGATTTATTCCCCACCTTTCACTACCCAAAGGAGTCTCAGAGTGGCTTACAAACTCCTTCCCCTCCCCCTCCCCACAACAGATACCCTGTGAGGTAGGTGGGGCTGAGAGAGCTCTTGACAGAAACTGCTCTTTTTCAAGAACAGCTCTGACAGAACTATGGCTTGCCCAAGGTCATCCAGCCAGGTGCAAGTAGAGGAGTGGGGAATCAAACTCGATCCTCCCAGATTAGAGTCCGCACACTTAACCACTACACCAAACTTGATGCTTCTTCTCCAAGCACACCACAGATCGCTTCTTAAAATTAAAATATACTTCCCAGGATATTTACACATTGGGAAATTCCCTACCCAGCCTCTATCTTCAATAGCAACCAAAACTGGGAATATGAAATGATACTGAAATGAGGAGGAGTTATTAAATCCGACCACTTCTCCCACCCCAGGACTTACTCTCCCTCTCCTAAATCCAAGTTGGTGAAATCCATACCTCCTATGAGGGGAGGGGCGAAGGCAGGAAAAGGCTGAGCCAGGACACCCTCCATACCCATAGACTCCCAGCTCCCAGCCCACCAACCTGCATGAATCATAAACTGCCCTCCTACATCAGTGGTCTAGCCCCAAAGATGGATTTTGTAGGGGCGGGTTGGGCACTCTGAAGATTTCTAATGATTCAGTTTGCTTTGTTTTTGTTTTTTGTACTGGTTCGATAGTTGGATATTTGGGGATATTGTGATGGTGTTTTAATTTCTGGCTAGTAGTTTTGTTGCCTTGTTTTATGTGTGTCTAATGTGGCAACTCCCTGCGAGTCCTCTTTAGGAGAAAGTTCCCTGTTACTAGGGAACAGAGAGTACTTATTAAGAACCGCTTAGCAAAGAAAGCTTAATTTAAAAAAATGTTAAAGCAACTCATCGAAATAACGAAGGCCCACTGAGGCCTAATTTCACACATATAGATACAAAAGTTTACAACTTTTAATTTTACACAGACTGTTAGCAAAATGGCTTGCTCTGCTCCAACAAGGCACCATCCATCCCACGCAGTCCTATATCCCAAATAATGCTGAAGTCTGTACATCTACATAAATTTGTATAGCTGTACATTTACTAAAAATATAAATTTCCTTGCCGTCACTAATCCAGGCTTGTGTTTTTGGAGTGCTGCCATTTTTTGACAAGTGTTAACCTGGCTGCTCTTAGGCTAGGCCTTTGGGATCCCCCGTCCCCAGCTTCCATTTCCCACTGCCCCTGCTGTTGCTGGTGGGAGAAAAATAATATTAAACAAATCACTGTTGGGCAACTGCGTGACATCACTTCCATGGAAAACCTGTAAGCGAAAGGAGTCCACTCTAGGAATCGCCAGAAACTCTGAATCTTAGGTTTTCCAGTGATTCCTAGAGAGGCATGACATCACATCTGGGTTTGGTGTAGTGGTTAGGAGCGCGGACTCCAATCTGGGAGAACCGGGTTTGATTCCCCACTCCTCCACTTGCAGCTGCTGGTGTGACCTTGGGTTGGTCATAAGTCCTCGCAGAGATGTTCTCTCAGAGATGTTCTCTCAGGAACAGTTCTCTCAGAGCTCTCTCAGCCCCACCTACCTCACAGGGTGTCCATTGTGGGGAGGGGAAGAGAAAGGAGATTGTAAGGGTGAAGGGTGGGGTATAAATCCAATCTCCTCTTCCTCTTCAGAAATGAAGTCACACCATTGGCCTACAACTCCCCCCGCCATGTCCCCCCTCAGACTCCCACCAGTTGGCAACCCTAGCTGCTCTAATCATAAGAACATAAGAGATGCCAATGTTGGATCAGGCCAAAGGCCCATCCAGTCCAACACTCTGTATCACACAGTGGCCAGAAATACCAGTGCCATCAGGAGGTCCACCAGTGGGGCCAGGACATTAGAAGCCCTCCCACTGTTGACCCCCCCAAGCACCAAGATGACAGAGCATCACTTGCCCCAGAGCCCCTATCTATACCTTGTGGCTAATAGCCACTGATGGACCTCTGCTCCATATGCTTATCTAATTCCCTTTTGAAGCCGTCCATGCTTGTAGCCGCCACCACTTCCTGTGGCAGTGAATTCCAAGTGTTAATCACTCTTTGGGTGAAGAAATACTTCCTTTTATCCATTCTAACCTGACCGCTCAGCAATTTCATGGAGTGCCCACGAGTTCTTGTATTGTGAGAAAGGGAGAAAAGTACCTCTTTCTCTACCTGCTCTTTCCCATGCATAATCTTATAAACCTCAATCATGTCACCCCTTAGTCATTGTTTCTCCAAGCTAAAGAGCCCTAAGCGCCTTAACCTTTCCTCATAGGGAAAGTGTTCCAACCCTTTTATCATTCGAGTTGCCCTTTTCTGCACTTTTTCCAAAGCTATAATATCCTTTTTAAGGTGTGGTGACCAGAACTGCACACAGTATTCCAAATGAGGTCTCACCATTGATTTATATAGGGGCATTATGATATTAGCTGATCTGTTTTCAATACCCTTCCTAATAATCCCCAGCATAGCATTGGCCTTCTTTATTGCAGTCACACACTGTCTCGACATTTTCAGTGAGTTATCTACTACAACTCCAAGATCTCTCTCTTGATCAGTCTCTGCCAGTTCAGACCCCATATATGTGTATTTATATTTAGGATTTTTGGCTCCAATGTGCATCACCTTGCACTTGGCCACATTGAACCCCATTTGCCATGTTGATGCCCACTTGCCCATCCTTGACAGATCCCTTTGGAGTGCTTCACAGTCCTCACTGGTTTTCACCACCCTGAACAACTTCATATCATCCGCAAATTTAGCTACTTCACTGCTTACTCCCAACTCCAAATCAAATGAAGTGAGATCAACTGCATATTGTTTGGTATCAGATACATAGTTTAATAAGATTGTTTCTGGGCATTATTAAAGCAATTGCAATAAAATCCTAATCAATCTGTGTAAGTGACCCTGAAGGTGCCCTCTTACCTAAGTGTCTTTCAGGATCTGACCATAGTCAACTATACCTACTGTTCATCCACCCAGTAGTCCAGCAGGTGCTGCTCAGTGCTCTGCTGATGGATTGTGACATACCTTACATGCGTGCCTGGTCTAGAAAGATTGAGCGTATGGATATATCCCCAGCATTTTAGTTCAAAGGAAGAGATAACAGATGATGTGAAAGACCCCTGCCTAAGAATCTGGAGAACTGTTACTGGTCCAAGTAGACAATACTGATCTTGAGACACCATTGATCTGACTCAATAGAAGGCAGCTCCATTGAGCTCATGTGTGCTCCAAGCCTGAAAAATATTGCATTTGCAATACATTTAGAAGCAGCAGAACACAGTTTGAGCCCAGCTGGACCTTTAAGACCAACAAAGTTTTATTCAAGGTGCAAGCTTTCATGTGTATGCACACTTCTTCAGATAAAATGAAATGGAAAATGCCAGTCCATACATATAGGTAGACAGTGAGCTCTACCTATACATATGGACCGATAATTTCCATTTTATTGTATGTGAAGAAGTGTGCATACACATGAAAGCTTGCACCTTGAATAAAACTTTGTTGGTCTTCAAGGTGCCACTGGACTCAAACTGTGTTCTGCTGCTTCAGACCAACATGGCTACCCCACCTGAATCTGCATTTAGAAGCAAACAGACAGGACAAACCAATCTATTTTCCTTGTGGGATGGGTGGGCTATAAATCTACTACTACTACTACTACTACTAATTGATAAGCTCATGTGATTGTCTCTGACTCACAATTCCCTTTTCCCCCCCCAGATCTTACACGTGAACAAGGTGATGTCCATCTTGTTTTATGTGATATTGCTTTCTTATCTCCGTGGCATCCAGTCTACCAACATGGATCAAAGGAGTTTGCCGGAAGACTCAATAAATTCTCTCATTATAAAACTCATCCAAGCAGACATTTTGAAAAGCAAAGTATCCAAGCAGGTGGTTGATATCCAGGACAGCACTGCAGACACCGTGAAGAAAGCCGAGGCCATCGAGCCGGAAGTGGACAGTACGGAAAATGTGAAATTGGATTTCCAGCCAATTCTCTCAATGGATACAGAACTCTTGAGGCAACAGAGACGCTACAGCTCCCCACGGGTCCTGCTGAGTGACAACACCCCATTGGAGCCCCCACCCTTATATCTTATGGAGGATTATGTTGGCAATTCTGTGGTGGGGAACCGAACTTCTCGTCGGAAGAGGTTTGCTGAAAGCAAGAGCCACCGCGGGGAGTACTCCGTGTGTGACAGTGAGAGCCGATGGGTAACAGACAAATCTTCTGCCATTGACATTAAAGGAAACCAGGTCACCGTGCTGGGGGAGATCAAAATGGGCCCTTCCCCGGTCAAACAATATTTTTACGAAACAAGGTGTAAGCAAACCAAACCTGCTAAAAGTGGCTGCCGAGGCATAGACGATAAGCACTGGAATTCCCAGTGCAAAACATCTCAAACGTTTGTGCGAGCATTGACTGCGGAAAACAACAAACTCATAGCTTGGCGATGGATTAGAATAGACACCTCTTGCGTGTGTGCCTTGTCCAGGAAAATTGGGCGATCATAGGTCCGCATCACTCTGCTATATAAATTATTACGTCTAAATTATATGATATGCATGTAGCATATACATGTTTATATTGTTTTATATATTATAAGTTGTCCTTATTTATTAAACTTCAGCCAACCCACGAGATATATAGAAGCTTTCTCAATAAAGGCGAGAAAAGGATGGGTGCATACCACTGGCAGCACTACATTTTCATTTACTGCTTGTGACCTTCCGCTTCTCTGCAGCTTTCCATAACCTGCCTGTAAAACTTTTCTGTAACAGCAGTATTTTTCATTCAGTATTGTCGATCCAGTGACTGTCATTGAGTTTAAAACAGAAAGAAACCTCTGTTAAAAGGAATTGGATTGAGTTGCCAAGGTATATAATTTGTGTTTAATTAAAAGAAGTGTAACAACTTCCCCCACCCCCAATCCCAGAAACTAAATTCAGCAATGTAGCCCATAGCTAACAAGAGCAGTCCAGCCACTTTCTAGCAATAAAATACATTGTCTGTCTGTATGCACTGCCAGATTTACTATTAGTGTTCCAATTTGTGCTTTCTCTTCCAGAGTCGCTTCCAGAGTCTTCCAGAGTCTCTTCTAATGATCTTTGCTATTTAAACTCAGGTTTTATTTTTTGAAATGCATTTGTTTTGTAACTAGTTTAATGCTGCCAATTCCCCTTTAGAAGGCTTGCAAAAAATCTAAAATATGTGTACCAGACTCTTGCCAAAGCCAAGAGCAATCTGAGTGGATCGTTAATATAATATATAAAAGATGGATTCCTTTTTTTAAAAAGCACATTTTTATGATGAGTAGTTCTCATCTCCTTTCCAATAATCTGTGTGATTCCTGATCTGTCATTAAACTGATTTCCCCCCCAGGGTACAGTAGGGGAGAAATTCTGTTCAGATTTTAAGCCATGTAGAATCCAAGCAAAGAAGATGAGACATTTTCACAATTGACATCAGTTCCAAAGAACTGAGACCATTTTGCACTGCCTTTAATGGAGAAAGACATCTAAAATATCCATTGAATCCCGGGTTGTGTTGAACCAGAGCCCTGTTAAAATGGAATAAATAAAATGATAGGCTATTAGCAGTAGGATTTCTGATACATAGTGCAGTTAGATACCAGTCCAGCTTTAATTGCACACAAGTAATCATGGATCAAGTTTGCCAATATGCATACAAATGTATCTGGTTCCATGTTCATTGGGTTGAATGCTGCGCATAATTTCCACTTGTGCTAGAGCTAAAAGAAGCTCAAGAAAAAGGCCACTGGAGCCATGTGCACTACGTCAAACGTATTGTATTCCTGGTTGCATTTCTGCTTGCACAAGATTTTGTGCAACCAGTTTCTGGGTACTGTAGTATATTGGGAGGAAGTGCTGCAGAAGAACTCGACACTATGCCAAGTCCGTTTCTGTTTCTGTTGCGGGCTCCAGCTCTTATGGGGGAGGGGAGTTCCTATTGGCTGTAAATAGACCTGTATTAAAGAACCACACACACACCACTGAATTCGGCAAATATGTGGAGTAAATTGGCCACAACTTTATTGACTGCATGGGTCCACTGGATCCAGTGCATCAGCTGGCCCTCTGCCAGCCGATGTACCAGCTGGCATGGGAGCGAAAGCGGGATGGCAGGTTGCTGGAGTTCACACAGACAACTGCCTCTTAGTGTTCTCCCCTGCCATCTGATCATGAGGGTAACCTCTGGTAGTTTTTGAGCTTGCTTGCTTCCATCATCCCTCACACAAAGACCCCTTGAGAGTCATCCCTCACACAAAGTCCCCATATCCAGGAAATGGCGTGCAGGCCGATATCCGCAAATGGATGCTGTTACCCCTAAAGTTGTGAAAAGAAATAGTGCATAGAATATATCAAGCAACATCCCCTGGCTAACAACATCATACTAAGCTTATTAACACAACCCTACACCCTGTCCCTTTACCGGCTATACTTGTTAACACCTGACAACATACGCTTAGGGAGGGATGGGTGGAAGAGCTGCTCTGTGACCGGACAAAGGATGAGGGCAGAAGGTGGTGGATGGCCTATTCCCCCTGCCCAAGCCCTCCCCTGACCACCATTGGCCACGGGGAGAGGGGGGAGACCTAATTTTCCCCTGCCCGGCCCCACAAAATTTGGGCCACGTTGAATCGGGCCCTTTCTGCTTTGTGCATTGCTGGATTGGAGCCACTGTGATCTTGTGAAGCATGATTACCTTCACAGGACACAGGTGTCATTGCTAGTTTACGGAAGGTATGTGGATCTGCAATGGGAGTTTAGATCTTTCCTGATCAAATTTTGATCAATGGTTGCTATGTACAGTTTCCAACTATTTCTACCTTTTGATGTTTACAGCCTTCTGCTCAAGTCTTCCAGGCCAGATTTCTGTATTTAATTGCATTTAACTTGATTGTTCTTATTTTTTATGGGGGGTGGTGGTATTTTTTTCATATGTGTGTGTGTGCATGCACACACCTGGAAGACCTCTGGTGACTGACCCCTACTGGGGGCCTGGAGGATATTCAGAGAGGTGGCTGAATAAAGCCTGTCCCTGCCTCCTGCCTCTGGTATTTCAAAGAAGTCTCCCATCCGAGTACTTGTCAGAGTCGACCCTGCTTAGCTTCTGAGATCTGACAAGATTGGGTGTGCCTGCACTATCCAAGTCAGGGCAACTTGATTGATCTTATGACAACAGAATACAATGAGAAGAAATGAGAAAAATGGAAGAAGGAACTGGTGCTGTATCCAGTCATCTACTAGAAAGTATTAACGTTTTATTATTTTAATACCTGTCAATATATATGATTGCCGTTGTCTCTCTCCAGGTTGCATCAAAGGATAGGAAAATTACACCAGGTGTAAAGTCTTGTTAATTTTAGGCACATGTACTCAATGGTGTGACAGGATCAGGATTTTTTGTGTTCCCTCCAGTGCTTTTTTGTTCAAGAAAAAAGGGGGCTGGTACTTAGGTCTAAAGTTATGCTGATTTCCACCAATCCCCCTCCCTGACCTTGGGAAAGCCCCCCTCCAAAAGTGCTGGTACTAAGTACTGGGGAGTCCCACCATGAAACAAGCCCGGAAGAGAGTAGGATGTAATGAATGGCTGCTATTTTCGGCGGCCATCTATATCAAGCATCAAGCATATTAATAACATGTTTTCTTGTGTCGATAATGCTGTGGTGTGACTTACCTTTTCGTTATATTTGCCAGGCAATGCTTTCTCAATTTTTTAAACAATCCATCCTAAGTCTTTAAAATATATGCTCCAGAGAGATTTCAGGAAACCATCTGCATTTATTTTATCACCTTTGAACATGTGTTCAGGAATGGAGCCTGTGTAGTGGGTTTATGGCTACCAGGAGATTTCTGCTGTCTCACCAGGAAAAACAAAAAACCCTCACAGAGAATGTATGTGTGTTGCTCTTCAGTTACTCGTGCTGTTGAAAATCTGAATGTTGGGCCAACGTTTAGGCAAAACGTTATCTTATTTCAATATTTGTTTTGTTTTGAAAGCAGCCAAAGAAAATCCCCCTCTGCCCAAAAGTCACCAAATATTTGAATTGCTACTATGCTGTTTCGTACCCTTTTGTTCCCCTGGTGACGGCTGTTGCTCAGCCCCACTTCCTTCCCCCCACCTTTGACTTTCTAGCTTTCAGACTTGTTTGCCAATTAATTGTATTAACTGGCAAACAACATGCCTTTTGTTGTTGTTTTATGACAGTCTGTGGCATTATCCTGACAGATGCAGGGTCATGATGACATCAGTGACCAAATCATATGGGTTTTGGACCACAGCCGATGGGAGTCCAAGAGAACAAGTGAGGCCAAAGCAATAGTACCCCCAACTGAGAGAATGCACATCCCAGGGAGTACAAATAATCCCCATAAACAGGATGCCCCTTTCAGCATGGGGAAAAGTTCCAAAACTTGGAAAAGCTCTGCTGGAACAGTCTGCTATTTATATTTTCAATCTTTCACTAAATTTACTTTTTTTCAAGCGAGTGCCTGAAATACCCAGGGCCATCCATGTCATTCTATTGAAATATGGTGGGGCAAAATAAGATCAATGGGATCCTGTGTTCTCTGCCCTTGTTTTGTGAATGTAGATGGCCATGGATGGGCCAATGGGTGGGAGGGCACAAAAGAGCTAGCCTTGGCACTTGAAAGATAAGAAAGAGAAGGCCGAGGAGCTGGTTATAGAATGTGTTGAACAAAGAACTTTGCCTGTATTTGGTTGCAGGTAGGTTTAGCTCCAGACTGGGAAGTTCCTGGAGATTTGGGGGTGGGGCCTGGGGAGGGTGGGGCTTGGGGAGGGGTCTCAGCAGGGTCTAATGTGACCATTTTCTCCAGGAAAACTGATCTTTGTTACTTGGAGACCAGTTGTAATTCCGAGTGAACTCCAGGCCTCACCTGGAGACTGGTGGTAACCCTAGCTGCAGCAGACTCTAGAGTAATGAATCAAACCTAAATAGCATGTAAAACAGTAAACTTTTTTTAGAAAGAAATGTCTTGTCAAGGTAACTGCAAGTTTTGATGCCTGGTGTGCCATTCCTGGGATAGTTAGTTAGATCAATAAACAGATCCCTAGAGATACACATTGGTTTAACTGATTTAAACTTTAGCTGATTAATTAGGGAAGGGGAATTAATTGTTCCTTAATTAATAATTAGGGGCTGTGGTGACTCACGTGGTTAAGATGCTGAACTACAGACCAGAAGGTCGGTAGTTCAGCAGTTCGAGACCCGAATGCCGCAATACGGAGTGAGCTCCCGTCTCTGGTCTCAGCTCCTGCCAACCTAGCAGTTCGAAAGCAAGAAATTGCAAGTAGATAAATAGGTACCACTTCAGTGGGAAGGTAACAGCGTTCTGTGTGCCTCGGCGTCAAGTCATGCCGACCAGATGACTACAGAAACGTCTCTGGACAGTGCTGGCCCTTCGGCTTGGAAACCACATCCCTAGAGTCGGATTCGACTGGTTTTCGAGCAAGGGAAACCTAATTAATAATTATCATAAAGTCAGAAGTGTCTTATGGTGACCTCTCATAGGATTTTCAAGGCAAGAGACGAACAGAGGTTGTTTTGCTGTTGCCTGTCTCTGCAGAGCAACTCTGGCTTTCCTTGGTGGTCTCCTATCCAAGTCCTAACCAGGGCCAGCTCTGCTTATCTTCTGAGCTCTTGACACGATCAGGTTAGTCAAGGCTATTTACTTTGCTCTTCCCTTCATTATTTAATAAAGCATTTTTGTGGAGGGTTTTAATGCTCACCACCACCACCACACTGTGCAACCTCAACTGTACAAACCAGGTGGAACTAATACAAGGCTACATGAAGTCCTTTTTTCTTCCCACCAGCTAGCCCTTCGTGCTGGCAGGCCACAGGATGAGAGAGATAGGGGGTGGGGTCCTCCTTCTTGTTGCCCCATCCTGCAAGTAACTTGAACTCCATAGGGGGGAGGAGAAGGGGTATGCCAGTCTTATCCCATGTGTGGGTGGACATCCCCTGAGGAAAAAGGCATCAATATTCCCAACTGAAATTGATTAATTAGTGAAAAGTGTGTGTGTATGTATGTATATATATATTTATTTATTTATTTAAATAGGCAACCCTACAAAGTGGTTTAGATCAGCTTTGGTTCAAAACGTTTGTAAGTTCCATTGCTGCTATTTTACTTCTAAGCTTCCCCCCACTAGCATATAATGGCCTTGCAGTGAGATCCTAAATGGAGTTACTCACATTGATGAGTGAGAACTATTCCTGAAAACGTGTTTAATTTTAAGACTCGGGGCAGCTTCTAGAGGTCATCTTTCTTCAGTGTTCTTTTGGCCATTTAGAACAGCATTAGTCATTGGTAGAGCAATCAGGCAGGAGTCTTGAAAGACGGTGGTTGCCTTGGTATCCCTCACAACCTTTGGTGAATCCTCAGAGGCCAATCTGGGAAGTCCATGCCTTAGACTCCAGTAAGCTTCTGCCAACCAGGGTAGGCATTACTTAGCTCAAAGCACCACTGGTCTAAGACCACTCTGCCAATCTATATTGCCAAGTCACATGTGCAGAAAGACAACAGCCAGGATTTAAGAAGAAGAAGAGACTGGATTTATACCCCAACCTTCACTTGAAGTCTCAGAGCGGTTTACAGTCTCCTTCCCTTCCTCTCCCCACAACAGACACCCTGTGAGGTTGGTGGGGCAGAGAGAGCTCTAAGAGAACTGCTCCGAGAGAACTCGTGACTGACCCAAGGTCACTCTAGCAGCTGCATGTGGAGAAGTGGGGAATCAAACCCAGTTCTCCTAGATTAGAGTCCACACTCCTAACCACTATACCATACTGGCTGTCTTATTATAAATGTCAAAAGCTACTTAAATATCTCTGTGCTTGAGCTTATCCCTAACTACATATAACTAAATGAAGGTGTACCTAGTGTGTGTGTTGTCTCTTCGTGTATTATTTTCAGTGCACACACAAACAGATCTTTTCCAGTGGTTTTCATTAAGCACTCAAACACTGTGGGCACAATGAGCATGAGAGAGAGAGTGGCACCTGCCTCTGGAGCAATAGCTAAGCTGGGCTGCCAAATTCCAGCTCTATTGTGCCTGTCTTCCTGGGAGTGCAAGCAATCCTTTGTGCTGTCTCTGTCACTCTGCCTGGTGGAGCTTTCCTAAGCGTGCCAAATGCAAGCCATCACCCACTGTTTGGTACTTTTTGATCTCCTTGGAGTGCTGAACACCTCCCACTGTTCACCATGTTAAATTTCCCTATAAAACTGGTATCCAACCCTTGGAAATTTGACAAGGGGTGCTTTCACACATGCAAAATAATGCAGTTTCAATCCACTTCAGTGACAGTTTGCAAGTGGGTTTTGAATTTCATAGAGTAAAATCTGGTTGCAAAGTGCATTGAAAGTGCATAATTTAGCATGTGTGAAAGCGCTCAGGCTTGGGTGAGGAGTACAGTCCCTGAGAATATAGCACCCAACTGGATGAAAACTGATTTTACAGCCATAAATTTGGTTTGCATTATTTCCTGGAAATGCTGGGCATCTTTTTTCCTATCTGCCAGAAATTTGGCATGGGGAATCCCTTGTGTGATGGGTGGAATCAAAGAAATGTTTGTTCAATTTGGATGGGGAAAAAGAAGATAGAGCTGCAAACTGAAACCAGTGGGAAACAAAAAAAGATCACAATAATAAATGAGATTAAAAGTGAATGAAATTTTTGAAACAAAAAAGTTGCATGCTCAGATGTGTGGGCTGCAGACAACTGGAAACATAAAAGGAGCTTCAATTACATGTCTCAGCTGGGTTTTCCCTGCCCAACTTCTTTCAGCAAAATGTAAGTGTAGGAAGGAGGAGGAGGGAAACTAGAACATGATGGCAGTGGAAGAGCTCCTCTAGGTAATGCTTCCTCGAAGGGGAAAAAACAGATTCTCCCAAGAATTCTCCCGTAAGGCTGGGAAAGAGCACATCAGAGCATCTAAACAAGTGAGTTGTGACTCATGAAAGTTCATGCTGGGATAAATGTTATTTATTTATTTATAGATTTATATCCCGCCCTCCCCGAAGGCTCAGGGCGGCTAACAAAGAGGCACAAGTGCCAAAGTTAAAACAGATAAAAGCAGAGTAAAACAATACAATTCAGCAATGTTAACCTTCAAGATGCCACTGGCAATGCTCCCTCTAAGCTGTGGAGTCTTGTGAGCAAAAATTCTAGTTTGTGAATTACTGGCATTAAAGTTGATTTGGCTACTACATAGATCAGTTTGCTCTGGAGCCATCATTCCTGAGCTAAGACAAAAATGTGTGAGTCAGAAGCTCAAGAACTGAGCTAGCTCACACTAACTCATCTTAGAGGGAACACTGACCACTGAGCTTCTGTTTTGTTTTGGACAAGACCCAGCCCATATCCACTCAAGACAGGCGAGTTTTGCCTTCACTGGTATTCCATTTTTAAAAAAATCAGATATATGAAATTACCTCACAATATTTTTAACCAAACTTGTAGTTTCAGTTGACATGGTCTTTTGATACCCTTCTTATACAAGAATGACTGCTGAAGGAATCGCTCCTTTGGGCATATGGCACATCTATACTTGAACTGGGAGGGAGGGTGCTTATATGTTTGTTATACCATCCTTCCCAATGCAAGGATTGCCATTACTCCCAATGGAACCGATCCTTCACCAACCATTCACCAGAATTGCTCCCATTTCCCCATCCAGCTTCATGTTTAGGGAAATTCAAAGTCAGTCATCTGAAGGAAAGAGAGAGGGGTTTGCCAGCCACCACCAACATTACCCATAAACACTACCTCAAGCAATGCATATTCCCATGAATGTAGATGTGAAAGGCAAGTAGTTCTGGACAAGGAGCAAAGTTTAGCAAGTGACAACTGCTCCTAAAAATTCAGTTGCAGTGACCAGCCTTTCCAAGGTGCTCTAGGCTCTTCATGCAGCAAAGGCATGCTGTTGTGAAGGGCTGTCGGAGAGCCCTTTTTCATCTTTTTAAAAGGAGATCAGCTGGGTACTAATATTTGCTGTGGCTTTTATTTGGTTTTCTGCAACAGGCGTGGCCCCTCCCTGATTACGGACTTGTTCAACCTGTTTCTTTGGCTATGAAGGGGAAGGGTAATTACCCCAACTGGTGGCTCTACTGTCAGGGAGATTTTCATGCTCAAGGTGTCATGCATATCATCATGACAACACCTTTCCTTGCAAATATTCACCCAAACCTGTATTCCCACGCTGGCCAGGTGGCGGGAGGGGGGTGAGGTTAGAGGTCACTTCTTCAGGAACATCTATTTGGATTGACTGAAGAGCTGTCTGGTGCTTCTTGGGAAGGGATTTGGTTTACCCATCCCACCCTTCTTGGTGACAAAAACAGACCTGGAGCCCTCAAAAAATCCTTAAACAAACAACCACGCTGTGAGTGAAGGGCAGCTTTGATGAGTTAAGTGGACTTCCATTAGGCCTCTTCCCTTACTTTAAGCTTTAGGGTAGTCACAAAGGAGACATAGGCATAGTGAAAGCTTTGTTTTTCTTTGAAATGAGTATCATGCTTTTTAAGAGAGGGTTTTGCTCACTGAAAGTATATTAGCGATCAAATATAGGGATTTTAATGGAAATTTTGGAGAACTCTGAAAACAAACCTCCCATGGATATGTTGCCGAAGGCTTTCACGGCCGGAGCTCATTAGCTGCTGTAGATTTTCCGGGTTGTGTGGCCGTGGTCGTGGCATTGTGGGACCTGACATTTCGCCAGTAGCTGTGACTGGCATCCTCAGAGGTATAACACAGAAAGATAGAGTACTCTCTGTGTCAAGGTGAGTACTCCATCTTTCTGTGTTATACCTCTGAGGATGCCAGTCACAGCTACTAGCGAAACGTCAGGTCCTACAATGCCAAGACCACGGCCAGACAACTCAGAAAACCTACAGCAGCTAACTCCTATGGATATTTTCTGGTTTGCTAAGAAATGTGCTAAGATACCACAGGGTTCAGTAGTCCCCAGTACTTGCACTTCTGCTTGTAGAAAACTAAGGTATTTCTATTTTAATGCCATACAATTTTATATGAGAGTTAAATTGTAAAATTGTCTTGACCTTGATAGCCCAGGCTAGCCAAATCTTGTCAGATCTCAGCAACTAAGCAGGGCTGGCCCTGGTTAGTACTTGAATGGGAGACCACCAAGGAAGTCCATAGAGGCAGGCAATGGCAAACCACCTCTCTACATCTCATGCCTCGAAAAACTACAGGGTGGCCATAAATCAGCTGGCATTTTTATTGAGATTTATCCAGGGCCTTTTTTGTAGAAAAAGCCCAGCAGGAACTCATTAGCATAATAGACCACACCCAACAGCAGAAACTCATTAGCCTATTAGGCCACACCCCTAAGAACACAGCTCATTAGCATACCAGGCAATACCCCCATGTTACCAGAAGTGTGGTCATCCAGCCACACCCACCTTTTGCTTCTTATTCTGTTTGCCTTGTTTGTTGTCAAAACCCAGGGCTTTTTTTGTAGCAGGAACTCCTTTGCATGTTAGGCCACACACCCCTAAAGTAGCCAATCCTAATGAGTTTCTGCTGTTGGGTGTGGCCTATTATGCTAATGAGTTCCTGCTGGGCGTGGCCAACTTGGGAGCCAGCCGGAACTCCGTTCCTGTGCATGCCTGCCCAAAAATAGCCCTGGGTTTATCAAATATTCCCGCAGGTTCGTAGCCAGGATTTTTTTTTTTAAGTTTTGGGGGTCTTTTAAAAAGTCAGGAGGCACTGAAGTTCGCATGCAACTCCCACGCACTGCCCTGCTCCCCCCCCCAGCATTTAAAGGGTCCCTTTAAATGTTTTGAGGGTGAAGCAGGCCCGTAGTTACAGTGGGGCATCTTGGGGCTAGGCCCCCCGACTTCCTGGCAGGCCTCCCAACTTCCCATCCAGCCCAGGGCATCACAGCCTTCTCCCCCTGGGAGGGGCAGCTCCAGTCGAGGGCCTCTGGGGAGGGACGCAGGCTAGATGCTTGCAGTGGCGGTGGGAGGGAGACTCCAACTTGCTGGTGGCCGAAGTGGAGACCAGCACAGAGCAGGGTTCCTGCGCCCCACTTTCTTTAATTAAATTACCTTTAATTCAATTAGCCAGTGCCCCCTAAGAAATTTAAATGCCCCCTGACATAAAAAATGCTGGCTACGGGCCTGGGAAGAAGCCTGCACTCCAAGCCATGAATTCACAGCTTGGAGTGCAGGTGCACACGGCCTCCCACGGCTTCTCCCCAAAAGTCAAGGGGCCTTGGGAAGAAGTCATGGGGCCGGGCCCCGGGAGGCCCCACTGCAGCTACAGGTCTGTATTCCTGGTGTAGTTTTATATTTATTTAAAACTTTCATTTAAAAACTGGATTTTGTTGACCAAATTTATTTTAGAAAAGCCACATACAAACAACACAGCGAGGATTAAAAATGTATTGAGTAAGGTGATATGTGATGGAGCGAAAGGGACACAATGTGCTCCTTTTTTCAGTTCTTCAGTAATGGGGGACTGGGAACACAGCCAATTACTTCCAGGGGGCTGAAGCCGAAGAAGGAGGTGTCTTTGGACTAGTCTAAAAGGAGACTCGGTGGCAGATCTGTGGCGGTGGGCAGTTACTCCTCCAAGTGAGGGGAGAAGGACAGGGAACCGGGCTTCTCATCATCTTTTGCTATGACTTTACATTACATTCTGGCAACAAAACCTAATTGCATTCCACTAATTTGCACTAAGCATTTAGATCTCAATATAGCCTGCAAATAACACCCATGCAAAAGGCAGTGCAGAATACCTAGAAGCTGAACATGGAGGAAACACAGAATTCTCCTCTTGGGGTGCACTGCTCCCCATCCATTAAAGAAACTGAGGGCATTGGCTGTATTTATTTTATTTATTAAAATATTTATACCCCACATTTCCTTTTGGTTTGAGGCAGCCGAGAGAAACAGTCAAAACATTACAAAATTAAAACCAAATAGGATAAAAATCCCTGAATGTCTCCCCTCACCACAAAGTTCCCTGCTGTTCATACCCCACCAAAAGCCCTGGCAAAAAGGCAAGTCTTACAAGGCCTCTTGCTGACTTCCAATGAGAGGGTTCCCTTCAGCTCTTCCGGGCAGGCCTGTCAGCCCCCTGGTCAGGGTTGGAAATCGGGATCCCCCACCCCAAGCTCCCGTTGCCTGTCGCCACTCCACACAGTGGTGGGAGGAAAATAAAAAACTCACTGGCAACAGAGAGGATGTCTCTTGCGAGGAAAACCTGAAAGAGACAGCAGTAGCTCTAGGAATCGCTAGAAACTTTATGGTTTTACCATAGAGTTTCTGGTGAGTCCTAGAGCTAATGCCATTGCTTCCAGATTTTCCTGGAGGTGACGTCAGCGTGCTTGTTACACCACCCCCACCAAGTTCCTGTCCCCATCTCTTTTGCTGGCAACTTTATGGCACGGAGCCCATTCCACATTGTGGGAGCCACAGTATTAATGGCCCAGGCCCTCATCAGTGCTGGGTGAGCTGCCACATGAAGGATTCAGAACCAGATCCCGATCAGTGGTCAATCTGTGAAGGTCAGCTGTAGTCACCTTCCAGAAATCATAGCAGTCGAGGAGTAAAATGGCATCTAGAGAGTCAGGCAGAAGAGAAGAGGGAGTGGGCTCTGCTATTCTAACTAGAACTCCACCTACTCCTCTGCGCAGCACAGAAAACCTTTTTCAAATGGCAATTTGATAGCATGCATTTTACCATTCCTGTTCTGGGCACCAGGTTGCATAAACTACTAAGCAGATGGAAATATCCAAGCCAACGTGGAGCAGGCCACCCACACAGATGAAGCGGAGGGGAAATGTGATGGAAAATACATTTGTGTGTCAAAAAAACAACACAAAACCTATGTCTAAGGGGAAACAAGGCAGAAATGAATAGCTGCAGAATTAGCACAATAGGTTAGAAAGTTCAACAACTGCAACCCCATGCCTTCTTATGAGTACTATTTGTGGAACCTAGCAGGGTTTAGGTAAAGGTAAAGCTTTCCCTTGTTTGAAAGCCAGTTGAATCCGACTCTAGGGATCATCTCCGTTTCCAAGCTGAAGAGCCAGCATTGTCCAAAGACATTTTCTGTGGTCATGTGGCTGGCATGACTAGACGCTGAGGCACATGGAACATAGTTACCTTCCCACCAAAGTGGTACCTATTTATCTACTTGCAATTTCTTGCTTTCGAACTGCTAGGTTGGCAGGAGCTGGGACCAGAGACGGGAGTTCACTCCGTCATGCGGCACTCGGGTCTTGAACTGCTGAACTACCGACCTTCTGGTCTGCAGTTCAGCATCTTAACCACTTGAGCCACTGCAGCCCTTCTAGCAGGACTTACTTCTTAATAAATATGCCTGAGTTTAGGCTATACAGCTCCCCCCCCCTCAAAAATTCAAAAAGTCTAACGTTCTCACAATCTATTAATTGCCAAGGGAACAATCTCTTCTGTACAAGTTTGGCTGGCTAAGCCTTTACCATCTCCTCCACACCTGGTCGCAAGCCCCTCTTCTTTCCACTGGGTCTCCTTCTCTGTTTTCCCTTGTCCCACAGTCTCTTCCCTCTGTCCTTCTTCTCATTCCTTTCACCCACCCTCTCTGCAAAGCCTTAGCATGCAATGGAAAGAGGTCCTAGAATCCTCAGCTGCCTTTAGCCCCTGTGGAGGGCAAATGTAAATTTTCCCCAATAGGGCCTGTTAAGTCGCTCGCTTAACAAAGAAGTCGGAGAGTGATTCAGCAAGAACACAGCTTTATTCTTCAACTCGAACACAACTCGAACACAGATCAACATGTGATAGCCAGAACAGCCTTTACATTGCAGCTGTCCTGCTTTTAAACATTCCCGGCTAATATAGCCACACCCACTGTACACATACCAACCTATGAGGTTGCCGAGATAATGTCCAATCACATTCGTTCCCGCTCAGGGAGCTTTCTTGAAGTTATTGGCTTGTTACTTCCTGGGCTAGCAATTCTATTGGATGGATTTGGATCTGAGCCAAGAACGAAGCTCAGCATTACATTTCAGTTAGATGTTTCACAACATTGCATTCAAGGCAGCTTTGAATACACTACAATTCCTCTCCCCTAAGTAAAAACAAACATGTACACTCGTAATCACTTAGGTAGTTCGGTGCTTGGCACACCCGCTGAGACCTACATAGCTGTGTAGGCTCAGGACACAGCTCAGCTTGGGGGACTCCGCTTGACTCACTGGGAAGTGAGTCAGGTACACGTCCATCCTCTGTTGCGGGTCCGCAGTTAGGGGTCTGCCCTACCACTGGGACAGTAGTGGGTTCGGCAGTACTCACCTCCGGAGGAGGTCTGGGACGGTCCACTGGTTCGGGGGACTCAGCCGGCTGGGAGTCTAGGCGTTCCTTTGCCCACCGCTGCCTAAGCTGGTCTATGTGGCATCGCCACTTGCAGCCATGAGCAAGACCGACCACATACATTCTTGAACCAATACTCTCAGTTACAGTGGCTGGTAGCCACGAGTGACCCCCTGCATAGTTACGACTAAACACTTTGTCACCTGGTTCGTAAGTGCGGACCTTTGGGAGCGCACTCTGCTGCTGGGGCTTTAGATCGTTCAGATCTCGGTGCAACCGATCAAGCAAGGTGGTAAGGCAACACCCCATCAGCAGCTCGGCCGGGCTGCGGCCTGTAGAAGAGAACGGGGTAATGTGCTGGTGTAACAAAAATGAGGCCAGTTTTACCCCCCAATCACCCTGAGTTAGTTTGGCCAGGGCTTCCGTGGTCGTCCTGACCATTCTCTCCGCCTGGCCGCTAGAGGCCGGGTGGAAGGGAGCCGACGTCAGGTGCCTAATTCTGTTGTCTGATAGGAACTGGCCGAACTCCCTAGAGACAAACTGCGTCCCTTTGTCACTCACCAACACGTCCGGTAGCCCATGGGTGGTGAACAAGCGGCACAGCACGTTGATGACGGAGATCGAAGTGGTGGAGTGCATGTGCGCAACCTCCAACCACTTTGAGTATGCGTCAACAACGAGAAGGAACATTTGTCCCTGCACAGGCCCTGCAAAATCCAGGTGGAGCCTGGACCAAGGCTTCCCTGCAGATTCCCACTTCTGCGGAGTGGCAGTAGGAGGTTCGGGCCTGGCCTGCTGACACGGCATACAAACCCTGACCCACTTCTCAATGTTGGCATCTAAGCCGGGCCACCACACATACCCTTGGGCTAACGCCTTCATGTGGGCCATGCCGGGATGGCCCTCATGCAGTGATTCCACCCCCAAACACTTCAGGGAACTCCGCATACAACAATGCCCATTTATTCTCAACAACATTGTTTACCCCGGTAATTGCAATACCCAGGGGTTCGAACCAATCCAGGCCAAGCAAGTTAACCCGGTCCCCCTCAGCAACCAGCACAGATAATGTGGCACATTTCCCCTTAAATTCAACACTGAAGGTATCCCTCCCCGCCAGAGGGATACGTTTTCCCTGAAAATCAGATACCCGGGTGTCCGCCGGCTTCAACCACCGCTGACTCCGGGTTGGGAATAGCCGCTGCCACATCCTTGAAGAGATGACTGTCACCGATGAACTGGAGTCAAATTCTATGCTTCACGGAACGCCGTCTAGGTGGATGGTGACGTGGATCTTTCCATGACTGCTGGTACGAAGGACGGTCATGGCAGATGACAGGCTCATTGTCATCTGGCAGCTGGTGTCTCTGATGGCTGCTTGTGAGTGTTGGTTCCTCGGTGGGGATGTCGGCGCTTGCTTCTTTGGTGATCTGCAGACTCGTGCCAGATGGCCCCGCCTCCCACACGCTCGACACACAATGTCTTTTGACCAACAGCGCTCACGAGGATGGTTCCCGCCACAACCGGCGCATGCTGGGCTGGCTGCAGGCTTCACTCGGGTCCACTTGTCAGCTCCCACCTTGACTTCGTACATGTCCTCGTTGACGTCACCACTATCATTGCCGGAAGCCTGGTGGTGTACACACTGCTCTGTCGACGCCAACCACTGGGGTACCTCTCTGGTTGACTTGTCAGCTGCCTCTGTAGCGACGGCCTCAGAGGAGGCGACAGCCCAAGTCAGGGTGGTGCAGGCGAACAACCGCTGTTGCAACTGTTCATCCCTCATCTCGCACACCAGTCGGTCTCGGAGGGCCTCTTCGATGTTAGCGAAGTTGCAGGGCCTTGCAGCCTTGCGCAACACCGCTACGTACTCGGCCACCGACTTGTTAGCTGCTTGACTTCTTTTATAGAAGGCATGCCGACAGGCGATTTTTGACGGCTGAGGAGAGAAGTGCGCCTTCAGCTTCTCTGTCAGATCCTTGGACATCTTGATGTCCGCTGGTGCTACCAGGGACTGGGCAATGTCAAAAACGCTCTTGACGCAAAAGCTCAGAAGGGTTGCCCGCTTCTTCTCTTCGGTCGCGATGTCGTTCGCCTCGAGGTGGAACTTGAACCTCGTCAGGTAAGCGTCCCAGTCCTCGGTGGTGGGTTCGAATGCCTCGAACTTCTGGCTATTGGCCATCGGTTCCTCCAGATTTGGCGGTGCCTGCTGCTGATCGGCCATGGCGTGATGCTCGCTGTTGTCCGTTGTGGGATCGTTTAGCGGGGCTGCCTACCCGCACTAAAATCTCATCCTCGTCACCAATTGTTAAGTCGCTCGCTTAACAAAGAGTCGGAGAGTGATTCAGCAAGAACACAGTTTGGTGTAGTGGTTAAGTGTGCAGACTCTAATCTGGGAGAACCGGGTTTGATTCCCCACTCCTCCACTTGCACCTGCTGATGTGACCTTGGGTTAGTCACAAGCTCTGGCGCAGCTGTCCTTGAAAAAGAGCAGTTTGTGTCAGAGTTCTCTCAGCCCCAGCCACCTCACAGGGTGTCTGTTGTGGGGAGGGGAAGGGAAAAGGAGTTTGTAAGCCGCTCTGAGGCACCTTTGGGTAGTGAAGGGCGGGGTATAAATCCAATCTCTCTTCTCTTCTCTTTATTCTTCAACTCGAACACAACTCCAACACGGATCAACATCTGATAGCCAGAACAGCCTTTACATTGTAGCTGTCCTGCTTTTAAACATTACCGGCTAATGTAGCCACACCCACTGTACAAATACCAACCAATAAGGTTGTTCACATAAGGACCAATCACGGATGTTCCCGCTCAGGAAGCTTGCTTGAAAGTGATTGGTTAGCTTCCTGGGCTAGTAACACGATTGGATGGATTTGGATCCTAGCCCAGGACGAAGCTTTACATTACACTTCAATTAGATGTTTCACAACATATTATGCATTCAAGGCAGCTTTGAATACACTACAGGGCCAAAAGCGACAGGGAAGGGAAACAGGTGCATTTTTTAGTGGGCAAATGAGCAAGAGTAAAAGTGCCCTTCTCCCCCTGTGCCCATATCTCCCTTTGAATGGGAGCCCCATTGGCTGGATTATTATTTTTTTTAAAGGTGATGGTTAAAAGGATTATGAGATGACGGGACACATGTCTTGACAGAACAGCAACTGGGAGCTGGTGGAACAGCACAACATGATGTTCTTGACCCCAGGCCCCATAAATTGTAGCCAGGCTACACCACAGTTTTATCATTAATCATAAGAGGAATTAGCCTCATTAAGGAAATGTTTAAAATGTGGGATTTTCTGCCAGAAAATGCAGAGATGGCCACAGGCACAGATGGCTTTAAAAGGGGACTAGACAGATTCATCAGTGGCTACTAGCCATGGTGCCTAAAAGGAACCACCACGTTCAGAGGCAGGATGCAACTTGAGGGGAAGGCCTCAGCCTCCATGCCTTGTTGCTGGATCTCCAGAGGAACTGGCTGTCTGCTGTGTGAGACAAGATGCGGACTTGATGGACCACTGGTCTGATCCAGCAGGGCTCTTCTTATATTCTAAAAACTATTATTTAACAGTGCAGATGCCTCTTCTGCCATAGTATAGAGCAAAAATCCTACAATTAAACTCTCTGTCTTCAGTGTTAAATCTTACCTAAATTAATGCAGACTTGCAGTTATGTTTATGGTTAAGATGTTATTAATATAGTGATTTTTAAACCATTTTTATACATTGACATTATTTTTTTCCAGCTAATAAGTAATTTTTAAACACCGAGAGATGATGCATAATACCTACATTTTCTGGTGAAGAAAAATTATCTCCATAAAAATCGGGTGGTGGTGGGCAATTCATATTTTTTATGAATATATTTATTTGGTTTTATAAGCCTATATCATACACAAATCCATCAGCAAAATTACATACATACAAATTCTTTAGACAGCATTTCTCCTTTGTAACAACACAGAATAACATAACCTCATACCTAGAATAAGTAGTTTTCCCCTTACTCTCAATCTTAATATCATATCTGTATTGACTGGCAACTTATATTTCTATCTCCTTTAAGTTATCTATACTGTCTTCTCAGAACTACGTTGAAGATTCCTATCTGTTGGTTGTTCTTATCTGCTTGTTACCTTTCTCCTTTTCTTTGCCTTGTACAGTTCTGACTCTTAACCCATCTCCTATATCTTGCCAACTCTTTGCTTTCCATATAGGGGCTTAGTTAATATTTAATTTTTATGTCTTTTTAACTTTTATTACCCTTTTTATTCTTCATTCAATCTTTACATCTTTCATATTTTATTAACATCCTATTGGCACCATTATCTCTACTTCTGCTCTACTATTCTCTTTTACATATAACTTTTACCTTAACTTCCCTCTGCATCTTTCTGTTGTAAACTGCTAAGCCTTTACCCATCTTTATTTAATCTGAAATAAACCTAAATTCACTCCTTCTACACTATTATCACAAATAAATTTAAACCTACTTATATCACCAACTTATAACACCAATGTCAAAATTAACCAATGTCAAAATTAATTTTCAACCACTATCCTCCAATATAATTAAACATAGTCCTTTACCCAATTAAACATAGTCATTTTACCAGTACAAAAATAAAACTATAGAACCATAAAATGCATAAATTCTAGCTTCCATTTAAGCATCTCCCATACTTAACAACACTCTATTATATTTACCATTTTACTCTAAATTTATCATCTCATTATTTTTAAATATAGTTAATCACTGAACCCTGTTCAATATTAATTCATTTTGTATCAACTCATTACATTACCTTTATATTCAATTTAGCTTATAAATTTCCATCACTACTCATCTCCACTATTAGTCTATTTTTTAAAATTAATTTTCACCCCCCAAAACAATTAATCATCTATTAACACATTCTAATCCCCCCGAATTTACACCAACAATACAAATTCTAGTACATAAATACAT
>NW_015169177.1:1716983-1719027 GCF_001447785.1 Gekko japonicus | reverse complement strand
ACATCAGGAAGTTTTTTATTTTTCAAGTTCTTCCCTACTAATTCCACTGGTAAAGCTTTAGGTTCCACATAGTCATTCATTTGTATATTCCCAGGGCTATCCTCTGTAACATGTTCTCTCTTCACTATTTGACCCTCCTCTGTTAGCCTCCTTTGTAGCAAATTGCTCCTGCTCCTGCTTTTCTTTTTCCTCTGTTTCTACTTGTATGTTGTACTTCTTCCTTATTGCCGCACACGCTTCTTCACAGCCTTTTTTTACAGCCTCAGTCATAGCCCTAAGGAACTGCTCGATCGTAACTTCCCCTTCTTCCATGTTATCGTCCAGTTCCTCCTCGTTTTTCACCATGCACTCCATTTCAAACAGGCTCTCTCCACTTCCCTCTTTACCAAGCATTTATCTTCATTTAGCTCCTTGCCAGAACAGCACAATACACAAACTCAAGCGCTCCTTGTTCTCTTCCCCCACTGGAATATTGTCCTGCAATTTGGTCCCGAGTCTTTCCCGGCCACTTACTTCACATATTTAGGCACAATTACCTGAGCCCGCATGCGGGGAGGGCGGGGTATAAATGAAATAAAATAAATAAATAAATCTGGGGAATTTCACCTTTCCATTTCTGCTCTTTTCCTCTTCTTCTGTGTTGCCACATTGTTACCATTGTATTCCATATAAATTTTAAAAACAGTTCTGGGTGGCCGCGTCTGCTCCGAACATGGCAGCCATGTTCTTCTCCCTTCCTTCACCCCGCATCGGGGCACTCCTGGTCACCCCCCGCTTGCTGACCACGGGAGGGGCCAGAAAACAAAGCCCCCTGCTCCAGTCCTCCCCCCAGGAGGGCTGGTCAAGCTCTCCTGACTCTCGGGAGGCTCAAAGAAAGTGAAGGAGGGACGGGCAGCACGGAGCAAGCCACGCGCCACCCATCATCGCGCCGTACCGGAAGCGGAATCGGCAATTCATATTTTTTTTAGTGGGGCCGAGCTTCAAGAAAGACATTGGATGCTTAAACTCTGAGCTCTGTCACAAAATATATCTAACAAATGTGGCAATATCATAACTTTTTTTACATTTGGGGTTTAGTTTGTTCTACAACATATATGCATTGGATGGTATTTGAGTTTGTTATGAGCACTGGGATGGATCCAGATAGCTTTTTTACCCTATTCCAATTCTGTTCCTTACTACATCCCCCTTAGGAGAGCCAGTGTGGCATCATGGCTAGAGGGTCTGGCTAGGCTTCCCAAATGCCTGTGCCTGTTGGGAAAGTCTCTACCCCAGATTCAATCTCCCACCCTTGAGAAATTAAAGAACAGGAGTGAAAACAACCTCCATGATGATTCTCTAGGAATTTTGCCTAGTCTATTTGGTCTTCACCACAAAGATCGGGGAAAATTCCTGGAGCATTGCCTGGAAGTGACATCACATTTCCCCCCAACTCCACTTCCCCAGGCACCTCCCCCCTGGATTTCCCAACATTTCCCTAGGCAGTTGTTGGGATAGACCTTCAGTAGGGAACTGCTTGGACGCTTTGGGAAACAGGATGCTGGACTAGATGGAGCACTGGTATGACCCAGTGGGATGTTCTTATGTGTTAGATCAGACTAACAAAGACACGGAGAGTGGTTTCGGCTCAGTGATTCAGCTTTATTGAAGTAGTGAACAAACACACAAATGCATTCAAAACCAGAACAGATTAACATTGGGAGCTAGGCTCCTTTTAAACATTCCCGGGCTAACATAGCCACACCTATTTACAAATAACAACCAATAAGATTGTCAGGATAAAGACCAATGGGAACTCTTCCCGCTTAGGGACCTTGCTTAGCTGCGATTGGTCGCTTGTTCAGAATGACCAATAGGGTGCAAGAGTAGATGGAGCCCTGGCTGGCTCGAAGCTTAACATCGTAAGTGAATTAGGCAATTCATGTAATACTCCCAGTACATTACAGTGTCAGTAGCCAATCCTCCAAGAGCTTACAGAGCTCTTCTTACAGGGGCTACTGTCAGCTCTTGGAGGATTGGCTACATTAGGGGTGCGTCGCCTAAT